>NC_091780.1:22770914-23120081 GCF_029378745.1 Bos indicus
CCAGCAAAAACAGCCACACAATGTATTCCAACTTTTGGAATGATCAGACATGAACTAAAAAACTAAAAACTGTACATCCTATATTTTAAAAGATAAAAAGTTAAGACTGAAAATTTCAGCAGAGAACTAGAAACTATAAAAAGTAGAAAAGACTTTAAAATGATGCAAACTAGAATTCCAGAACTAGAAAATACAATAACTAATGTTAAGTTAGCTATTGTGGTTATGGTAGTTCCAGTTCTGGACGAGACGGAGTGAACACCATCCACCCTGTATCCCCCACTGATTGCAACTAAAAACTTGGGCAAGTCACCTGGTGCAGCTATTTGATGACTTTGATAAACAAATAGTAGCAGACAGACTGAGGAATAAGACCAGGAATACTGGTCAGCACTACTGATCAGTACTACTGATTTGGCAATGTTGTTGTTCAGTCGCCAAGCCCTGTCCAACTTTTTGTGAAGTCCAACTTCATAGACTGCACACACCACACTTCTCTGTCCTTCACTAGCTCTTGGAGTTTGCTCAAATTCATGTCCACTGAGTCAGTGATACTATCTAATCATCTCATCCTCTGCCTCCATCTTCTCCTTTTGCCTTCACTCTTTCCCAGCATCAGGGGTTTTTTTCCAGTTAGTCAACCTCTTCAGATCAGGTGGCCAAAGTATTGGAGCTTCAGCATCAATCCTTCCAATGAATATGCAGTGTTGATCTCCTTTAGCATGGACTGGCTGGATCTCCTTGCAGTCCAAGGGACTCTCAAGAGTCTTCTCCAACACCACAGTTTGAAAGCATCAGTTCTCTGGTGCTCAGCCTTCTTTATGGTCCAGCTCTCACACCCATACATGACTGCTGGAAAAACCATAGCTTTGACTGTGTAGACATTTGTTGGCAAAGTGATTTCTCTGCTTTTTAATACTGTTTCTAGGTTTATCATAGCTTTTCTCCCAAGGAGCAAGCGTTTTTTAATTTCATGGCTGTAGTCATTGTCTACAGTAATTTTGAAGCCCAAGAAGATAAAATCTGTCAAATCTCCTACTATTCCCTGGCCTGGTCTATGCAGTCAGAAACTCAGAAGGAAGCACCAGTATAGAGAGAGATTCAGGAAAAGCCCTTCAAGACAGGCCTGAGAAATAAGAGAGGTAAGAGAATGGTGGAGAATGTTTCTCTCTGTTTGTGGTCCCAAGAGGGTGGGATCAATTTCTGTTGTTTTTTTTTTCTCTTCTGGATGTCTTCCTTGATCCAGGACAGGGACTCATGTGTGAAAGTATGTGACAGAGAAGGCTAAGTGAAGCCTAACTATCTGGACAGAGGAATGGAAAAGGTAATCCTAAGGACTCAGGAAGTAAAGGGTAGATCATGGGGAGGAAGTTTTGGGAAAGTGACTTCATAAGCTGTTTATAAATTCCTGGGCTTATTTCCAAGCTATTCATGCATGGATCTGATTCTGAACATTGTATACTGAAGAACTAAGAGGGACTTTCCTCAAGGTTCAGTGGTTAAGACTTTGTACTTCCAATGGAGGTAACATGGGTTCAATCCCTGTTCGGGGAACTAAGATCCCACTTGCCTCTGGAAGCAACCAAAAAAACCCACTAAGAGACCATCATCCAAGTCCCAGACTGGCCACTGGGTGGCACACACACAGATCTGAATAACACTGTAAAGACTTTGAAAATGGAACTGAATTGAAACTACGATCACAGAAGGTTGAATGGAACTTGGAGCCTGACTACAACCAAGTAGATTGTCTGCTGAGACAAAAGTATTAACATCCTCTACAGGATTTATTCAAGAAACCAGAATCTCATAATATTCTAAATGTCCAGGATATAATGAATATTACTTGGCATATGAGAAAATAAGGAAGATCTCAACATGCATGGGAAAAGGCAATTAAAGGATGACAATGTCAAGATGGCAGATATGTTGGAATTCTCTGACTTTAAAGCAATAACAAAAAGTAAGGGTGAGCACTCTGGAAATAAATTGAAAGATAGAAAGTCTTGGCAAAGAAATACAAGATGTAAAGAACTAAATATTAATTTTAGAACTGAAAAAATAAAATAATTGAAATAAAATGACTTGCTGGTTAGGCACAACAGAAAAATGAGGACGATAGAAAATAATGTACTTTGAAAATAGTTGAAATTATTCAACTTGAGTGAGAGAGAGAAAAAGACATGAATAGAACCTCAGGCATCTGTGGTACAATAGCAAAATGTCTAAAATTCATGTCCTTGGATACCCAGAAAGAGAGAAGAGAGTGTGGTGCAGAAAAAATATATGAAGAAATAATGGCTGAAAACTTCCCAAATTTGGCAAAAAAAAACAAAACCCCACAAACTTACAGATCAAGAAGTTCAGCAAACCCCAAATAAGAAACACCCACATAATTCCATGCCAAGGAACAGCATAGTCAAATTGCTGAGAACTAAGGACAAAAAAACAATAAAATCTTAAATGTAGAAAAAAATGATGCACTGTTTCTAGGGGAGCAGTAACTCAAATGACTGCAATTTCTCATCAGAAACAGTGGAGGTTAAAAAGGAAGTGAAATAATATTTTTTTTAAATTTTTTAAAATTTAAATTTATTTACTTTAATTGGAGGCTAATTACTTTACAATATTGTATTGGTTCTGCCACACATCAACATGAATCCGCCACGGGTGTACACGTGTTCCCCATCCTGAACCCCCCTCCCCGTACCATCCCTCCGGGTCATCCCAGTGCACCAGCCCCAAGGATCCTGTATCAAACCTGGACTGGCGATTCGTTTCTTATATGATATCATACATGTTTCCATGCCATTCCCCCAAATCATCCCACCCTCTCCCTCTCCCACAGAGTCCAGAAGTCTGTTCTATACATCTGTGTCTCTTTTGGAAAGTTTCTTCTGGAGACCCCATATTGTTGGATACTGTTTTGTTGTTGCTGTTGTTTTAGAAATAATATTTTTTAACTGCTGAAAGAAAAGACTTTTCAATCGATAATTCTATATTCAGCAAACATATCTTTAAGCATTGAAGGTGAAAGAAAGACATTCCAAGATAAAGGGAAACTAAGGGACTATGTCACTAGCAGACCTGTTTTTAAAGAATTGCTAAAGTAAAATTTTCAGACAAAAGACACATATACCGGAAGGAAACTTTTAAATATCTGGGTAAATGTAATTATTTTTCTCCTCTTGAATTCTCTAAAATATGTTTGAAGGCAAAAAAAATATAACGATGGTTTTTAATGTATGTGAATGTAATATTAATATATAAAGAGGGAGAGGATAAAGGGACCTATGTGGTGGTAAGATTGCTTCATTTCACTTGCCATGGTAAAATGTTTACTTGGAGGAGACTGTGGGAAGTTAAGTGTATGTATTGTAAGCCCTAGAGCAATAATTAAAATACTATACAAAGAAATATAGTACATATCACAACATGTAAATTTAAGTGGAATACTAAGAATTGTCAAATAATCTACAAGAAGCCTGGATGGGGAAACAGGAAGAAATAACTGAAGTAACAAATAATAAAATAATCGATATTTAAGTCCAAACATCTAAATAATTATATTAAACTTAAGTGATCTAAATACATGAAGTGAAAGACATAAATTTTGAGACTGGATCAAAAACACATTCCCAACTCTGTTTTTTACAAGAAATTGACTTCAATTCCAATGATAAAAATAACAGGGCTTCCCTGGTGCCTCAGTGGTGAAGAATCTGTCATGCCAGTGCAGGGGATGGGTTCAGTCCCTGATCCAGGAAGATCCCACGTGCTGTGGAGCAACTAAGCCTGTGCACCGCAACTATTGTGCCTCTGCTCTAGAGCCCAGAAACCACAACTACTGAGCCCATGCGCTGCAATGACTAGAGCCTGTGCTCCGCAACAAGAGAAGACACCATGATGAGAAGCCTGCACACTGCAACTAGAGAGTAGCCTAGGGCAGCAACGAAGACCCAGCATAGCCTAAATAAATAAATAAATAATTTTTAAAAAGTAGAGTAATTGAAAATATATGTAATGCCAACACTAAGCAATGGAAATTTAGACTGTTTATGGCTCAGATGGTAAAGAATCTGCCTAAAATGTGGGAGACCCAGCGTGGATCCCTGGGTTGGGAAGATCTTCTGGAAAAGGGCGTGGCTACCCACTTCAGTATTCTTGCCCGGAGAATTCCATGAACAGAGGAGCCCGGTGGGGTACAGTCCATGGGATGGCAAAGAGTCAGACACGACTGAGCAGCTAGCTAACACATTGACTTTCACATATTAATATCAGACAAAGCATGTGTGTGCCTGCTTGCCTGGAATTCTCCAGGCAAAAATACTAGAGTGGGTTGCCATGCCCTCCTCTAGGGGATCTTCCCAACCCGGGATTGAACCTGCATCTTTTGCCTCTCTTGCATTGGCAGGCAGCTGCTTCTTTACCGCTGTACCACTGGAAAGCCCCCAGACAAAGCCAACTTCAGAGCAAAGAAAATTACCAGGAAAAAATAATGAATTATGTAATGATAAAAGAGTCAATTCAAGAAAATGAAAATGAGTTTGCCCCTAACAACAGAGCTTCAAAATACATGAAGAAAAGCTGGCAGAACTAAAGGGAGAAACAGACAAATTGACAATTAATAGTTGGAGACTATATTTAAAAACTCCTCTCAATAACGAATTGAACTAGCAAACAGTAAGAATAGAAAAGAACCAGGGAACTTCCCTGGTGGTACAGTGGTTAAGAATCTACCTGCGAGTGCAGGGGACACAGGTTCAATCCCTGGTCTGGGAAGATTTCATATGCCACGGAGCAACTAAGCCCGTCTACCACAACTACTGAAGCCCATGTGCCTAGAGCCTGTACTTCACAAGAGAAGACACCACAGTGAGAAGCCCATGCACCTCAATGAAAAGTAGCCCCCACTCTCCTAAACTAGAGAAAACCCAGGAGCAACAATGAAGACCCAGCACAGCATACGTAATTTTCTTTTTTAAAGAGTAGAGTTGAATAGCCTTATCAACCAATTGGATCTAGTAGCCATACAGAATACTCTGTGTAGCAACAGCAGAATACTTACTAGTTTCAGGTACATTAAGACCTTCACTATAATAGATCATATGATGGGTCATGAACGTTAACAAACGTAAAGTGATTGAAATCATACAAAGCATGTTCTCTGACAAAAATGAAATAAAAGTAGAAATCAGTGATGGAAAGATAATAGGAAAGTCTCCAAACACTTTAAATATCACACTTTTATGGGTCAAATAGGAAGGCCTTTAAATCAATTGGGAAATATTTTGAACTGAATAAAAGTGAAAATACAACATCTCAAAATTTTGCTGCAGCTAAATCAGTGTACTGAGGAACATTTATAGCATTAAATATTTATTTTAGAAACATGAAAGGTCTGAGGTCAAAACTCTGAGCTCTTGTATTGAGTAACTAGAAAAGAAAGAACAAAATTAACCCAAAGCAATCAGAAGGGAGGAAACAGTAATGAAAAGAGCAAAAAACAATGAAATTGAAAACTAAAACTATGGAAAAATAAACCAGAATCTTATTTGAGAAGATCGATAATATTGATAAACCTCTAACAAGTCTCACAAGGGGAAAAAAAAAAAGACAAATTACCTGTATTCAGAATGAAAGAGGAGCTTGATTGTGGTGATCATTTCACAGTATATAGGTTAAGTCTTCCCCCTGAAATCTTTAGGGCTGCATGGTTTCACTGGAAATTATATCAAAGATTTAAAGATGACGAAGCCTCGATATGAGCCCTGGGTCTGGGTTTCATCAAGAAATAGATTCCAGGTCCTTGACACTGCCCAGCTCCATCCCTGTTAAGCCCTTGGCTTTGAATTCTGCTTCCCAAAACCAGCGCTCCAGGGCCATGCCCTCTCAGAAGGTGACAAGCCATAGTATTTGTCATTCAGTGGTTCATTTCTGTGAACCTCCTATGTGCCTTGGCCTATGAACATTGCAAAGGTAAATCAAACTGGTTCCTTAATCTCTGAGAATTTACAGGGAAGACAGAGAGACAAGATAGCAAATTAAAACTGCTAATGTTCTTCATGATGAAAAAGCTTCCAGAGAGCCAGCTAGTTTCACCCCAGCTCACACAAGTTTTATTTTTAAGAAGTACGTGACATTCCTCCTCAGATCTCTACCCAGTTCCAGATGCAGACACACACACACACACCACAGTGTTTAGAGACATCAACCTTTATAGTTATCGTGCACCAAGTCTAACCCTGGACCTGAGCTGGGCCCTCTTCGGAAGGGAAGAGTTCAAAGATTAGCAGATGAAACGTGTGCACGAAACAAATAACTGCCACAGAGAATGAGGGTACAATGATAGAATTAGGTACATTTGCCATGGGTACATAGGACAGGAAGCCACTTAAATTTTTAGGGATGGAGAAGGGAGCGCAAGGGCTTCCCTGGTAGCTCAGCTGGTAAAGAATCCACCTACAATGCAGGAGACCCTGGTTTGATTCCTGGGTCAGGAAGGTCCCTGGAGAAGGGATAGGCTACCCTCTCCAGTATTCTTGGGTTTCCCTGGTAGCTCAGATGGTAAAGAATCTGCCTGCACTGTGGGAGACCTGGGTTCAATCCCTGGGTTGGAAGATCCCCTGGAGGAGGGCATGGCAACCCACTCCAGTGTTCTTGCCTGGGGAATCCCCATGGACAGAGAAGCCTGGTGGGCTACAGTCCATGAGGTCACAAAGAGTCAGACACAACCAAGCGACTAAGCACAGCACAGCACAAGGGAACTCAGAAGTCTTCAGAGAAGAGAAGAAGCTTGAGGGAAGTCTTCAGGGAAAAGGAGTCCTACCGGTGAGCAATGTCCAGCAGAGAAGAAACAAAGTGATTATAAAACAGCACAGTAGTCAGTATGGTATCAGTGCTATAGGATGGAGGAACCCAAGAGATGAGCGTGGAGAGACAGACCTGGCTCTCCTGCTGAAAGGCCTCACTGATCACACTAAGGCCTGTTTACTTATTCATTTTCATTCTTCATTAGCTTTTGTGGAATATGTGTCATAGGCACATGGTATAAAATTTGTAAAGTATGAGAAGTATTTAGAGAATATTAAACCTTCACCCTTTCTCTACTGCCCCCACTACATTCCTCTTCTTGAAGTCAGTTGCTGTAACTGGTATGCTGAGCATCCTTCTAGATCTGTTTTCTGTGCATTTACAAGTATATGTGTCTGTATTTCCCACACACGGGTGGTGTATGATATTTTCTGTCCCAATACCTTGCTTTTTTATTTGGATATTTATTTTACTTATTTGGGATGTGGATGTACCAGAATTCATTGAGTTAATCCCATATGGAAGTAAGTTAGATCATTTCTTGCTGTTTTTGTAGTTGTTCAGTCACTGTCACATCTGACTCTTTTTGACCCCATGGACTGCAGCACGTCAGGCTTCCCTGTCCTTCACAATCGCCCGGAGCTTGCTGAAGCTCATGTCTATTGAATCAGTGATGCCATCCAACCATCTCATCCTCTCTTGTCGCCTTCTCTTCCCTCAATCTTTCCCAGCGTCATATCTAGTCTTTTGCTATTGTAAACTATACTGCAACAAATATCCCTGTATGTATGTCCATTTGAACATGGAAGTATTTCTACAAACTCCTAGGAATGGGATTTTGGGGTCAAAGAGTGTGAGTATTTTCAGTTTAAGTAGGTAAAGCCAGATTGCTATCTGTGGAGGCTGTGCTGATGCCTGTTTCCTCACACCCTGGTGGGCAGAGAGTATCCTTCAACTTCTTGCTGTATTAGGTTGGGGCTTTTAGGCTTTAACCTGTAAATGATGATAAGTCACTGGGAGGCTTTTAAGCAGGGGAGTGTCACAATCAGATTTATATTTCGGAAAGATCAGTTGGGCTGCAAATTTGTAGAGGCAAAGACTAGAGTCAGAGACACCAATTAAGAGGCTTAGGCAAGACAGAATTGTTGGCAGCTTAGATTAGGCTCTTGGCTGTGGAGACAGAAGGGAATGGATATTGAGATAGTGAAGCTGTAGGTTCTATAGGACTGATCAGTTTAGGGCTGAGGGGGAGTGAAGATAGCTTTAATCAGCAGTTCCATTCATGGGACTTCCCTGGCGGTCCAGGAGTTAAGACACTGCTTCCACTGCAACGGGTGCAGGTTCGATTCCTAGTCCAGAAACTAAGATCTCACATGCTGCAAGGCAAGGCCAAAAAAATTAAAAAGTTCTGTTCACATGAGCCATGTGTGCAACATCAGCATTTTCTTTGTAAATTTAAAGCTCTCATGTCCATATTAATATTTCCTAGTCCTAGAATATCAGAAGTAAAAAGATACTAACATTCTTCAGTTGGACTTAATATTTGATGGCTCCTAATATTCTCCAAACTCTGTTTTTTTTGTATTCATACTGTTCATTCAGCATCCCATGTGGAAGTGAAAGTGTTAGTCGATCACTTGAAAGTGTCCATCTCTTTGTGACTTCATGGATTGTAGCCTGCCAGGCTCCCCTGTCCATGGGGTTTCCCAGGCAAGAATACTGGAGTGGGTTGCGATTCCCTTCTCCAGGGGATCTTCCCAACCTAAGAATCAAACCCAGGTCTTCTGCATTGCAGACAGATTCTTTACTGTCTGAGCCACCAGGGACAGCATTCCATATGCAGTAAAGTAGCTTTAAATTCTAGACTTGAATATAGTTTATTTATAAAGTCTTTCATTATGTATTCCCTTTGCTCTTGTTTTTAATTGGAGGAATATAACTGCTTTACAATGTTGTGTTAATTTCTGCTATACAACATCGTGAGTCAGCTATAGTTATACATATGTCTCCTCCCTCTTGAGCCTCCCTCCCAACCTCCCCCCATCCCATCCTTCTAGGTCATCACGGAGCACCAAACTGAGCTCCCTGTGCTATATAGCAGGTTCCCTCTAGCTATGGTTTTGTGTGTGGTTCTTCTGATACTTAGAAATATTTGTATGTAATAATGTATAATTTAAATTCTATATAATATGTCTATAATTTTGTTTAATTAATGTCTTTTACTTTCTAATGAGTGGTGTTTCCACTTCCTCCCTATCTTTTTTTCTTTTCCTTTTCTCTCTCCTATTAGCCCAAAGTTGTATTTCTAAGTGGCTATCTTTATATATATAAGTATCCTATATTTCTATTACCTGGGTTTTCAGCTTTGAATCATGCCTCTGATTCCTAGCTTGTATAAGTGATACAATTAAGGCACCCACACTACTCATCTTCTTGCTCCTTCCCCTTCTATGCTAGTTGTATCATTTCTGCATCGTCAGGGCATAAGCACTGACATTCTGATCTGCCACTCTAAACTTTTTTGTTTTAGTCTTGATTAACCAGAGGGTTAACTGCATATTCACTGTTCACCATCAGTTGTTTTGCTGTGGTTTCCCAATCATTTTTTGGTTGACCAAAGTTTCTTCTCCAGTAATTTCCTCCAGGGCCCTGGGAACACTTATCCTTAAGCCCTTGTATATTCAGAAACAATTTTCTTAGCAATTTTCAGGAGGTTTCTTCAGGAGTGTGTTTTTTGTTGATATTTTTTGAGATCTGCCTCCGGTAGGCTGTTCCACTTTTCTTTCCCTGACTCCGTTGGACATCTCCCTTATGTCTTCTGCTGGATTTCCACCCCGTCTTCCACAATCCTACAGTCTTACAGCCTCCTAGAGTTTCATCTGTCTGCTTTTGGCAGTCCTTACCTCCACATACTTTTTTGAGACTATAGGTTTTATCAACCTCAAGTTCCACTAACAATGGAATTTGCTTTATTTTTTCTTGTTTACTTAGTTGGTTTTGAGCATATCCAAGAGGGAAGAGGCAAATTACCGTTTAGGCCACTGTGTTTAAATAGGAGGTCCTTTAATTATATTTAAACGTGTGACATAATAGTATAAAAGCAAAGAACTTGTGATTTGAAGTTAGACACTCCTGGCTTCTAAACCCTACTGTTTACTGTCTGATAATGGACAAACTACATTTCTTCTTTGACTATCAGTGTTCTTATCTCTAAAATAGAGATAATTCTTATAACTATTTCATATTGTTGTGAGGAGTGAGGTAATACCTATATAATAAATGGGGGCCTAGCATAATGTTTTGCAAATAGTGGGTGTTCAGAAGGGTAACATTGTAACATTTCATGGATCTCCTGGCATACCTGTCATTCACAACGACTTTAATCTTCTATGACTGCTGCTGCTGCCGCTAAGTCTCTTCAGTTGTGTCCGACTGTGTGTGACCCCACAGACGGCAGCCCACCAGGCTCCCCTGTCCCTGGGATTCTCCAGGCAAGAACACTGGAGTGGGCTGCCATTTCCTTCTCCAATGCATGCAAGTGAAAAGTGAAAGGGAAGTCGCTCAGTTGTGTCCGACTCTCAGCGACCCCATGGACTGCAGCCTATCAGGCTCCTCCATCCATGGGATTTTCCAGGCAAGAGTACTGGAGTGAGGTGCCAACGCCTTCTCCGACTAGCATTATGTAATTACCACTCACTCAGCATTAATGGTGATGTTGCCCCCGAAGCTGTCAAGGAGACCCTCCAGTACTCTCCCACCTCACCCATCATTCTATCCAGAGCAGCAGTGCCACAGGAGAGGGAAAGGTTAATTGCTCAGAAGCCCTGAGAGAACACATCCCTCCAAATGGTGGGGGTGAGGGGAGGGGTAGTACTTGAGCAGAGTCCATCAGGAAAGGCAGGATTTCTTCAGGGAGAGGTGGGAAGGCCCAGAGCTAGACCTGGATTCTGGATATTACTGTATCTGGATTCTGGGTTCAGGGGTTTGGTGGGTGGGCATGGGATTTTGTCACCCCTAACAAGCCTGAGAAACCAAGTGGCCGGATTCCCATCACGGCAGCTGTGGTTAAGGCCCGAGGAGACTGGGACATCAGATTGGAAAGAGAGCCTAAGGCACCTGTAGTTAAGTTCTTGCTTTTGTCCGTGTGTTCCCAGGTCCAGGAGTCCCAGGCAACCATAGCTCCTGCACCGGCCGGCAGCAGCTCTGATCCAGCCTCTGCTGGTCACAGCACCTCTAGAAGTCAGGGCATCATTGAGCCCATGGATGCAGAAACCCAGGAGGACAGGAGAATGTCTGTTGACCAGAAAACAGGAGGTGAAAAGAATACAGAGGTGGACAGGAAGATGCAAGTGGACGGGAGGACGCAGGGAGACCAAACAGAAGCCTCCCAGTGGACTCAGGCAGACAGGATGACACAAGTGGATGTTGTGATGCAAGGAAGTAGGAGATCAGAGTCGGACAGGAATTCCCAGGAGGACGTGATGGCACAAGGAAGGGTGGGGACGCAGGCAGAAGAGAGGACCCAGGAAGATGGATGGGTACAGCAAGATAAGGGGACACAGTCAGAGGGGAGCACTCCCTCAACCACGAAAGGTCATTCAGAGAAGGCGTCCATGACCAGTCTCAGCCCACACTCCAGAGCCCCCAAACGCCCACCTTCGGAGGATCCTAGGTCTCCTCAGGTTATTGAAGGCTTTGGACAGAGCCAGGACGAGTTCTCTGTCCCAGACAAACCAGGTTGTATGCTCACACCTGACAAGACACCAGGACCAGCCTCTGGGAACCAGGAGGAAGCTGTGCTGGGTCCCCTGGTGGGGGGCCTCGCTCCCAGGGCACAACTGCCTCCTGAGGTCCGTTCGGAGCCGGTGGGAGGAGAGCGCTCTGGAGGGCTGGAGTGGTCCACTCCGGGGAGGGACAAGCCAAGGGAGGGCCTGTTCCAGGGTCCGAGGGAGGAAGAGCTGGGAAGAGTGCCACCTGCAGCTCTGGGTGGCCGTCCTCCAGGGGGCTTAGGCCCTGAGGGGCGCCCCCTGCCCTCTCCTCCTGAGGCTGGCCTGACTCGTCATTCCCAGGAGGGGCTACCCAGCACCCCAGCTTCTCAGCCCAGGAGTGCAGCTGCCTTCCCGCCCTCTGAAGGCAAGACCTTGCTGAGCTCTGCTCCCTCACTGCACCTGGGGCCAGGGACAGCCAGCCCGAGTCACCCTCCAGAAACCGTGGCAGCAAACAGCGAAGGGCCCTGCGCCAAGGTGCCAGATGCGGACGGGAGGACTTCGGGTCCCCGGACCTGTGACCCCGGCCTCATAGACTCCCTGAAGAACTACTTGCTTCTGCTGCTAAAGCTGTCCAGCTCAGAAGCAAGTGGAGGGGGCCCGGAGTCTCAGGGGGAAGCTGCCGCTGGGGTTCCGGCGCCCCTGCCCACCCTGGCCCCCACCATAGAAGTGGCTGGACTGAGTCCGCGAACCTCGCGGCGCATCCTGGAGCGCGTGGAGAACAACCACTTGGTGCAGAGCGCACAGACCCTCCTGCTGAGCCCCGGCACCTCCCGCCGTCTCACCGGCCTCCTGGACCGCGAGGTGGAGGCTGGCCGGCAGGCCTTGGCTGCTGCCCGGCGCCCAGGCCCCAGCCCCCTCTCGGTCCCCGCTATCGTGGTTGGTGAGGCGGAGGGCCCTGGGCTGGCCTCAGGAGGATCCAGTGAGGGTGAGGGACAGCTTCCCCTTGAGGGGCCTGGCCTCCTGGAGGTCTCTCGGGAAAGCAGCATGGGTGGGCTGCTTAGGGAGGAGGGTGGTGGGCAGGCAGCCCCTGGGCAGGGCCTGCTGTCAACCGAGAGCAGAGCCCAGGAGCCCTCCCCAGAGGAGGAGGCCCCGGGGGAGGCGCTCCCCGCGGCGACGCCCGAGGAGCTGGCTCTTGGGGCCCGGAGGAAGAGATTTCTCCCAAAGGTAAAAGCTGTGGGAGATGGAGAGGGCACCAAGCCTGAAGAAAGAGAGAGCCCCTCAGTCTCCCCCAGGGGGCCCAGGAAGGCCCTTGCACCTGGGTCCCCAGGGACTCCTGGGCGCGAGAGACGCTCCCCGACTCAAGGCAGAAAGGCAGGCATGCTGGAGGTGCCGCGGGCAGAGGAGGAGTTGGCAGCAGGAGACCCAGCCCCCAGCCCCAAAGCTGGCAGTCTAGATGCTGAGCTGGCCCTGGAGGAAGGCAATCAGGATGCTCTGGCCAAGTCCAGGAAGGCCAAAGACCTGCTGAAAGGTGAGTACTAGATATGGCCTCCCAGGAGAGGATGCTGCTGGGTCACCTGCCTGCTGGAGACCTGGTGCACCTCTGTAAAGGTATTCCCATGTAATAATCCCACAGGCTGTAGAATCAGAAAGGCTTAGTTTTTGCCCTGGCTCTGTGGCTTGGAGCTGATAATAGGACCAACTTCATAACATTATGAGGTTAAATGGGATAGAATAAATCAAGGGCTCGGCCTGGGGCCTGGCTTCAATAGCATCCTAGCTCTAGCATCATCATCATCGTTGTCACCACCATCATCCCCTCTTTGCAGACTCGTCCCACGAGTACAGAGTGGTACAGACAGGACTCAAATGCAGGGTCCTAGGGTTAGGAGCCCAGGCTACAAGCTGAATGTCCTCTCTTGACTGCTGTCTTTGGCCTCAGCTGTGAGGCTCTGCCTGGCCTGGAGTGGGGGCGCACGGCCGGGTTTTTTCTAGCAAAGCTGTGTGCTCTGAAGTCAGAGCAAAGGCCTCAGAGACACAGATGTGGCGGGGGTGGGTGAAGTGATGGGTGTGTGAGGAGACTTGAATCCTGTTTTCTCTCAGCCTGTGCACCAATGACACCCAGGGAAGCGGGGGCAAGGCCAGAGAGGGCGTAGGACGGCAGGGAGAGGGCTTACTCCTTTCCACTGTGCCCTTGCTCCCAGCCCCACAGGTGATTCGGAAGATTCGGGTGGAGCAGTTTCCTGACGCCTCGGGCAGCCTGAAGCTCTGGTGCCAATTCTTCAACATTCTCAGTGACTCGGTCCTGACGTGGGCCAAGGATCAGCGCCCAGTGGGCGAGGTGGGCAGGAGGTAAGCCAGCTGGGTGCCACCCCCACCTGGCCCCCTAAGACATGGCAGCAGTGATCACGTGGGGGCATTGTCCCAACTTTGGATCCACCTTCAGTTAATCCTCATAGTAACCCTGTAAGGGAGACTCTAGTACTCCCACCGTAAAAAGGAGAACATTGAGGCTCAGAGATACTAAGTCATTTGCCCAGAGTCCCACAGCCAGAGTCAGGATCGAAAACCTGGCCTGTGTGATGCAGGCCTGGCTCTGCCCAGAGCTCCTGGAGCCTGTGCCCACAGAAGCCTCTGACAGTGGGGTCTGAGGACCCTCAGGACACAGTCTGGCCTGGGCTGTGCCATGGTGATGGCCTCAGGGGGAGGGTCTCCTCTCTGCAGTGCCGGGGATGAGGGGCCCGCGGCCCTGGCCATCGTGCAGGCGTCCCCCGTGGACTGTGGCGTGTATCGATGCACCATCCACAACGAGCACGGCTCAGCCTCCACCGACTTCTGCCTCAGCCCCGAGGGTGAGTGTGACCCTGCCCCCTCCGCCTGGTCTCTGCTCCATGGAGGACGGGGATAGTTACCTTTGCAGAGGTAGAGCTCTCTGTGGGCATGCCCACCTGAGGACAGTGACTTCCTCTGCTTTTTCTCCACACAGTGCTGTCAGGATTCATCTCCAGAGAAGAAGGTCAAGGTATGGTGCCCCTCACGGGGAGGAATGGATGGGCCTGTGTCCCTAGGCCTGCCTCTGCAGGGGTTCTTTAAAGACTTGGTGGTGGTGGTTTAATTGCTCAGTCGTGTCCGACTCTTGGGACCCCATGGACTGTAGCCTCCCAGGCTCCTCTGTTCATGGGATTCTCGAGGCAGGAATACTGGAGTGGGTTGCCTTTTCTTTCTCCAGGGAGTCTTCCCAACCCAGGAATCCAACCCGGGTCTCCTGCATTGCAGGCAGATTCTTTACCAACTGAGCTACAAGAGAAGCTTGGAATCTGATCCAAATGCCACATTCATCTCCACATACAGCTACCCTTTCCTCCTAGCTTAGCATGTGGCTTGTGGAGGAGGTGGAGGGGGACAGCTGTTTCAGAAGTTGAGGGGGGAGGAAGGGCTAGAGGGCCATCCCACAAGGAGTTCACTCAGCCTGTGCCCTCTCCCCTCATCAGAGCCCTTGATCGAGAGCAGGACTGGCTACCAGGGTACTTCTCCCTGCCGGTTTCCTCCCTGGAGTTTCTCATAGGAGTCTGTGAATTCCTGCATGAGACCCACATGGGGAGCCTGCTAAAAATGCAGTTACCTGAGCCCTGCTGCAGACACTCTTAATCACAGTCTGGGGAAGGACCTAACATGATTGCATGTCAGTAGACACCCTGGTGATTGTCATACACCCTGAAGTTTGACAAACAATTTGAAGGCACAAATATTAGAGGAAGAGTTTGGGTTGCTCCTGCAAAAGACACATTAAGGATTTAGGACTTTGAAGGCAGCTGGTGATGGAAAGATTTCTAGAGCTTCATGAATTCCTTCATTCATTCACTCCTTTACTCATTCATTCAATTAGTACTTTTTGTTCAGTTATCAAATCAGAGTTAATATCAAATATAACCTTATGCCTAAAAACAAATAATACTTTGTTCTCATAAAATCAGATTTTCCTGTCTTGTAAGTGTTGGTTTATTTGAATTAGGAACCATTCAGTGCTTTTGGCTAACATATCTTCTTTTTTTTCCTATTTAATATTTATTTATTTGGCTGTACCAGGTCTTAGTTGTGGCTTGTGGGGTCTAGTTCCCTGACCAGGGATCGAACCTGGGCCCCCTGCACTGGGAGCATGGAGTCTTAGCCACTGGACTGCCAGGGAAGTCCCTGACATATCTCTTAAATCTGTCAAGTGTATAATAGTTGCTCATCCCTCACTTGTTTTCACTCCTTACCATTTACTTCGTGAAGTCACTTGATGTGTAGAATGTCTTCCATTTTGGATTTTGTTGATTGTATCACCATTTAACATGTTGCTTCATTGATGGACTTCCTCTAAACTGGTTATTAGGTTGAGGTGCTCAGGTGCAAATTTGGGGGAACATTTCACAGGTGAGCTGTGTGTTTCCTTTTGCTTCCAATCTTCAGGCACATGATATCTGTTTGTTTTAGTAAAACTAAGAATGATCACTGAGTTTATTCACATGTTTTCTGCCTGATCTATCCCCTTTAAAGTTAAAAAAAATAAACAGGAATTCTCTGGCAATCCAGTAGTTAGGACTTGACTCTTTCACTGCCAGGCCTGGCTTCAATCACTGTTAGGGGAACGAGGATTCCCACTTACTGCAAGGCACAGTTTAAAAAAAAATTAAAACTGTATCTGATACAACTCCTGTCATTATCGAGGAGTTTTAGCAGTCACTGATTATTACCTCAATCCTTTATCTCCTTAAGGTTTAGAACATGGAGTATTTTAATTCTGTCATTTCTTCTTTATTCACTAGCTAACATTTTTCAGTAAAGAGGAAATGTTTATTTGGTAATCCTGATACATATAGGTCCAACAAAAAAATGAATGGAAATTACTTTCTTTTCCCTCTTGCTAAGCTTTCAGAATAATGAATTAGAGCTGTAACATCTTCCACAGGTCACCAATAAGGGTTTTTTGTTTTTTTCCAGGAGGAAGGTTTTTTGTTTTTTATAATTATGAAAGTATGGATTTTAATACATTTGAATGTTCAGTACTTTGCAGTTATTCTTTTTGTTAGTAAAATTGTCTCTCTCTCTTTCTTTTTTTTTTTTTTGGCCAATGGAAGCCCCTTCAGGTTGGCTCATGTGTTCTTGTGACCAGCAACCAGTTGTTTTTGATACTTCACTTACTTTCTGATCCATAGATGTTTCTGGTCAATCCAAGACACTTCCTGCCATTTGTTCAGGGAATTCTGGTTCCTTTTAGTGGAAAATAGGCTTCCCTCATAGCTCAGTTGGTAAAGAATCTGCCTGTAATACAGGAGACCCTGGTTTGATTCCTAGGTTGGGAAGATTCCCTTGAGAAGGGAAAGGCTACCTACTTCAGTACTCTGGCTTGGAGAATTCCATATAGTCCATGGGGTTGCAGAGTCCGACACAGCTGAGTGACTTTCACTTTCACTTTAGTGGAAAATGGTATTTAGTGATCACAATTTGAGCACTAGGAGTACTCATTGCTATTGGATTGGTCTCAAACTTTTTTTTTCAGTCAAACTTGTTAATTGAGATGGAATCACTTATTCACTTGATCAAAACACCAAATTCTAAAACAGACTAATCCTGATAGTCTGTATTGATAGCTGCTTCCTCAGAAAACCCCTGCCTTCCACAGACACAGGCTGAGCCCTTATTTTCTCACACACAAGCACTGTTGAATGACCGAGGGTTGCAAAAACTCTGCCCTCAGGAGCTCACAGTCTACCACGGACCCCACAGTGCACCCCCAAAGAGCAGTAATGGACAGAGTGAGTGTATCAATTCCAGGCTTTTCCTGCCCTGTGGACTCTGCATCAGTCAGGGGGAGCTTCTATAATGTGTATTTATGTATTTTTTTGGCTGCTCCCTGCAGCATGTGAGATCTTAGTTCCCTGACCAGGGATTGAACCCACGTCCCCTGCTTTGGAAGCGCAATCTTAACCCCTGGACAGCCAGGGATGTCCTGAGGGGGAGTTTCTAGTTTTTTCACACTTTTCCTGTTCCCTCCAGTTGGAGAAGAGATTGAGATGACCCCCATGGTGTTCGCTAAGGGTCTGGCTGACTCTGGCTGCTGGGGGGACAAGCTCTTTGGGCGCTTGGTGAGTGAGGAACTTCGAGGGGGTGGACACGGTTGCAGCCTGAGGAAGGCCTCCCAGGCCAAGGTCATCTACGGGCTGGAACCCATCTTCGAGTCAGGCCGTACGTGCGTCATCAAGGTGTCCAGCCTGCTTGTGTTTGGGCCCAGCAGCGAGACTTCTCTCCTGGGCAGAAACTATGACGTCACCATCCAGGTACTGTCCCATGCCCCTGCCCCCGCTTCCACCCTCTCATCCCTCCCCTTCCCAGCCTGGTCCTGTTGGGAAGCCCCATATGGAGGTGGATGCCATCTCAGTCTCTGCTTTACCTTGAGGAGAGCCTGAGATGTAGTCCAGGCTACATCGTTGGGACCATAGTCTTCAAACTATTTTTCACCAGAAACCTTTTTCACTTCCCTCAACTGTATCTTGCACAGAGAAGCCTTATTTGTGAGGGGACAGGGGGTGACTGTGGGTGGGGCGGGTGCCCCACTTTCTGCAGCGTGGCCCCTGGGGCACAGCTACCTATCACGAGGGCTCTAGCAAACAGTTTGTAAACCACTTTGAAAACATGTCCAAAGCCTCTTGTTTTACAAATGAGAAAAATGAGGTGCAGATGAGGGAGGAGGGTAGGAGTGAACCCCATCTTCCCCAGGGCTGGGATCCTCCCTGCAGCCTCTAGCAGACAGCCTCCCACTTAGAGCAAGGCATGACTAAGAGCAGGTATGCTTCTGTGCTGACCAGAGTTGGTTCTCTTCAACCCACAGGGGTGCAAGATCCAGAACATGAGCCGGGAGTACTGCAAAATCTTTGCGGCTGAAGCCCGGGCTGCTCCTGGCTTTGGAGAGGTGCCTGAGTAAGTGCACAGGGAGGGGGCCATGCAGTCTGACTTGAGCTCCTGCACAGAGACATGATTCACAGCCTGTTGGGTACCCCCTGAGTAATGGTCATGTGCAAATGGGCCCCCAGCTAGCCCCATGCTCAGCTCAATGGTTCCTCAATAGAATCTAGAAACAAAGACGTCAAGATTCATGGCCCACTTTAGAAAAGCTTCTGTTCTGGTCTCCAGTCTCCTCTCACCCACCTGAATTCCCTACCCCTTCTCCCAGTTTTTGCTGATTGTGGGGTTTAGGCATGGCAGGTTCTGGGCCTCTCTGAAGGTGACAGGGAGGCTAAACCATCCAGGGTCTAGTGGGCGTGGACAGTCTGGCTGAATCCTCTCAGAGGTATTCCTTTCTGTTTGTCACTTACGGGTCCCAGCCCCTCACTCAGGCACAGAGGCCTCCTGGGGCCAGAGCAGGGTTCAGCTCTCATCCCACTGACCTCAGAAGATGGACAGGACCCTGAAGGCATTGGGAAACTCCTGTCCTTGCTGCCCTTCAGGCTCAGAGCTGAGTTCCCTTTTTGGAAGGGTGTTCCTTTTGTGTGGAGTTGAGGTGGAGGGAGGCGCTCTCGGGGCACGGTCAGTCCTGCTCACCGCGGGGTGGCACTGTGCTTAGGATCATCCCACTGTATCTGATCTACCGGCCTGCCAACAACATCCCCTATGCCACCCTGGAGGAGGACCTGGGCCAGCCCCTAGAGTCCTACTGCTCCCGGGACTGGGGCTGTGCTGCGGCTCCTGCAGCGCCTAGCAGCTCTGAGGCCGTGTGGAAATGCCAGACCTTCCAGCACTGGCTCTATCTGTGGACGAACGGCAGCTTCCTTGTCACAGACTTGGCAGGTATGAGGGTGTGAGGTGGGTGTGTGCCTGTGCAGGAGAGCATGCGGAGGGCAGGGCACTGGTGTGCAGCACACTTCCGCATGTGTTCTTCTCTGCTTTCACAGTAACCTTTTAAAGTGCACTGGACAGAAACCACTTTCTGTGCAACCCTAGTACATACCAGACCCTCATGGAGCCTAGTCTCTTACTGAAATTGTGTTTAAAGGTGTATACTCCAGGCTCCACTTAAAAAATATATTATTTCAAAGACTATTTCATGGGATCTAATTCAAGCTGCATGACCACATTTTCAAAATCACCCTTCTTCCCTGTAGCTCTGCTCTGAACCTTCTTCCTCTCCAGCTTCCTAAACTCTCTTCTACCCTTGCACACAGAGCTTTATTGTCTCCTCCTTCTCTGTTCCCCCCTCAGTCTTTGGTGAGTGTGAAAGTGAAAGTCGCTCAGTCGTGTCTTACTCTTTGCAACCCCATGGACTATACAGCCCATGGAATTCTCTAGGCCAGAATACTGGCTTTCCCTTTTCCAGGGGATCTTCCCAACCCAGGGATCAAACCCAGGTCTCCCGCATTGCAGGCGGATTCTTTACCAACTGAGCAGTCTTTGGTAGTTTATTATTAATATTATGTAAGCAAACTTAGTCTCTCATACTTCTCTTTAGTCTGTTTCTATTTTTCCCATTATTCAGATTCTTCCCCAAAAAGGGAGGCCAGTAAGCATGAATTCTCCTTCCTTCTTTGACGTCTCCTCTCCAGGCCTACACTCTTTAACCAGACCTGGCAAGAGAAAGGAAAAGATACAGTTCTGTCTACACACACTGGGGGATGCTGGGGATGTCACACATTATTGCATTTTATCCCTGATGTAAATAAGTGAGAAAACCAGGGCCAGAGATAGAAAACTGACTGTAAGTGTGCTTAGCGTTGGGGGTAAGCTGTACAATAAATATTTATATATAACTATAGATGTTGAAGGGCGAGCTAGTAACACATTAAACTGTTATTCACTCCATTTGTTAACTCATAAATTTTTCCTTCCCTTCTTCTTTCCTTCTTTTTTTCCATCTAACATTACTAAGTACTGAGAAGATAAAAATGTGAATTAGGAATACCCATTGTCCTCAAGAATTTATGATAAATATACCAATTTCTACAATGGGATAATAACATAATATAGTAGAAGGACTTGGAAATGAAAGAAAGTCAAGCCTTAAAAAAAGAAAAGAAAAAAAAATTCAACCCCAGGCCTCTTCATTTTCTAGCTGGGTCTCTGTTTTACAGAGAAGAAAAGAAGCTCAGACAGATTACGTCTTTCATCCCTCTGAGCTTCCATTTCCTTTCCCTCTCTAAGAATAATAGTATCTTTCCTGCCTCTCTCTCAAACTTATTATGAAGATTCCATGAGACTGTATTTGGGAACACCCTCTGCAAACCAGAGTTCTGTGCAAGTGAGGGATCATGAGTATTATCATACACAATGGAATGTGAAAAATGCTGAAAGAGAAAAGACAAAGAAATGAATATTTATTGCATTACTGCTGTGTTTCAGACACTAAGTTAGGGTCTGACACATACCGTGATCGTCTTAATTCCCCTACAAGATGGGCAGCATGATCCCTGGGTTTACTGTCAAGGATTAGAGATAGGAAGTGACTGGCCAAGCACACACGGCTCCAAAGCGACAGAGCCAAAATGGAAGTCCAGATCTGCCTGGTTTCAAGCCCACATCTGTGCTGCTCTGTCATCTACTGGCACTCAGGCCTGTTAGTGAGAGCTTGGCTCCTGGAAGAAGGCAGCTGGACAGAGTGCAAACAGGGAAAGGCGGTCACAGGCCTGATGCATGATGTTAAGGTGCTGGGGTAGCCTGGCCAGGTGGGATGTGTTTCCTCCATCACTGTTTGCCCGACTCTGTCCTTCAAGGCTCTCTTAACCTTGGAGCCCCGTCTGGCTGCTTGGAGTGCTTGCTTGCTGCCTTGATGAGTATGTGGAAGCTGGTCTTATCCATGCTACACTTCTGCCAGCCCAGCCCTGTTACACCTTTCCATTTCCACCTAGCTCTCTCTGTCCAGATAGGCTAATCTGTTAAGGAGGAGGCGAAAGTTTTAGCTAAAAGCCAGAGACTTGCCCAGTTTAGGATGACCTACTCTCACCCAGTAGAGACAGAATAGCTTAGTTGGAAGACTTGTGGGTCTAGGAATGATACTTTAATTCACAGTGGTCATTGTACACAGACCGTGCCCAGTTAGTAAATGAATGAATGACTGACTCTGCTGAAGTTACTTAATTTCCTTACCTGTGAAAATGGAACTATTATTACTACTCATAATACAAATATACACACACTGCCCCTGAGACAGGCCAGGTGATGCCCAGTGAGAGGGAACCTGAAGATGTGCCTAGAGCTTGGCTTGTTCCCATCTAAAATGATACACATCTTGGAGACCTGGGGGCCCTAGAACTGCCCCAGGCTACCACCAATTCCCAATACTCTCTGTCTTTCTCTTTTCAGGGGTTAACTGGAAAATGACTGATGTGCAGATTGCTACCAAACTGCGAGGGTGAGTGCTTCTTGGTGACAGAATGCCCTCTGAGAGGCTGCTTGGGGTGTAAAATGTCAAAGTTCTTCTGGTTCTCCATCCCCAAGGTGCTGGACCTTGTGACTCAGTAGCCCTAGTTGTGCCCAAGGCCATGTCCTAATGTCTCAGGGACCTCTGCTCCCCATCTGCTACGGCCCTGACCCCAGATCTTGACCAGCAGCTCTTGCCACCCACACAGGACCACCTGGCGTTCTGGGGTTGCAGTGAACCCGCTCCTCTGCTTTCTCACAGAGAAACCTTGTGGAGGTTCATCGGGGGGCAGATAAACAGGGCCTGTGAGTGGAGTGGGGACCTGGAGTCTGCAGTAATTTATGTTGATAAAGCAGAGCCTCCTCATACCAAGTGACATCCCACGTGATGAATTCCGTGGGCCAGGGCTGAATGAGGCCTCAGATTAAAAGTGAGGTTTTGGGTGCTGCCAGTTGAGGTGGACTCCTCAGCACCCCGAGGTAAGGTAAGAGGTACCTTGGGCATGACACCATGCCATGGGCACCCCACGGTCTGCCCTGAGGACTGTCTCTCTGGGTAGGACCCCACTCAGCTCTTGTGTCCTGCCGCAGGTACCAAGGCCTCAAGGAGAGCTGTTTCCCCGCCCTGCTGGACCAGTTCGCCTCCTCCCACCAGTGCAACACCTTCTGTGAGATGCTGGGGCTAAAACCCCTCAAGGGCCCAGAGGCCACCCACCCCCAAGCCAAGGCCAAAGGCTCCAAGAGTCCATCTGCCGGCAGGAAGGGCCCCCAGCTGAGTCCTCAGCCCCAGAAGAAAGGCCCCCCGAGTCCCCAGGGCACCCGGAAGAGTGCCTCAGGTTCCAAAGCCACCCCTCAGGCCTCAGAGGTGGTCGCCACCCAGTTATTGGGACAGTCTCCCATCCAAGAGGGAGCCTCCAAGGCCCAGGGCATGCGGTAGCCCCCACAGGAGGCTGGGGGCCTCCATCCAGCAGCAGACCAACAAGGAAGCAGCTCAAACCGCCAGAGATGTTCCCAGTACAGAACCAACTGGAGCAGATGTGCCCCAGGAGGCTCCACCCAGGGCCTTTCCAAGCAGCTGCTCCTCACTCAGCTCCTCATCAGACACTGGGCGTGTGGCACCCAGTCCCGTGGCCTCTCCTGGTGCCATTGTCACCAGGGCTCCCAGGCCCCACCTCCAAGTGCCTGGCAGCCTGGCCATCCTTGAAGTTTACACTGGCCACTGCTGGGGCTGCCCTGAGTCCTCTGCATGATCTGCAGCCAATGTCCTGCCCAGACCCTGCTGCTAACGTCATGCTCTGGGGCATGTGGGACAGCATCTCCCTTCTCCCTTCACTTGGCTCTGATCTCTCCCTGCCCTCAGGGCTCCAGACTTCCTCTGCTCTGTCTGGCCTGGTGACTCTCAGGGTCTTTTCCTTCAGCCATTTTGCCTCATTTATCCCAGCTTATCTTGCCACTAACCTGTCCCTGAGCCCAAATGGGTCTCAGGGCCCTTCCAGGGCCTGTCCCCTCCTTGTGCAGTGGTCTTTGGTGATGCGTGTTCATGCTCAGCCTTTCCCTGCTGCTCAGGCACTCACTCCCCTGCCTCCCCTGCCCCCTTGCTCCCCATCCCCCATCCCTGGCTTTGAGCCCGATTGCAGCCTGTGCCTGCCTTTCACTGACTGTCCCCCTACCCAAGGGCTTCCTAGCTGACCCCCACCCTACCCACCACACCTTGGGAAGGAGCACATCCTCTGGCCTCACAGCCGCCACCCCCAGTACACCTGTGCCCTCCTCCCAGGCCCTCTGCTGTGAGGTGAGGGTTGCATCAGCAGCTGTGGCCAGAGGGAAGGCGTCGACTTTGTGAGACCTCGTACTCCTTACTGAAAGGAGAGGGAGTCACAGTGAATTCCACACTGCCCTCTTGACCGGGGACAGAGGGCTGGACTCTTCTCCAGAGGGAGTACACGTGGGAGTTCTGGGAAGAATGCAGCCCATCCCCATGTGGGGTGGACAAGTGTCTCTGTCTGGGGATTAGGACCCCTGCCTCCAACCTTCAGCTCTCAATCCTGGGCCTCCAGCTCTGGGCCTCAGTACGGAGGAGTTGTCCTCAGCCCAGCACCCTGGGTCCTTCCTGAGAGCCCTTCTTGAGGCCTGGGAGGGGGGAGTCTAGAGCTAGCCCAGTCCCCTTGGAATGCAATAAAGGCAGCCACTGTGCATCCAGCTCACCTCCTCTAGTGTGGTTGTAGGTGTACGGGGTCAGGGTCCCCTCTTCCCCAGGCAGGGTTTTCTGAGGACATCCTCCAGTCCCTGGACCCACTGGAAAGATAGATCCATGATTTGGCTCCTGGATTGACAGTCTCAGCCTTCCATGGCGACAGCCAAACAGTCTGTGCTTGTACCACTGGGAAGATGACTTGGGTCCCTGAGCATGAGGGTGCTTAGGCCTTTGGAACTGCTCCTTCATTTGGAAGAAGAATGCAAAGAAAGGAACCCAGGAAAGAAGAGTAGAGCTGGAGAGACGCCCAGTGTCTCCGACTGCCTCCACTGCAGCAAGACCAGCCGAAGGGATGACCAGTGCCGCGGTCCTCTCAGTTACTCACGGACTGTCTCCGGTTCCCAGCTGCAGAGGTTTCTCAGCCCCGGCCCCACCCGACTGCCCAGGCCTTTCTTTGCCCCATATGTCCCCCCTCCGCTAGACATTTCTGACTTCTCTACCTCCTCTTGTGCTCAGGTGACTCTCCATACTTTCTCCTCTTGCCCCAGTGCGCCCCTCTCTCTCCCAGCCTGCATATCCAGACTGCCTTGGTGAACTGAGAGCTGAATGTTGTTGATTTGTTTGTTCACCCACCTGTTCATTCAGACATACTGAGCAGACTTCCTTTATGCCAGACCCTGAGCTGACCAGTGGTGGGAGGCAGAGATGTATGAGGTGGTCTCAAAAGAGACACTGGCCATTATGTTTCTCAGGTTTTAAGTAACAGAAATGGACTTGGACCAATCTAAGCAAGGAGCAGGGACTCATCGGAAGGGTGTGGGGTAGTTCACAGGACCTAGAAAGGCAGGAGCCATAGTGGCTCTGGAGCTTGCCTCCCAGGAGCTGCTGCCGTTGGCTCTAATGGGTCTCCTTCCACTCAAGATTCAAATTCCTGTACTGGAACTCAGGGCAATGTGGAGTAGGGGAGAGGCAGTTTTCCAAAGAATGGGGATTCTCACCAGAAGAATGGTGGAGGGTAAGACGGGCTTGGTAGGCAATCACTGGAGAAACCCTGACACACAAAAACATACCCTTCTTCCCATATGACATGTTATGACTCTTACATGTGACCAAAAGCAAATTACTTTCTGCTTGGGGAGACCATTCAAGGTCAAAGCCAATGACCAAGTCCAGGGGTAGTGACCAGGGCTGCCATTCTCTGAAGTCCAGTGTCACAAATTGTACTCTTCCCTCTTTTATCATAATCTCATCTTGAAATTCTGCGACCTGTGGAAGGAATATAACCCAGCAAGAAGGGAGGTGTGAGTAAAGGCTACAGCACACTTCATAACTGGCCATGAGAACTAGTATTTATGACTAGGGATTTTTTTGCCTGTTGGAGTGATCTTCAGTCCCAAAGTCCAGTTCCTTAGTGGTCCTGCCTGTGTGGCAAACATTAGCCACTGGATATGGAGAACCAGGAAGCACTTTAGAAAATGCCCCATGTCCATCTGTACCCTGCCCCCTTTTAAATAGCCAAGATCTTATTTTCCCTCAATAGGGTTAATCATCCTAGCTACTCCTACACGTAGTCTTTATGTATACTCCTATTCTAGATACACTCCTATCTTAGCTATGTGTCGCTCAGAGGTACAAAAAACCTGAGACAGCCAGATGCCTAGGCCTTTAATTTAATTCACTTGAATCATTACTATGAATTTTTGAAGATGTTTCCTTGGGGACTAAAACCTCTACACCAGTCAAATCCTAAACCTCAGGTATGAGAAGAGCTTTGAGGTGTAGTAATAACGCCCCTCTTCACGCTTCAACCTGTGGGAGAAAGCACCGTGAACTGGTTGTGGGTTTGGAGCTTACGCTCCATCTTGCAGGCCTTACCCAGTTTCGCAAGGTATTGTTTTCAGCTGGTGCCACACCTGAGTTTTCAGCAAACTATTTCACTGTATTTTCAAGCTAACCGCTTGTAGACTTCTGGGATCCTGACAAGATGAGCAGATGCCATAGGCATCAACCCATCACTTTGCTATGAAGTGCCTTCCCTGGTTGAAGATTTAGAACATTTGATAATCCTGTGGATTTTGATGGGAGAGGTGTCACAGGTCAGGAGAGCAAACCAAATCCACAAGGGCCCATAATGGTCAAGACGGGTTCCCACCTCATTAAAGCCATAGTGTAGGTGTAGACTGAGATGAATTCAGCCATAGGTCAGGAAGGAGGCATCGTGGGAGAGAGTGAGTGAGCCACACGCCCCGCCCCCCTCCCACACACACCTGCTTGCCTGTGCCTTGAGAACCCTATCCTGGCGTGTCTACCTAGTGATAGTGGCCACACCTGTCTGTGGCTGGGTAGGTCTGACAGCCCCTTTTCCTGAAGGCCAGCATGGCCACCTAGTATGCTGTAGCCAAGCCCCAGACTGCCCCAGAGCCCAGTGACAAGTCAGAGGGCAGCACTCTGCTCTGCCGAGGCTCCATGTAGCTCCTCAGTATGCCACAGATAAATCCCTCAAGCACCCTGGGTCTGCCACAGGCGGCCTGGTGGCAGAATCATTTGTGCTAACGGCTTGTCCCGCTCAAGAGCCTTCACTCACTCTGGGCCCAGCCCAAAGCTGGCAGTCTTCTGGGTCAGTAAGTGGGTTGGAGCAAGAAGATGCTCCCACCTGACATTTTTGCCTGAAATTGGGCCTTAGTGGTAAGGAATTCACAATGTAGGGGTTTCTTCTACATTAACAAACTATTGTGACCTCAACAGATCACTTGATTCCCAGGAACTTTATCAGGGGAAAAGTTCACATTTCCACATGCTTTATCTCCCACCTCTGACTCATACATATGTCTTAACAAAGCATCTAGGGAAACTGCTGATCTCCAGGCCCTATCAACATGATGGAACATTGAAGTGCTGAGGTCAAGGTCCCCATGAGGCAGGTTGTGGCATGGAGCTGTACAGCTAAGATATTACATATCTTTAATCAGGACAGCAATGGAGTCCTGCGGCCCTGCCACCTGAAGACGGATTGCTTCTGATGTTCTTTGCTCATCAAAATGGAGGGGAAAAAATGATTTCGCTAGATCAAAGGGCTCATACCAAATGTCAAGAGGTGGGTGAATTTCCTTTAGCAAGACGACCATTTCTGGGAGAGCACCTGTCATCGGAGTCACCACGTTTTAAAGTTTACAACGAGCCAAAGACCTCCTGGTGTTTTGCACTGGCCAAGCTGCGCTGTGGTAGGAGTCATTATGACTTCGCCCGCCAATCTGATAGTAACACTGATATCTATAGTTCCTGTACAAAAATGGTATCACTTTCACCATTTCGGTAGTGAGGGGGTATTCCGATGGCTTGTGCTCATCCTATCCTACCGTAGTCACTCTCGTCCCAGTCGTCAGGGCCATTGTGGGGGTTATACCTGTTTCAGAGTATATCCATTTCAACTGTACGCTCAAAATAACCCTTCATTGGCTTTGAGTTTCCACTGAGTCTACTATGGCACAAAATTTAGTCTATTGAATATCTCCTTGGATGGCCAGACCACATGCTTTTCTGTTGTCCCCAGACATTGGACTTAGCTTGAAGCCAGTGTCCTACAGAACCCCCTCCCCAGGTCTGAGTATTTTCTTCTCCTTTCCATTCCCAAATAATTGAACATAGATCCCTTTGGGGGAAGACTGCAAGGAAGGTTCACAATATGCAAAATAAGGCTTTTATTCAAAGACATTTGACATTTGGAAATTAAGTGGGAGATTTTGACTCTACCTTGGCAGTTTGAGACAGGCCTCTTTGCCCGACCAGAAGTCTTTAGTTATGGTCATGACTGGGTGATATCTTAGGCACTGTCTGGTCTTTTTCATTCCTGGGACCCCATGATCGATTAACCATAGCTAGGGGTCTGGTTTCTATGCCCACGTCTATCATGCTGACTCCTCTACTGTGTTCCTTCTATTTATCTATCTCTGCTGCTGAGATCAGGGAGTTCATTTTCACAGGACCTCTTCCAACCAGCATTCCAGGCCCAGAGAGGAATGCCAGCAGAGCCTCCCTCGCCAATTTCTCACGACAGAGTGAGACCATCTTGTGGGTCCTGTCAGAGAACAGTGAGAGCATAGTTGGGCTGGATGCTTGCCAGGGACCCAATAAAGCCCTCTTGTTTCCTGAAATCTGTGAGTTCCTGCCTTTCTTGGCTTTTTGATCTTCTGTTACAATTTAGCATGGGTCAGCATATCCACCCCACATGGTAAGAACTGTGGCTGTTTGAACTCCAGAATCTCTGGTGAGTGAGAACACATCAGTAAACAAAACTTGAATCAACAAACTATGTTATACTATCTTGGTCAAACAGCCTTAAAGTTTCCATAAATTTCCCCTCTATTTTTTGACAAGGTATATTAGCTAACTCACAGGGCTTTCCTGGTGACTCAGTGGTAAAGAACCTGCCTGCAATGCAGGAGACGTGTGTTCAATCCCTGGATCTGGAAGATTACCTGGAGGAGGGCATGGCAACCCATTCCAGTATTCTTGCCAGGAGCATCCCATGGACAGAGGAGCCTAGTGGGCTACAGTCGAAAAGAGTATGACACAACTGAAGCAACTCAGGATGCACATTAGCCAGCTCATACAGTTTCTTCTGAGAGTAACTCTTCTGTTTCCTGATCTGATTCTGTCTCTCGTCCCTTGGATTATGTTGAAAGTGGATTCTGGTTACTGGCAGATCAACAGTGTTGCATGGGGCAGAGTCTGGGTCCCAATTTTGTACCTTGATGTTGTCAGTACCCATGAGCTATTCACACTCAGAGAGGCTATCTCATTCTTTAAATTTATTTTTGGCTAGGCTGAGTCATCATTGCTTTGTGTGATCTTTCTCTAGTTGCAGTGAGCAGGGACTACTCTTCGTTACAGTGCACAGACTTCTCATTGCAATGGTTTTCCTTGTTGCAGAGCACGGGCTCTAGGGGCTCAGTAACTGTGGCTTCTGGGCTCTAGAGCACAGGTTCAGTAGTTGTGGCACACTGGCTTAGTTGCCCAACAGCATATGGGATCTTCTTGGACCAGGGATCAAACCGGTTTCCTTTGCATTGCAAGGCAGATTCTTAATTGGTAGATCATGAGGGAAGCCCCAAAGTGGAAGGTTTTTAAAGGCAGGAAGTAGGTGGGACAATAAAGTCAGAGGGAAAAAAAGATTATTTCAGGCAAGGTCACCTTCCTTTGGGAGGAAAGGGGATTATGTCATGCAGGTGACCTCACTGTGCTGACCAGGTAATTCCAGATTGATTGGTTAAAGATTGAGTTCCTGGGAATGACTGACTCTATAGTAGAGTCTTGGTTTGCTGTCCTAGGGATAATTGACTCCATTTTGGGTCTGATATGTCTTTTTTTTTTAAGAGACATCCCCTACTGAGGGCTTCCCATGTGGCTCAGTGGTAAAGAATCCACCTGCCAATGCAGGACACCTGGGTTTTATCTCTGGGTTGGGAAGATCCCCTGGAGAAGGCAATGGCAACCCACTCCAGTATTCTTGCCTGGGAAATCCCATGGACAGAGGAGTCTGGTGGGCTACAGTCCATGGGGTCTCAAAGAGTTGGACACGACTTAGTGACTAAACAACAATAACTCCTACTGACATTAGAGGTCCTGGAACCCCTGAGGAACTGTCCTCTGACCTCAGAATTAGTGTGGTTCAGAGATGGCTCTTTCCTATTATTTCCAAAGGGCAGCTCAAGATAGCTGCTACCACCTACTCGGCCTCGGGGATATACCCCACATGAAGATGAAAGACAGTTACCCTGGGACTTGCAGCACATGCCTACATGGTAGAGTAACAACAGGACATGATTATACAGATACCTGGGCTGTGCTGAGGTCTAGTCGGCTGCTCTGGCTGCTGGCCTTTTAATTATTTGAGTGGTACACCCAGACCCCATATGGGACACATCCCTTTGGTTTCAACCAGCTGACATTTCTAACCAAATTATACACCTTTATTTCACTAAACCGCTTTGGTTCCACCAAACCCCCTTGAGAATTCTCACTACAGCCAAGTGGTAGACAAACCCAGGGTCCTCTCTGACACCCCTGATCACCTATGGGAAACAACTCTGCTTGGTCATGGGTTGAGCTAATCCACAGTAGCCTGGGGTGAGGGGTGCCAATAAAACCAGCCAGTAGTGGGTGCCGCTGGCACCCTGTGCAGATCCCCTTGCTGTGGGAATCACCTCCTGCTACAATTCCATGAGTCAAATGGAAGCCACCCAACCTGGGATGTGACACCCCCTCCCAAACCCTTTCCCAGTTCTTAGCCTCTGACTGATGGGTCTGGTCCTGCCTCAAAGTGGACTAACCTGGGGACGTCCCAGAGTTTCACGGCAAGATCAGACTCTAGCCAAGACCACACCCTCCTTTCTTACCCCTGTCTTATTTTACATCCTGTACTCTGCCCCCACCCCCTTCACCTTGCCCCCGCACCGCCCCCTCATACACAGACACACAAGTAAATCACTAGAACAAGAATCCCCATCTCAGGCTAAGGAATCTGCTTAAGACACATCAGGTGTCCTGCAGTGTAGACTGTCACTGGCAGAGAAATTTTCATTAGGGCTTTTCTTTTTTTTTTTCTTCATTTTTCTGTTTTGTTGTTGTTGTTGTTGTTGTTGTTTTAGGGCTTTTGTTTTCTAACAGAAAAAAAAAAAGGATATTCCTGGAGCAGTTGGTGTCAAGCGATTCAGGTTATGTGGCTGAGTGCCCAGGAAACCAGCCCCTGCAGAATGTGTGCTGGGTCTCTCTAATACTTCAGGAAGCTGTTTAGAGACACAGTATTCCTGACTTTGGGCCTCCCTGGTGGCTCAGTGGTAAAGAATCTGCTTGCCAAGCAGGAGACCCGGGTTCAATCCCTGGGTCAGGACCATCCCCTGGAAAAAGAAATGGCAACTCACTCCAGTATTCTTGCCTGGGAAATCCCATGGACAGAGGCGCCTGGTGGGCTGTGAAGAGTTGGACACAACTGAGCAACTGAACAACAAGCAACAATCCCTGACTTTATGGAGTCCGATCAGAGAATACAACTCACAGTCATTTGATCAAAGTGTGAGCCCAGAGTCCATCCTGCTTATTGAGTTGCAGGTGAGGTAGAAACACATGGTGGATGCCTCAAACAACAGGTCAGATCTCCCTGATCCAGACTCGTGGCAGAGTGGCTTGTGGTTCTACCCCAGGCTGCTCAACTTCTCAATAGTTGCTCCGTTTATGGTGCTGGCTCCTCCATCATACCCTCCATAGAGGACAGATGGGAGGAAATGGTGACCAGTACCTACCTCATGGGTTATCTTGGGGGTTAACTGAGACAGAGAAGTGAAAGCTCTTAGCACCACCTGGCACAGGACAACCTCAGATGGTATCATTGTTGTCATCATCTCCTGGAATTTTGGGATCCATCTCAGGGCCCACTCACATGCTGCTGTTCTTCTCCAAGCTGGGAGACCCTAGTATTTCTTCCTTCCTTCAGGGTGGGGTGGCTAACAACATCCCTACCCCTACCCCTGAAAACTGTCTTTCCAACTCTCATCCTGTGTCCTGTGGGAAATAGCCAGTACTGCCTCCCGACCCTCAACTGGTCAGTGCTTAGCTCCTGGGGTGGGTCAGGTTCTCCACAAACCCCTGTAGTCACAGACCTGAAGGGCATTGGACAAAATCTTTGGGAGAATGACTCTTGCTTTTAAGGCACAGTGCAACGGAAAGGGTTTCAAACTGAATTGTGATGTAGACTTGGCAAGTCCACACAGGAAGAACAGTCAGTGCTTGTCAGAGGAAAGTCAGTGGAGGCTGTGCCTATGGCAGAATTGATATTATTGCTGGAATTCCACCCGGGTGGAGAGAAGCAAGATACGGGACCTGGAGAGTTTCAGTGTCTGGATGTGACACTCAGAGATGCCCATTTTTTTTCTTAACAACTGTAGTTAATTGAGATGCCCCATCTGTCAGCATATTCCCCATGACTCTGCTGGCCTGCAGTAGATTAATTTTATGAGATCTTCCCAGGAGGCCTACAGTCCTCTTCACAGAAACTTTTGTACAAATAGCTGGCTTTGCTGTAAAGCCCCGTGGGTGCCGCATCAGGGTACTCCCCTGACAGAGGGAGAAGATGGAACAATCACGGGATGATCTTTGCCTGTACGATTGACCAGCTTATCAACTGTCACTCAGTGTCATGCTCTGGACCAACAAGACTATGGAGGTCCAAATTAGTGCCCCCCCTCCCTCCATGGCTGGCAGAAAATGATGTGCCTCCCAAAAGAGGATGTAAGCTCTGGTATAAAACCAAAGCCAGGGGTAGCATCCCCAGGTCCAACAGGATAACCTGAATTAACACCCACCTTGGTGGAACACTTTAACCCAGTTCACACTGAAAAAGGGGACATCTCAACCTCGCACATGAAAAGCTAATATGAGATGGAAAGGCAAGAGGGATAGAAGATAAAACAATAGTAACAGGGTCTTCCCTGGTGGTTCAGTGGATAAGAATCCACCTGCTAATGCAGGGGACACAGGTTCAGTCCCAGGTCCAGGAAGATCCCACATGCCATGGGGCAACTAAGCCCATGTGCCACAGCTACTGAGCCTGGCTCCACAGCAAGAGAAACCACCGCAACGAGAAACTGCACACTGCAACAAAGAGTGCCCCCACTCTCCACAACTAGAGAGAAGCCCACGTAGCAATAAAGACCCAGCGCAGCCAAAAATGAATACATAATTTTTAAAAGATCACTATATATACAAACAACAGCAACAAGGGAAATATGCATCACAAAGTAGCAGTCAGTTAAACACTGGGTTGGCCAAGAAATTCACGCTGACTTTTCTATAAGATCTTATGGAAAGATCAAGCAAGGTGTGCTTACTTTACTGGCCCTCTACTGTTGCCAAGAGAGATGGGCCCCGGACCCATTCTTTCGCCTTGTAGTGGATAATGGCCGTTTCTGCCCATCTGTTCCCAATGACTCGAAGGGGTCAAGGGGTGGACTGTGTCAGGGGATGCTGGCATAGTCATGGCAAGTAAGTTGGGGGCAGGGGACTTTGGCCTTTCCGGTGTTTGGAGTATTTCCTTACCCTGTGAACACCCAGACTTGCTGTAGATGTGCTGAAAGGGCACTCCGCCCTCAGTCGTGGGAGGGTCCCCTTCTAGGAAAAGTGGATAAGAGTTACAAGTAGAGGGTATCAACATCTAAGATATTTCTTCAGTTTTGGTATTTTGCTCTGTGTCATCAGAATTCATACATACTTTCTAATTTAGAATATTCCTAGTAGGACTATAGGAACCCCAGTTTTCAATGCCCCAAATGAGAAAAGAAACATCACATTCAATGTCCCTTTTGATAACTTCCCAGAGAGAGAGAGAGAGAGAGAGAGAGGCAGGTTTAGGAAAGAGGTATGACATGATTCTGCTTATGAACTTAGCTAAGGAAAAGCCTCTGGTTTTTAGCTACCATTTGGACACATGAATCGATGTGATGAAAGAGACTTCATTGGCCAAGACCTAAGAAGTGTGGGCAAAACTGGAAGAAGAACATAAGGGGGTTGTTGTACCCCTTCCGAAGACGTCTGCATACAGTTCTGAATGTCTCACCCCTTATAAAAATATCCTCTGCATTATATCAGAGCCTGGAGAGCAGAAGGGATTCTCCACTACTTTGACCAAAAAACCCTCTGAAATAGGCGTGGCCCCAGAGAACTGAAGCTAGAAACAGGGAAGGGCTTGCCTCTGATGAAGAGGACAGGGATGGGAGAGACAGCGTAGCCTCATCATTATAAATCTTTCCAAGTGCTTCTGTTTTGTTTTGGTTGGAATAAAGAGCCTCTTGATGAAAATGAAAGAGGAAAGTGAAAAAGTTGGCTTACAACTGAACATTCAGAAAACTAAGATCATGGCATCTGGTCCCACCACTTCATGGCAAATAGATGGGGAAATAATGGAAACAGTGAGAGACTTTATTCTGGGGGACTCCAAAATCACTGTAGACGGTGACTGCAGCCATGAAATTAAAAGACACTTGCTCCTTGGAAGAAAAGCTATGACCAACCTAGACAGCATATTAAAAAGCAGAGACATTATTACTTTGCCAACAAAGGTCCATCTAGTTAAAGCTATGGTTTTTCCAGTAGTCATGTATGGATGTGAGAGTTGGACTATAAAGAAAGCTGAGCACCAAAGAATTGATGTTTTTGAACTGTGATGTTGGAGAAGACTCTTGAGAGTCCCTTGGACTGCAAGGAGATCAAACCAATCAATGCTAAGGAAATCAGTCCTGAATATTCATTGGAAGGATTGAAACTGAAGCTCCATTACTTTGGCCACCTGATGTGAAGAACTGACTCATTGGAAAAGACCCTGATGCTGGGAAAGATTGAAGGCGGGAGGAGAAGGGGACAACAGAGGATAAGATGGTTGGATGGCATCACCGACTCGATGGACATGAATTTGAGTAAGCTCCGGGAGTTGGTGATGGACAGGGAGGCCTGGCGTGCTGCAGTCTGTGGGGTTGCAGAGAGTCGGACACGACTGAGCGACTAACTGAACTGAACTGATATACACACACACGCACACACACATACACACACACACATATATGCGTGCATGTGTGCTCAGTCACTTCAGTTGTGTCCAATTCTTTGTGACCCTCTGGACTGTAGCCCACCAGGTTCCTCTGTCCATGGGATTTTCCAGGCAAGAATAATGGAGTGGGCTGCCATGCCCTCCTCCAGGGGATCTTCCTGTCCCAGGGATCAAACTGCATCTCTTTTGCCTCCTGCATTGGCAGGTGGGTTCTTTATTGCTAAAAATACATATTCTTTGCCACCCCCTGCCCTGGACACAGCACTCCAGCCCTGCTCAGTCGCTGACCTCACTCTACCTCCCCAGTGAGATCATCTCCTCAGGAAGCAGGCCACAGAAGGTCAAGTGACACGCAGAGGTCACACAGCTGGATGGGTGCAGCCAGGACCCAAAGGGTCATCCAGCTCTTGTTCTTTCCCTGGGGACTCATTTTGACCCACCCAGCCTCCCAGCTGCCCCGCCTGGGGCTCTCAGCCAAGTTCTACGTGGAAAGAGAATTGGGCTTCAGGGAGGCCAGGATCACTGTGCTGCCCCTTCTTCGGGGTAGAAGCAGGAGAGCAATACAGGGTCTCCTGGCCTGGAGGAGGAGAGCAGTGTATCCAGACAGCTCTGAGATGGGACCTGTGGCAGTGATGACACCTGCCAGCTCAATGGTGCCAGCCTGTCTGCCAAACAGCTCACCTGCATCAACTCATGTAATCCCTGTCAATATTTTTTTGTGAGAAATGCATTCTTACCCACTCCCACTGTTTTACAAAAGAGGAAACAAGCTAACTTGCAGAGCCAGGACTGAATCTAGCTTTTTGGGCTCTAAGCTCCCGGTTCGTTAAATATAGGAGCCAGTTGCCAGTTCCTTCCTCAGGGGATCTTCCTGACCCAGGGATCGAACCAGGGTCTCCTGCAGGAGGTCCAGGGAAGCCCCATTTCAAGAGGCACAGCCTATTAAGTCCTTGTTGGAGAAATCAGGCCACACAGAGATGTCAAGGTTCCAGGACACAGTGTAGGGAATGTTTCGAAACAATTTTGGTTACTCCTAGATGTGTCATGTCTCCTGGCTTCTACTCTGGGCACCAAGAGAAACCAAGCAAGGAAGAGAGAGGAGAAGATGAAGGAGGATGCGGGGAGGGGAGAGGCGAGGGGAGGGACAGAGAGGTTAGAAGGGGCAGAGGCAGAGACACAGGTTCAGTCCAGTTTGCCCTGTGCTGGGGCTTGATGAGCCCCCGCCACCCCACAGGGCAGCTGCAAGCCCATCCCTGTGGAGGCTGCCCCGGGTGCCAAGTCTTCTTCAGGCTTGGATACTTACATACTTCGGGATAAACCAGAAGTATGCCACAAGCATTTAGTTTATGATCAAGGCAGCACATGAGCCCCCAACAGAGTGAGCAGCGCGCAGTGTGGATCTCCACCCAAAAGAACAAACTGCAAAAAAAGCTGGTAGAGTACGAGCCTCTTTTGTAAAATGAGTAACATAAAAGAGTATCCACTTGAGAAAAAAATCTGGAGAAAAACTCCATAAGCTCAGTGGTGGTCATCTCTGGAAGGCTCAGATTACAGGGACCTTTAACTTTCTGCATTCTGTGTTTCTATAATGTTTAAATGTTCAATGATGCATGTGTAACTTTGGTAATCAAAGTGACCAAAAAAAGGTTGTTAAGAGAAGAGGTACCCCTGCCCTTCATCCATCATGGTCCCCAGATTTCCAAAACAACTAGCCTGTGCTGGTAATTTGCTCTCTGTGTTACCAGGAACTGTTTATGCATCACAAAGGATTCTGTCACGTGTGTGTGTGATTAATTATTAAAGAGGTGTTGTCAGTCCTGTTTAATATTTAGTTCTAGGATTGAAACATTAAAGGGTTTGTCCATTGACTGCATGCTGTTGCTTAGGTATCAGTTAAAAAGCAGTGAAACAAAAAGGCAAACTGTGTGATTTTGTTTTGTTTTCGAGACCTCTTAGACCTGAAACACTTTTACTGTTTGTGGTACTACACTGCTTTCCTTATCTTCAAGCTCAGGAAAATAGGTTGCTGTTATAATTACTGATGCAGCGAGAAAAGGGAGACTGGGAAAAATACAGAATGAAAGATAAAATACATGATCCAGAAAACTGAGAAGCCCTGATGACAGGTGGAAAAGGAGGCCCCAGGAGGGGACATGGGAGAGTGATAGTAATAAAGGTGGGCTTCCTGGAAGAGGTGGGCCTGTTTGGGAGAAGTAAAGAGTGGAGAGGAGGGCGTCATAGATGAGGAAGGCAGATTTAGTCATTAGGCTCCAAGGGCCAGGTCCAGAATGGGGCCCACTTGCCCCATTTCCTCTTCCCTGAGAGAGGGTCGAGTCCCTGCCCCGGCCGTGGCCCAGGACTCGGGAGTTGGTGCTGGACCGAGCCAGGTGGGAGGCCCAGCCTCCTTCAACTCTGGACTCTGCCCAGGGATTTCCAGTGAAATGAGAAGACCGGCCAAAGCCCAAGCAGGTTGGATCCAGCCCATCCCCGTGGAAACACGCACTTCCGTCTGTCCCCCAGAGAGACTTGTTGACCACAAATATGTGAGTAGGGAGCAGAGCTTGCCCTGCTCTGTGCAGCTGTGTGTCTGTGTTTGCGTGTGTGCATGGGTGGCTGGGCTTTCCCAGGCTCTGCCTGTGTGTGTACTTCCCTACATGTCCCTGGGGCTCCTGTGCGCACCTGTGTGTGGCCCTGTGTGCTTGCCGCCGGGTATGTGAGATTAGTCAGGCTGGTGTTTGGACAGGGTAGGGTACGACCCAAAAGGGAGAAAAAGAGAGGGGGCAGGAGTGGAGAGAGATACGGTGTTAGTTAAGGCTCTTATTTATAGATGAGTTTAGGCCTACAAACTGAACTTCAGCATCCCCTAAAAAAAAGGAAAGAAAGAAAAAAGGATTATATTGGCTCTTGTAATTGAAAAGTCCAGGGGGGAGCACTGATTTCAGATACAGTTGGATTCAGAGACTAGAATGATGTCTTCAGGATATTTCTGTCTTTCAGAGATGGGAGCACATGATACAATGAAAATATCACATAATAGCAATGAAAATATCACTTGATAGCAATGGTTTTAACCTGTTGTAGGGAGTGATGAAAGCTAGGGCCCGTCTTCAGAAAAATTGCCTCTGTATCAGACACATACACACGCTATACAGAATTCCTCCCTTTCCTTCTCTGTGAAGTGGGTGGAACTTGCCCAGTTTCTGCCTGACTTCCCAGACTCACAAGGAGTTGCCCCTCACAGGTTCAGGAGAGCAGGAAGGGGCCCTTCCTCTGTCCCTGGGAACCCTGACATAATGAGGGCTGAGCTCTGGGATGGGACAGGCTGTGCCAGGTCCTGCCTGGCCTCTCCTTTCAGCTCTGGGCCCTGACTTTGTCTTTCAGCTGCAAGGTCTGGCACATGGAGGACAACACACCAAGAGGAAGAGAGTCCATCTCTCTCACCTCAGTGGCCAATGGTTTGGACAACAGAGGGGCTGACCTGTTGGAAAGTCTGGTCTGTCCCCTCCCCCATCCTGGTTTGCTCCCCACCCCCACTTGGTGCGAGGGTCCTTTGTTCATCATCTTCCTCCCACCCCTATCTCCTCCTCAGCTCTTTGCTTCAACACTTGGGAACTGCCCCTCCCCAACCCCCCCAGGGTTTTGACCTCCCCTCCCCACCCTCTGCACAGAGCAGTCTCCATCATCTCTCAGGAAACACCCCTGCACACCCACCATGAGCCAGTGCCGCCTGTCCTTGTCGGAAAGGTCAGGGAATGGCTCCACCAGGAAGTGACATTTGAGCTGTGATCTAAAACATGAAGAGAAGCCTCATGAAGAGGGCGTGGGGGAATCTCTGGGGAAGCCCCAGCCTCTGAGAAGCCAGCAATCTTGTTCTGGCTCTGGAATGGCCAGGTTGAGGTCCACCGCCTAGTACTTTGGAGCCTAGCGTGACACCCTCTTCCTTCCCAACCTCCTGTTGAAAGTGAAAATGTTAATCACTCACTCTTGTCTGACTCTGTGACCCCATGGACTGTAGCCAGCCAGGTTCTTCTATCCATAGAATCCGCCAGGCAAGAATAGTGGAGTGGGTAGCCATTCCCTTCTCCAGGGGCCATTCCCTTCTCCAGGGGATCTTCCCGACCCAGGGATCGAACCCTGGTCTCTTGCATTGCAGGGAAATTCTTTATCACCTGAGCCTACCTTCTGTTACCAAGTCCAAGCTTGCTCTGCTTGCCGCACATAGGCCAATGAATCCGAGAGACAAAGGGTTGAGGCACGGGAAAGACTTTATTCAGGGAGCTGAGAAAATGGTGGGCTAGCACCTCAAAACAACCATCTTCTCGGGGTCTGGATGCCAGGTTCTTTTATAGGTCAGAGATGTGAGGAGGTGAGGAAGCCAAGAAAAAAGCCATTAATCTTGCAAACATTTCCTAGAATGGCAAGCCTCAGGCAGGGGTGTGTTAATTTCTTCCTTCCTGCCATCTCCAGGTGAACAGGGTCCTGAACAAAGGCACTTCAGTTTACCAGTCAAGCAGAGGGGCAGGGTCCCCTGAGGCGGGCCATTGTATATGATTATAATAAAAAAAGCAATGGAAAGCGAGTCAAAGAAATAATTCCATCATAGGGTCAGAACTGGCTTCTTCTCTCCCCCCATTCCCCACCCTCCAACACAGACCCTGAGCTCCCTGAGGGCAGAATGAGCCTTGCACAGAGCACGGGACTCAGTAGGTACTCGGGGCACACTCTTTGGAATTTACTTACGTTCCCTCTGGTTGTTCCCTGTGCCTGGCCCCCACCCCAGCACACTCCTGAGGTGCCCGTGGGCACGCTGGTGGCAGCCTGGGTCTCTCCGCACTCCAGGCTTTCCGCTATAGTTCTCCCTTGAGGCGGGAGGCACACTCTGCTCCTTCTCTGGTGGCTTTAGGAGGAAGGCCGAGACCCTGCCGGCAACTCAAGCCCTTCGGAAGTTGGGGACAGCTGGAGCAAGGCTGGCCCGGAGCCCTTCTCGGGATGGTAGGTGGTCTCCGGGCGGGACATGGGCTGGCTGCTTGGGGAGGAGGCCCCTGTGGGGAGCAGAGGTGGGGAATCTGGCCCCCTGATGGGGAGGGGGGCTCCCTGAACCTTTGTTGAAGGAAGGAGTAAAAGTGTTTTAGAAACAAGTGAGTTCTGCTGGCCTCTGCCTCAGAGGTGAGCCAGGCCAGAGTTTCCCAACCTGCTTTGAAGCAGGTTCCCATTGGGAACCTCAGTTTATACTGGGGGGCTGCTCTGGTTGAAGTTGGATGGGGGCCCTGAACCAACCTGGCCCCCTGTCAACTCCCCAGCTGCCTTCTACCCCATCCGACTCAGGGGCACCTCAGGGAATCCTGAGGCCTAGTTTGAAACCCCCTAGAATGGCCCAGGCCCCTTGTTTCACATGGGGAGGCTGAAGCCTAGGGAGGGAGAGGAACAGGCCCAGGTCACACAGGCAGTAAATGGAGCCTAGGGCTCGGCCTGCTGACACCCAGGCCTACTGCAAGGTCCTCACTGGCCAGATCCTGAGCTGATGAGAACATGATGCCAAAGACACGGCCTCTGTGCACTGGTTCCACATCGAATCTCAGAGACAGCGTTTTGAGTGAAGCAGAAAAGAGTAGCTTGGTTGCTTTGCCAGCCAAAGGGGGACACAGCAGGCTCGTGCCCTCAAAACTATGTCCCCACCCAGGTAGATTTGGTGAGGAGTTTTATAGCAATGGTCCAAGGGTTGGATGCTGACAAGATTAGGGTGGGTGCGGGGCTGAGACTCCTTTAATGGAGTCTCAGGTGACCTCTTGATGAACTTCTGTGGTTTCTTTAATCTGGCATCAGGTCGTCTTTTCTGGAATGAAGAATGCTGACATTTTTCATTTGTTGGGTTTTAGTTAGGTAAAAAGCTCAAAAATATCCTTACATGTGTTCCTTGAGGCTGAACCAGGACCTAACCCAAGGCTGCATTATTGTTTCTTGCCTGCTCCTCCCTTGTCTCTGCCTCCACTTCCTTCCCTGAGTAGCAACTGCTTGAATCTGCCTTTTGGGACTCAAGGAAGGTCATGGATGCTGGAAGGTTTCTGAACCCAGGAGTCCCATAGAGCCCTGCAGTTTTCAAGCATGGAACTGGGGCAGAGTCTGTCTGTCTGCCTTGGGGTGAGACTGAAGAAAAATGCCTCACTTAGGAGGTGGGGAGATAGTGAAGGACAGGGAAGCCTGGTGTGTTGCAGTCCACGGGGTTGCAAAGAGGTGAACATGACTAAGTAACTGAATAGCAATAGGAGGTGAGAGGTGGGGACAGAGAGAGGAGAGTTTCCTTTAAAAAGTGGTGACTGAATGAGTGTGAGTGAGCATCTCCTATATGCTCAAGCTGGGGGACCTCAGAGGCTATTCAGGTCCCCAGGGACCTATTCAGTCTTTCCTTTGGGGACAGTAAAGTGACCAAGTGACCAGAGAAGAACTGGCATTTGCTCCAGGTGCAGAAGGCAGTGGGGGTGCCAAATGGCTTCGAGTGGGCTGTTGATACCTCCCTTTTTCTGGGAGGAGCTGTTACTCAGAGGATAAGTTTCCACAGGCACAGTAAGTGCAGAGCTGGGTGCCTCTGAAGGCTCCTCCTTGCTCCTCAGACAGGTGGAAATGGGACAGGGCAGGCGAGGCAGCCATCGTGGTTGGTGCGTTTCTATACATGGGTGAGGTTCTTCCTTATTGTCTCAGTTCATTCTTTCCCAAGCCCTGGAGCCTGGAGCATCGCTGTGGTAGTTAGTGGTGCTGCTCCAGGCCGAGGAACAGCTGGTACGGACAGACAGAGGCCAGAAGCAGGGAAGGGCTGAGTCATGACCGACTCTTTGCAACCCCACGGACTGCAGCATGCCAGGCTTCCCTGTCCTTCACCATCTCCCAGAGTTTGTTCAAACTCATGTCCATTGCGTCGGTGATGCCATCCAGCCATCTCATCCTGTCGTCCCCTTCTCCTCCTGCCTTCAATCTTTCCCAGCATAAGGGTCTTTTCCAATGAGTCACTCTTCGAATCAGGTGGCCAAAGTAATGGAGCTTCAGCTTCAGCATCAGTCCTTCCAATGAATATTGAGGATTGATTTCCTTTAGGATTGACTGGTTTGATCTCCTTGCAGTCTAAGTGACTCTCAAGAGTTTTTTCCAGCACCACAATTCGAAAGCATCAATTCTGCAGTGCTCAACCTTCATTATGGTCCAATTCTCACATCCATACATGACTACTGGAAAAAACCATAGCTTTGGCTATATGGACCTTTCTCGACAAAGTGATGTTTCTGCTTTTTAATACACTATCTAGGTTTGTCATCGGAGAAGGCAATGGCACCCCACTCCAGTACTTTTGCCTGGAAAATCCCATGGACAGAGGAGCCTGATAGGCTGCAGTCCTTGGTGTTGCTGGCTAAGAGTCGGGGACGACTGAGCGACTTCACTTTCACTTTTCACTTTCATGCATTGGAGAAGGAAATGGCAACCCACTCCAGTATTCTTGCCTGGAGAATCCCAGGGACGGGGGAGCCTGGTGGGCTGCCGTCTATGGAGTCGCACAGAGTCGGACACGACTGAAGTGACTTGGCAGCAGGTTTGTCATAGCTTTTCTTCCAAGGAGCAAACGTCTTTCAATTTCATGGCTGCAGTGAAGTCATTCTAAGTTCCCTGTGGGCTGGGGTTGACCTTTGGCCCTGTGGGATGTCAAAGCCAGTGTTGCCATTTTACTGGGGATGAAGCTGAGTGGCTTCTGCCTGGAAGTGTTGAGGATTCTGGTAGGGGAGCCTCTCTTAGACCCTTTTGGTCTTCTCCGCAGGAGAAGGAGGCTGCAACCAGCCCTGAGAGTGAGACACTTCTGCAGGGAACACGCACAGCTGTTCCGATGGATCTGCATAGGCCTGCTCTGTACTGGTGAGCTCTGGGCCCAGCCCCTTCCAAGGAGACAGTCACTGCTGCCTAGCCCCCTGCCCCCACCACCCAGGTTTCAGCCACCTCCAACCCAGCTATCCATGTCTCAGGGCAGGGTCATTCACCTACCCAACAACTTGACAAAGGTTTTGAGCACCGACTCAGGGCCAGCTTTTGTTCCAGAAGCTGGGATATAGGAATTAAGCCAGACCAAATCTTATTCTCAAGGTAACTCTCTGATCAGTTAGGGAGTGGGGAACATATATTTTCACATAATTCAGAGGGCCATCTGGGAGCACCAGGGAAGGATCGTGGGGGTGGTTGGGGGGTCTTCCAGGAGGAGGTAACATTCTGGTCTCACAGAGTGAACAGCAATTAGCCAGGTAAAACGGGAAGGAAGAGGAGTGAGGAGATAGAGGGACACATGAGCAAAGGTGGAAACCTGCAGCATGTGGGCAGGCAGCTGATAAAGAGTCTAGTGGCTGGAGGATAAAGTTCTAGACCAGGAGTGTCAGAGGAGGAGGCTGGAGAGATGAGAAGGGGCCAGGTACTGGGAAGGGGGGTTGGAGAGACTTGGATTTTACTCCCAAGGCCAGAGGGAGCCATCGAAGGATTTAAACAGGGAAGTGGCAAGCTTGGATTCACATTGTGGAAACCCAGAGGAGGCAGGCAAGAAAGAAGGGGAAAGGAGACAACTGAGAGCCACTATACACATGGGAGAAGATGAAGGGGTGGAGGATGGAGGGGGTGGATCTGAGAAATCCTCAGGAAGCCACACCAGTCAGACCTGGGATCTGATCTCCGTGCGGGACGAAGGGGGTCCTGGAATCCAGGAGTTCTGCTTGGGCCACGGGGTGGGCGATGCTGCTCACCAGAGCCAGGGACCACAGGGGGAGGAGGGGGTCTCTGCTGGAAGGGCAATGGCAAGTTGTTTTGGACAATGTGTGGAAGGAACTGCTGCCAGGCCCTCCAGGAGGAGAAGAGGCTTCCCAGCGGTGCTTGGAGAATGCATTGAGAGGTGGCTCATGGATGGAAACGTGGAGACTGGTCACACAGAAGGAGGTAGAGAGGACGAGGGGCCCTGAGACAGCCTGAGAAGGCGTGCAGGTGGGGGCAGCAAGCACGGGACCAGGAGCAGAGGGTTGCTAGAGGGAGGGAAAGATGGCCAGCACCTCTGCAGTGAGGAGACCAGTAGGACAAGGACGGAGCAGTGCCTGTGGACTTTAGGGACAAGGAGATCATGGTGACTTAGGGCGGAGGTGCAGTAGCTGGATTGGAGAACAGGAGGAGAGGCAATGTAGACAGTAAGTCTACACAGCTCTTCTGAGAAATTTTTTTATGAGAACTGGGTGGGAATACGCATATATTTATTTATTCGTTTTTGGCTGTGATAGATTTTCATTGCTGCGCATAGGCTTTTTCTAGTTGCAGTGAGTGGGGGCTACTCTTCATTGCTGTGCGGGAGCTTCTCATTGTGGTGCCTTCTCTTCTTGTGAAGCACAGGCTTGAGGTGTGTGGGCTTCAGTAGTTGTGGCCCAAGGGCTCATTAGTTCTGGCTCAGCTGCCCTAGAGCGAAGGTTCTGTAGTTTCCATGCACAGGATTAGTTGCTCCGCGGCATGTGGAATATTCCCAGATCATTGGCAGGCAGATTCTTGTCCACTGTGCCACCAGGGAAATCCTGGACAGGAATATTAACAGAAGGGTTGGCGGTTTCAAGGAAGAGGGTGTGTTTGTGAAGGGAGACACTTTGACCTGCTTTCTGAACTGAGGCAGGGAGTTTGGGGGAAGAAGGGCAGAAGCGAGGTGGCAGAGGTGACCAGTGGAGCAAGGTTCCCTGGGCACAGGGAAGCAGGTTTCGGGGCCCAGGCAAGGGCACGTCTTCACAGCTGCAGGCTTGCCTCAGCATGGAAGATGGAAAATAAAAGGGGGAGGTGGTGTGGTTGCCCAGACCTTCGTGGGGGCTCCATAGGGGAGAGGACAGGGACACATGACAGCAGTGGCCCCAGTCTTTGTAATTAAATCAAAGTGGGGCCCCTGCTGAGATGGGGCTGGTTCGTGGCCCTGGCAGCTTCCTCCTATGGGTGTCGGATGCGGTGAAGGCTTCCTGTGGCAGAAGCTGAGCAGGGCTTTCTGGTTGCCCTTGTGTCCACCTTCACTCAGACTCGGATTTGCTTCTCAAAGAAATGGCTGAATTCCATCTAACAGGTCGTGGAAATGACCCTCCCCGTCCTACTTCCCCTTCTGTCTTGGCTGTCAGGAAGGAGCTCCCTTCCTTTCTCCGTGTTTGGGTGATTTTGGTTTCCTCCAGCTCTCTGCTGTCTTTATTGTATCATGTCTTCTATGATAAGGCTCATCACGGACTTTCTGAAGCAGGCACGGTACAAGCTCATGTTCTCAGCACTTGCTTTGGTTCCAAGCAGTGGCCTCCTCGCCTCAGGTGGGCTTTCTCCACAGATGCCAAGATAACACTGGCGGCTGACTGACATGGAGGGCTTCGGTGTCCCGGGTCTCAGAAGAGTGTGCCTGTTGCCCGTATTTCTGTAGGTCTATGATGGGCATACCTCAGGTCATGTGCTCCTCCCTGGGTCCTCCTCCCATCAAGAAGGTCAGGCTCTGTGGGACCACATGGGCTAAGAGTGTGTAGGGGCACCCAAAAGGAACAAAGTCCTATCACCAGAGATTACAGGGATCTTAGAAGGATGAAAATACTTCTTAAGACACTTTTCTGCCCTGTCCTGCCTGGAGGACCTGTCTACACAGCCCCATCTCCTACATGCTGTGCCAGTCCCTGCTGGCCACAGACAGACCTGGATTGGTATCCCAGCCTGATTTCCTCCATGCGTGAATCAGTTTGCTTCTCATCTCTGGACAGGGACCACATAGTACCGACCCGGGGCTTGGTTGTGAGGAGTAATCCTGGCAGTGGCATAGAGTGCCTAGCTTGGCGCCTCTCTCCCGCCAGCTCCCCCTCCTCTGACCTCCCACAACCCTGCGCCTGCCTCCCTCCCCTGCCCTGCAGAGCCTCACCTGTGTGCTTCTAACTGACACCCATACAGGTGTCCCTGTCTTTCTGTGTGAGAGAAAGGTAACTTCATTTTCCATAACTCAACTTGTTTTCTATTTCAATTTCCTTGTTCCAAGTGAGGGGAGGAACTGAATTATCTGTCAGTTTGAAACATCCTTTATCCCTTTCCGCAGGAGTCCCCATTGGGTACTTGGGTGTGTGCTGAGTTGCTCAGTTGTGTCCAACTCTTTGCAACTCCATGGACCGCAGCCTGCCAGGCTCCTCTGTCCATGGGATTCTCCAGGCAAGAATGCTGGAGTGGGTTGCCATTTCCTCCTCCAGGGGATCTTCCTGACCCAGGGATCGAACCCATGTCTCCTGCGTCTCCTGCATTGGCAGGCAGATTCTTTACCACAGGGCCATCTGGGGGTGCTTATCTACTATCAATTTTCAAGTATCCACTAGCCTGTCCATTTCCCCAACTGGTCCTCCGTTCTCTGCCGCTGCAGGTAGCCATGGAGACCCTCCCAGGAAGTGGGCCTTCCTCTCTGAGCCTCTCATAGAGATGACTTCTGTGCCCGCTTCCATGCCTGCTGAGGTGTGCATACCCTCAGAAGCCTTCTCTGGCTCTGCTCATCCACACCCCCATGGCATTCTTCTCTGTGAAATGTTGCTGCCTCCCTGGGGCAGGGCTCTTTTACTCGCAATGCCACACACACACCCAGGCCTTTGCTACCTCCCCAGGCTCAGAGCCCATTTCTCTGGGACCCAGAGATATCCTCTAACTAGTCTGGCAACAGAGTATGTAGGGATGACACTCAAAATTTTTTATCTGCTGGAAAGCCTATTAGTCTTTTCCGTTCTTCAAGGGCCCTGATTCTGTTTTTTTAATCACTAGGTCTTTATTTTATTTTTATTAATTAATTTTTTTTCATATTTAAGTTAACTTTATTATTTTCTTATTAATTAATTTTGATTACAATATAGATGCTTCACAATGTTGCTACGCTTCTTGTGCATGAGTGCTATGTTGCTTCAGTTGTGTCCAATTCTTTGTGATGCTACGGACTGTGTAGCCTGCCAGGCTCCTCTGTCCATGGGGTTCCCCAGGCAAGAATACTGGAGTGGGTTGCCATGCCCTTTGACCCAGGGATCAAACCCACATCTCCTACAGCTCCTGCATTGCAAGCAGATTACTTACTGCTGAGCCACCGGGGAAGCCCCACTATGCTTCTACTGCATAGCAAAATGCATCATCCAAAACTGTACCTATATTCCCTCCCCTTTGAATTTCCCTCTCATTCAGGTCACCAGTGCATTCAGTAGCGTTTCCTGTGCCATACAGTATGTTCCCACTGGTTGTCTATTTTATACACATTATCAGTACTGCATATGTGTCAACCCCAGTCTCCCAATTCCATCCCACCTCTTTCCCCTCAAGGGCCCTGGCTCTTGAAATCCATAAGCCAGGGGAAGATATTTCTCCTCTGCTCTCCACTATCATATTCCTTTCTTGAAGTAGAGCACAGATGGGCCTAGCTGCTCAAATGGGGAGAAGGGCAAAGGGGGAAAAGGAAATTCCAGGAAGAAAAATGATCATTGATTAATATTTAGAACGGGATCCTGGCACATAGAATTCAGTGCCTTTCTGGAGTAGCTGACTTAGCTGTCTCTGTCCTCCTCAGAACCTACCAAGGCTCTAGAATATGGTAGGCGTTCCACTGATTCTCGGAGATACATACTGTCTTGCGTGTGTGTGTGAGTGCGCATGCTGTCGCCCACTCGTGGCCAACTCTTTGTGACCCTAGCCCACCAGGATCCTCTGTCCATGTGATTATCCCAGCAAGAATACTGGAGTGGGTTGCCATTTCCTACTCCAGGGGATCTTCCTGACCCAGGGATCAAACCCAAGTCTACTGCATCTCCTGCACTGGCAGGTAGAATTCTTTACCACAGAGCCACCTGGGAAGCCTCATGCTGTCTTACCTTCTTAAACACCTCCCTCACATTTGGTCAGCACTTTAGAGTCTGCAAAGCCTTTTCACACACATTCTAAGCTGAAACAATTGTGCTCATTACCAGAGAAGGAACTAAGGCTCTGGGAGCTCTGGCTGGAGTAGGTGGAGCTGGGGCTAGGGCAGCAGGGTCCCGTAGAGGCCAGTGTCATTATCCACAATCCCTTCTCTGTTTCATCCTCCACCTACTCCCAGCATACACTGCCTTCCTGCTGGCTGCCTGCATCCTGAATTTCCAGAGGGCCCTGGCACTGTTCGTCCTCACCTGTGTGGTCCTCGTCTTCCTGGCCCACAGCCTGCTCAAGAGGCTGCTGGGGCCAAAGCTGCTGAGGTGTGTCAAACCTCTAGGGCATCCCTGCCTGAAACTCTGGTTTAAGAGGTAAGTGAGTCCCCGGTGGGTATGGGGGTGGGCGGGCACATGGGCGGAGGGCCTCTGAGTCAGCTCCTGTGTCACGGCCAGGGCTGGGTGAAGAGGACTTCCGTCTTTGTCCCAACTGAGGCTCCTGGGTTGTGGGGAGCCCACACACTTGCTTTTGCTTGCCTCTTGGGAGCCCTGGGGCAGGTCTTGCTGGGTAGCTTCAGAGGCAGCTTTGTGGTGTCTTTGTGGTATTTTGCCACTTCCCATCTGATTCTCTGCTCCAGTTACAGTAGGTGGCTCTCACACCTGAGGACAGGAATCAACAGTTTCCTAAATTCAGAGATCCCAGCCCATTCAAGCTGGGAGGGCCCATATCAGTGCTATGATCAGATCACCCGGAGCCTTAGTGAGACATCCAGCTGCTGGAGACCACCCCTGGCGTCTGATTCAGCAATCTGAATTGGAGTCCAGAAGTCCATATATTTTTTTCAACTTTTTATATTATATTGGAGTATAGTTGATTAACAATGTTGTGATAGTTTCGAGTGTGCAGCAAAGTGATTCAGTTTTATATAAGTGAAAGTGAAAGTGGTAGTCACTCAGTGGTGTCTGACTCTTGGCAACTCCATGGACTGTAGCCCGCCAGGCAAGAATACTGGAGTGGGCTGCCATTTCCTTCTCCAGGGGATCTTCCCAACCTAGGGATCGAACCCAGGTCTCCTGTATTGCAGGCAAATGCTTTACCATTTCAATATGTATCTGTTCTTTTTCAAATTCTTGTCCTACTAGTTAATATTTTTAGTTAGCCACAATTGGATTCTGATGCAGCCAGCCACTTTCCTGAGCAACAGTTTGAGATCCTTTTGTTCTTTGTTTTGTTTTAAGTATTTATTTATGTAGGCCGTGCCCGGTCTTAGTTATGACATGTGGGCCCTAGTTCCTTGATCAGGAACTGAACCTGGGGCCCTTGCATTGGGAGAAAGGAGTTTTAGTCACTGGACCACGAGGGCAAGCCCTTGGGTTACCGAAAGGTGTGGGGTCTGGCTGCTCGCTGCCCCAAAGCCGGTAAACAGGCCAGGTTGGTGGAAAGGAAAGTTTGCTTTATTTCAAATGCCAGCAACTTGAGGGCAGGACAAGGTGTTCAGGGACATCTGTCCAAAGGCCGACTTCCCCCCCGTGACAAGCAGTGGGTGAGAGCTTTTATAGGCCGAGGGAGGGGGCTACATGCTGAAACAGCACAGTCATCTTGGACAGTCATCTTCAAATTGGTCATTGGTGGTCTGACCAGCGTCATCTTGTTTTAGGTATAGTTAATATTCAGTTCCAGGGTCGGTTTGCTTCCATCTGAGGCCAGTTCTCGGAACTGTGGCAGCTTGTCGTAGTCTCGTCATCATGTAGTTAACTTCTTCCACCTGATGGGGGCGTAGTTTCAGTATCTGTAAGATACAGTTCACAGGAGATGGTTCAGAGTACTATCTGAAGAATAGCTCCTTGAGAAGGAGCTAAAGGTCCTTGACTCTGCTTAATGACTACATTATTGTTATTTGGTCTCCTTTGACTGTTTTCCTTTGTTTCTGCATTTCTCATTTCTCTGATTATTCTTTGACTAAAGTTTTACATAGACAAAAGGCAGGCAAAGGACCTGGGGGTCGGGGATTAAGGGCCATAGGGTCCCACTCTGTCTCACCAGGATCCCCTGGTTTTTAAAATGGGTTCCTTAGAGCTCTGGAAACTGGAGGTGCCAGAGGGCAGGTGAGGGAGATTGGAGAGGGGAACATCAGACACCCCTCCTCCCAATTTCCATTTCCACCAGGCAACTATTTTATAAACAGGCTTGCATAAAACATTTTAGCTGGGGAAAAAAATGTTTCTATGGTTTAAAAGAGGTACTCTTTTTGTTGATGAAGAAAACTGATGCCCAAAGATACCCAGTGACTAAGCCAGGCAGGTGCGAAGCACAAGGGTGTTTCCCAAAGTAAGATCTACATGCCACAGCAAAATGCTTTAAGCAGCCTGTACACAAATGTTTCATTTTCTTTATAAATAGATTTGTTTTTACATTTGCCTTCTGTTTATTAAACAGATTTATAAGAGGATTTATTTTTATAGTCATCTTCTGTTTATGACAAATCACTGATACTGGTTTTCCACTTGAGGTATTGTTATCAAGTTTCCTTTTAAAAAAAAACATGCAGATAAGGGAGTTCCCTGGTGGTTAGGATCTGACGCTTTTTTTGTAATGGCTGTGGGCTCAATCTCTGGTCAGGGAACTAAGATCCTACAAGCCATACAGCATAGCCAAAAAAAAAAGCAATCACAAGATACCATTTCCCATCTATTAGGATGGCTATAATGAAATAAGACAGATTATAGCAAGTGATGGCAAAGATGTGGAGAAATTTGAAACCCTCATATACTCCTGATAGAAATATAATATGATATGATGCAACTGCAATAGAAAACAATTAGTCAGTTCCTCAAAATATTATCCATAGAGTTGCCATACCCAGCAATTCTACTTCTAGGTTATATCTGAGAGAAATTAAAACATATACCCAGACTTCCCTGGTGGTACAGTGGATAAGAAATTCAAAATTTGATGAAAATTATAAACCCAAGCATCAAGAAACTCTACAAACCAACAGCACAAGAAACAAGAAAACCACACTAAAGCACATCATAATCAAATTGCTTAAAAACATCAATAAAGAGAAAAATCTTAAAAACAGCTAGAGGAAAAAAAACATATGTTCAGAGGAACAAGATATGGATGATGCCAGATTTCTTCTCAAAAACAATACAAATGAGAAAACAGTGAAACTGTAAAAAACAGAAATGAAAACAAAAGTATGTCAATCAGAATTCTTCACCAGTGAAATATCCTTCAAGAAACGAGAAGTAGGACTTTGACAGATATACAAAAGCTGAAATAATCAGACATTAAAAACCAGAGATGCACTACAAGAAATGTTAAAGGACAGTCTTCAAATAGAAGGAAAATGATGCCAGATGAAAAGTTAGATCTAGACGAGGGAATCAAGAGTGTTGGAAGGGTAACTATGTAGGTGGATAAAATGACTTATTTTTCTTACTATTTAAATCTCTCTAAAATCAACTTATAAAGCAAGAATAGAACAATGTATGGTGGAGTTTATATTATATGTAGAAGTAAACAACTGTCGGAGAAGGCAATGGCACCCCACTCCAGTACTCTTGCCTGGAAAATCCCATGGACGGAGGGGCCTGGTGGGCTGCAGTCCATGGGGTCGCTAGGAGTTGGACACGACTGAGTGACTTCACTTTATTTTTTCACTTTCATGCATTGGAGAAGGAAATGGCAACCCACTCCAGTGTTCTTGCCTGGAGAATCCCAGGGACGGGGGAGCCTGGTGGGCTGCCATCTGTGGGGTCGCATGGAGTCGAACACGACTGAAGCGACTTAGCAGCAGCAGCAGCAAACAACCGTAGCACAAAGGCTAGGAGAAAAGAAATGAAATTAGACTTCTGTAAGATTTTTATACTGCATTTAAAGTGATACAATAACACTTCAAAGTAGATTGTGATAAACTAAAGATATATACTATAAATGCTAAAGCTCCCACTAAAATAACACAACAAAGAATTATAGCTAACAGGTAAAAAAAGAGATAAAGAATAATTTTTAAACAGTTAATCTGAAAGAAGATAGAGCAATAGGAAAAGAGGAACAAAGAACAAAGATGGGACAAATAGAAAGTAAATAGCAAGATGGTAGATCTAACCCTTTCCCATACCAATACTCACATTAAAGGTGCAGACCAATAACCCTCACGAGCAAAGATGTAAAAATTATTTTAAAAATTTTAGAAAACCAAATACAATAATACACAAAAGGATAATATGTCACTAACAAGAAGGATTTATCCCAAAGGGATAATATGTCATTAACAAGAAGGATTTATCCCAGGAGTCCAAAGTTGGGTTCAATGTCATTGTATTAACAGACTATAAGAAGAAAAACAATATGATAATGCCTATAGATAAGAGAAAGCATTTGACAAAATTCAATATCCATTTCTGAAAAACAATTCTGAGCCAACTAGGAATAGAAGGGAACTTCCTCAATCTGATAAAGACCACCTACCAAAAATCTATGGTTAATCTCATACTTAATTGTGAAAGACTGAGTACTTATCCACTGAAATCAAGAACAATATAGGAATGTTCACTCTCACCATCTTTTCTTTCTTTCTTTTTTTTTTAAATTTAGCTGTGCTGGGTCTTAGTTTTGGCACATGGAATCTTTAGTTGCAGTATGAGAGATTTAGTTCCCCAACCAGGGATTGAATCCTGGGCCCCTGCAGTGGGAGCATGAAGTCTTAGCCACTGGACCACCAGGGAAACCCCTATTCTCACTAATTTTTTTGAACATTGTACTGGAGTTTCTAGCTTGTGCAATTGGGTAAGAAAAAGAAATAAAAGGCATGGAGATTAGAAAGGAAGTAAAGAAGGTTTTTTTCACAGACAAGATTATCTACACAGAAAATCCTATGTACTTATGTGCTAAGTCACTTCAGTTGTGTCTCACTCTTTGCGAGCCCATGGACTGTAGCCCACAAGGCTCCTCTGTCCATGAGATTCTCCAGGCAAGAATCCTGGAGTGGGTTGCCATGCCCTCCTCCAGGGGATCTTTGCCACCCAGGGATTGAACCCTCATCTCTTTTCTGGTATTGGCAGGCAGGTTCTTTACCACTAGCACCACCTGGGAAGCTTGAAAATTCTATGTTATCTACAAAAAGCTAGTATAACCATTAAGTGAGTTTAGCAGGATTGAAGGGTACAAGCTTAACATGCAAAATGCAATCGTATTTCCATATACTAACAATAAACAATCATAAATTAAAATCATTAATATCATTTAGAATAGCATAAAACATATGAAATACTTAAGGATAAATCTGACAAAAGACCTCCAAATCTGTACATGGAAAACTAGGAAACAGTGCTGAGAGATATATGTAATAAAAAAACTTAAATAAACGGAGCAACGTATCAAGTTCATGGATTAAGTGAATCAATATTATTAATATATCAAGTCTCCTCAAGTTAATCTATAGATTCTAATAGTATCTCAATCAAAATTCTAGCAGACTTTTGGGGTAGAAATAATAAGATGATTCTAGAATTCATATGCAAATGCCAAGAGCCTAGAATAGCCTAGACAATTTTGAAAAAGATGAACAAAGCTGATGCATTTCACTAACTGTCCTTAAGACTTATTATAAAGATCCAGTAATTAAGACAATGTGTCGTTGCCATCAAGACAGACAAATAGATCAATGAACAGAACAAAGTACAGAAAAAGACCTACATATATAAAACCAGTTGATTTTTTGACAAGAGTGCTAAGGCAATTCAGTGAAGAAATAATAATCAGCTCAACAAATTCTGCCAGAACAATGGGATATCCATATGTAGAAGAAAGAAGAGAAGAAGGAAGAGGAGGAGGAGAGAGAAACAAAAGGAACTCAATCCATGCCTCACATTATATTAAAAAATTAACTGAAAATAGATGATAAACCTAAATGTAAAGCCTGAAACTATATAACTACTGTAAGAAAACATAGCAGAAAAGTCTTTGTGGCCTTCAGACTTAGAGAATGAACTTAGGATTGCCAGGGGGAAGAGATAGTTAGGGAGTTTGGGATGGACATGTATACATTGCTATATTTAAAATGGATAAAAATAAAAATAAAAAAAAATAAAATGGATAACCACCAATACAATATTGTAAAGTAATTAGCCTCCAATTAAAGTAAATAAATTTATATTAAAAAAATAAAATGGATAACCAACAAATAACTACTGTATAGCACAGAGAATTCTGCTAATGTTACGTGTCAGCCTGGGTGGGAGGAGAGTCTGGGGGAGAATGGATGCGTGTATGTATATGTATACATTGCTGAGTCGCTCCGCTATGCACCTGAAACTGTCATAACATTGTTAACCAGCTATATTCCTACATAAAGTAAAAAGTTTTTTTTTAAAAAATGTTAAAAATAAGAAACATACAATTAAAACCTACAGCTGTAAGAATAAAAGAAAAAACCTCCCCCCCCCCAAATAAACCTCCAAACATGCATTTAAGTTTTTATAACACCAGTTAACCTCAAGGATAGCAGTAAGTAAAGAGGCATACAGGTGGCTCAGAGACAAGGCAGAAATTACGCCAATGGAACTGGCATAATAGGAGTTTGGAAAACACACCAGAAATAAACAGTGAACTCTGGGGTTAGCTCGTCTGAGTTCAGGTCCTGGATCCTTCTCTTACCGGTTGGTGACTATGCATAGAACTAGTTAAGAGAACAGACTTGCTGCTGGAGTGCCTGGCTTGAATCTCAGCTTTGCTGCTTTCTAGACAGGTGGCCATGGGCGATTTAATTTTTACATCTCTAGGATGAGGACACAGAGAAGGCAATGGCACCCCACTCCAAGTACTCTTGCCTGGAAAATACCATGGGCTGAGGAGCCTGGTAGGCTGCAGTCCATGGGATCACAAAGAGTCAGATACAACTAAGCGACTTCCTTTTCACTTTTCACTTTCATGCATTGGAGAAGGAAACGGCAACCCACTCCAGTGTTCTTGCCTGGAGAATCCCAGGGACAGGGAAGCCTGATGGGCTGCCGTCTATGGGGTCACACAGAGTCGAACACTACTGAAGTGACTTAGCAGCAGCAGCAGGATGAGGATAAGAGTGTCTTTCAGCACTCAGCATGGTTCCTGGCACATAGTAGGAGCTCAGTGAACTTCAGCTGTGATTAGTGGTACCCAGGGAGTTGAAGACTGGGTCAGGGTTAGACCCTGAACCTGGGCTCTTAAATTGTTAGGCTGCCTCCTGGACATTCAGGGCTTCCCTGGTGGCTCAGATGGTAAAGAATCCACCTGTAATGTGGGAGACCCAGGTTCTATCACTGGGTTGGGAAGATTCCCTGGAGAAGGGAATAGGTACCCAGTCCAATATTCTTGCCTGGAGAATCCCATGGACAGAGGAGCCTGGTGGGCTATAGTTCATAGGATTGCAAAGAGTTGGACATGACTGAGCTACTAATACAGGAAGACAGACATAACTGCTGGACAAGCAGATCCCAGCCCCAGGGAGGGAGACATGGCTGTAAAAGTCACTTTCGGTCATTGGTCTCAGGTACTCGGCTCTATCTCTGATTGACACCACCACTTCTGGGCTTTAGGGGAGCACAGCCCATGGCCCATGGTGCTGAGTTCCAGCCCACACAGACCCCACCTCACCCTGCAAAGCCAGAGGCTGGCTGGGCTGAGCATCACTGCAGCTATGAAGAATTCCTGCTGTGTGCTTGGCACCATGCTAAACTGGGTACCCACATCCTCTGATTTACTTCTCTCAGCAATCTTGAGAATTGCGGGTGGGAGGGGGTCTTTGGCTTCATTTACCCAATGAGGAAACGAGACTCAGAGAGGCTAGGTGGTCTGCCCGAGGTCACACAGCCCTCTCTCCCTTCTCCTCCACCAGCCCTGAGTACCCTTTCCTGGGGCCCTGGGTGCTATTGTGTGGGAGTGGGGAGATGCTGACAGTAATGACTCTCCGCTCCTCCCCTGCAGGGGTCTAGCCCTTGCTGCTTTCCTGGGCCTGGTTTTGTGGCTGGCTCTGGATACCTCTCAGCGGCCTGAGCAGCTGGTGTCCTTTGGCGGAATCTGCGTGTTCGTTGGCTTCCTCTTTGCTGTCTCGAAGCATCACCGCGCAGTGAGTGCTTAGTTGTCAGGCCAAGAGGAGGCTGCAGCCCCTTCTCTCTCCAGCGTCAGGTCCCCTCCCTGTTTCACAGTGGTTAACACCTCCCCCCAGACTCCAGAGCCACACCTGGGCAAAGGGATCACTGCTAAGAAGTCATTCAATGCCGAGAGGTTATCCAGCCGTTAGGTGTCCAGCTCCCTTCTGCTGGGGAGGAGGAAGTGCTTGGAGGGAGTGGGGTCAGAGTGGCTGGGAGCCCTGACTATGTGGGAGAGATGGGGAAGGCCCAGATCGACAAAGGTTATGCTGAGGCCAGGCTCTGAGGCCAGGGTTCCGCCCACCCAGCCGATGCCCTGGGACCAAGTGCCATGGCTCCCGGCTGGTCCTCGGTTAGATCTGGCCCTGCCCCTGCACTGCACAGGCCCATTGCTGCCTTGTGGCCTGTTCTGCACTCCATGGGGGATGTAACCATCAGCAACAGGCCCATAGCTCCGGCTGGGTCCAGGCCTCATCCTACAGGCTGACCGAAGCTCCCAGAGCCCCTCAGCAGTGCTGTGCCCTCTGCCCTCACCCACGTGCTCCCTGTAGACCTCCCCAGATACCGAGCTCACCTGGACCTTTCTCTCGGGTGGCAGGTGTCCTGGCGGGCTGTGTTCTGGGGTCTTGGACTGCAATTTGTACTCGGACTTGTCGTCATCAGAACAGAACCAGGGTTTATTGCATTTCAGTGGCTGGGCGACCAGATCCAGGTGTGTACATGGGGTGTAGCTGCCCGGGCGTCTTGGGGTGCCAGAGATGGAAGATAAGCCTCTGCACTGGAGGGAGGTGGCCTGGACTGTGACCAGGTGGTGGGTGTGTGTGGGGCCCCAGACCCCTGGGCAGTGGGAGGCTGGGCAGCACAGCCACTGCTTCCCTCAGGCCTGGTCCCACCTGCCCAAACAAGCAGTCCTTTCGGAGGGTGGCCTGATGTGGAAGAGAATCTCAAAACAGGAAGGTTCCTAGTATACCTGGGCCCAAGGCTTGTTGCCCTCAGTCCTCATCAGGGAAGGAACTTAACAATAGTTAAAAGTGCTTTAAAAATTGAAAGTGATTTAGTTCATATATGTGTTGTTGTTCAGTCACTCAGTCATGTTCAACTCTTTGCAACCCATGGACTGCAGAACACCAGACTTCCTTGTCCTTCACTATATCCCAGAGTTTGCTCAAACTCAAATCCATTGAGTCCGTGATGCCTTCCAACCATCTCATCCTCTGGCGCCCCCTTCTCTTCCTTTCCTCATCTTTCCCAGCATTGGGGTCTTTTCCAACGAGTCAGCTCTTTGCGTCAGGTGGCCAAAATACTGGTGTGTATGTGTGTTTAAAAATAATATTCAGTTTGTTGAAGTTACACTTTTTAAATTTCATTTATTTGATGAAATCACATAACAAAATTTATCATTTTAACCTTGTTTTTTTCATTTTAACCATTTTTGAGTATCATTAAGTTCCTTCTCATCATTGGGCAGTCATGATTTACTTCTTAAAATATAAGTTATGGAGGACGCAAGGTTGATCCTATACTCATCCTTCTCTCACTATCTCGAATTTCCATGCACTCTCTATAGGGAGGGCTTCGGGTGGGGCAGGGAGGACCCACACATCCAGGCTCTGCCCATGCCCTCCTTCTCTTCTCCTGGGCTGCTGGGAAGGCATGAGGAGCAGGTGAGGCCTCTCCAGGTGGCCCCAACCTGGTTCCCTTGCTGCTGCTTCCTCCTCCCACCCTTCTTGGCCTCACTCCCGGGTTTGGTTTTGTTTGTTTTCTCCTTTCAGATCTTCCTGAGCTACACTGAGTCCGGCTCCAGCTTCGTGTTTGGGGAGGCTCTGGTCAAGGATGTCTTTGCCTTTCAGGTCAGCTTGACTCTTGGCTCACAAAGCATTTAGCAGCCTTTGCCGGATGCCTCCAGCTAGTGGGGCGTCCAAGCCCGGCCCAGTGGAAGGGGAGGGCTCCTGCTGATGGAGCCCAGCTACTGGAAGCTAATGAGGCTTAAACCTTGGGGTCCTGGGAGGCGCCTGGCAATGTGCTCACATGGGAGTATGTTTTCAGTATATTTTTGGAAAACTTGCAAAAGTAAGATATATCTGTATTATTTTCCTAAAAAGTGAATCCCCCAATAGTAGAATTGCTGGGAGGCTGATGATGAGAAAAGTAGGTGGAGACATGTAGATGGCATCTGCTGTGACCTTAGCCCCTGACGTACTACAGGGACGTATGATCCTCTCGCGTGCTCCTCCTTCAAGGCCCCTCCCTTCAAGCCACCTCTGCCAGGAAACCTGCCCTGATTAGTTGCAAACTCTAAGTCCTTCCTCTGGATTCCCCTAGACCTACAGTCCCTCCCTCCCTCCTTTCAGCAAATGTGTATTATGTGCCTTCTGCAGTGCAAAATATGTTTTTAAAAAATTTTTACTAGGGTATAGTTGCTTTACAGTATTATGTTAGTTTCCACTGTATAGCAAAGTGCATCAGCTATATGTATACACATATCCCCTCTTTTGTGTATTTCCTTCCCATTTAGGTCACAACAGAGCGCTAAGTAGAGTTCCCTGTGTTATACAGTATGTTCTCATTAGTTATCTATTTCATCCATAGTGGTGTATACGCGGCAATCCCAATCTCCCCAATCACCCCACCCCTCCTTTGCCTCCTTGGTATCCATACATTTGTTTGTTCTCTATGTCTCCATCTCTCTTTCTACCTTGCAAACAGTTTCATCTGTACCATTTTTCTAGATTCCATATATATGCATTAATATGTGATATTTGTTTTTCTCTTTCTGACTTACTACAGTGCAAAATATTATAGAGGAAATTGAAATAAAGACTCAAAGACTATTGTGTAATTGTAGAGCCCCAACCTTAATTTTTTTTAATTTAGTTTTGGTCATGCTGGGTCTTTTTTGCTGTGTGAGGCTTCAGTAGCTGCAGCATGTGGGTTCAGTAGTTGTGGCTCCCAGGCTCTAGAACTCAGGTTCAGTGGCCCTAGCACACCAACTTAGTTGTTCCATGGCATGTGGAATCTTCCCAAACCCCATGTTCCCTGCACTGGCAGGCGGGTTCTTACCCACTGGACCACCAGGATGTTCCCAGCCCTAATTTAAAACAGGGAAGCCTGTGCTGAGCATTCGATGGTGGGACTGCGTCACTCTTTCTGGGTGGAACTGTGGTTATATTTCTTCTTTGTCCAGTTGACTGCCCAGGCACCTATGTGTCTCTAGTAAGATCTCAAGTGTAGCTTCTCCACCTGCCTCACACCCAAATTGTCTCAGGACCCTGAGGCTGCTCCAGGTTTGAGTTTCACTTCCAAATGCCAGGTGGAGAGAGAGAGAGAGCCCTGGGCCCCGCTTCCTCACTAGCTGGCCCTAGTTTCTGCCCTGTTTCCATAGCAGCACAGATGGGAATTGGTGCCGCCCACTCCAGCATGTCCTGGACCACTGTCACCGTGGGGCTACCATGCAGGATCAGTTCCAGGGATTTTTGCTTTTTGCCATCACTCAGCCGTTGTTCCCAGAGCCTCCCCAATCCTGCTGGGGGTGTTGGGTCTCAGAAGCTTCCAGCCCAAGTCACGGACTTGGCATCGCCTTCTGAGCTGGTGTCAAGCCAGTTTGTGAGTCCAGACACCTGCAGCCCTCCCCCAGCCCTGACTCAGGGTGAGGTCCTCTGGGAGCTTCGGTGTCTGTTGGCCCCAGCAGCTCTCTGGGAAACGTCCACTCCATCCAAGGGTTCTAGTAATGTCAGCCTTGGGAGGAAAGCAAGAGGGACCAGGTTCCCGTCCTCTCAGGACAGATTTGTCCATCGCGTTTTTCTGAGATCACTACTTCTGTGCAGGGAGATGATCAAGGGGGCAGCCTCTGTCAGCCCCTCCAAAGGTCCCCTAACACCACCCTCCTAGGGCTGAGGCTGGGAGGGACAGCTCCCTTCACATCTGCATCTCCAAGTAGGGGTCACTCAAGGTTTCAGGGAGGAGCAGTGAAGTCCTGCTCCGGGGTGACTTGTCATGTCCACCGGACAGAGAATGGCAGCTGGTGGCTTCTCACACTTTACAAGGCAAAATACAACACTGCAATTCGATCTCCCCAGGCAGTCAGGTTCAAGTGTGACTGGCACAAAGGAAAGTGCCTGGGCAGTCCATTTAGGGAGAGAGTTTTAAAAATAAGGACAGTGAAAATGCCTCCTGAAGGAGGTGGTATTTGAATTGGAGCCTCAGGGCAGGAAAAATTTTGGACACACAGAGATAAGCGGGAAGAAGCAATGCCTGGGCAACGGCGTGGAGGTGAGAAAGTGCTGGGCCATGTAACGTAACAGGACATAATTCAGTTCAGTGGGTGTGTAAGCTATTTGAAGGAAAGGATGGATTAGGGGATAAACTGCAAGTGTGGTGGGGCCGTGTCTTTTTAAATTTTTATCTATTTGTCTATTGGTGGTGGGTCTTCACTGCCACAAGCAGGCTTTCTCTGCCGGAGAGTGAGAGCGTCTCTTTTGTTGCAGTGCACAAGCTTCTCTGTGGCTTCTCTGGTTGCAGAGCATGGGCTCTAGGCACACGGGCTTCAGCAGTTGCAGCATGTGGGCTCTGTAGTTGCGATGCACAGGATTAGTTGCTCTGCTGCGTGTAGAACCTTCCCAGGCTGGGGATCGAACCTGTGTCCCATGCATTGGCAGGCAGATTCTCATCCATTTTGCCACCAGGGAAGTCCTTTAAGAATCTCAAATGCCAGGCTGAGGCACCTGGATTTTGTCCCCCAGGAGATGAGGAGTTATTGAAGATTTTTGAGCATGGAAGGACTTGACTAGAGCTTTGGGATGGTTGTGATTTCAATAGTAGAGAGGAAGGGTTGTAGCTGGGATGCTTGGAACAGGGGACCAGCGAGGAGGCTGCCTCACAACCAAGTGACGACTCAGGGACCACCAGACTGCCACCGTCCAGAAGAGAGGTCACCGTGGGGAACAGAGGCGGGCGGGCCGGGGGGAGGATACAGCTGAGAGACCAGCTGTATGCAGCTCATCACTTAAGCTCCACATGCTGCAGCTGTGTTTGCTCTTGCATGCTTAGTCACTCAGTCATAGCCAACTCTTTGTAACCCCATGGACTGTAGCCCAGGAGGCTCCTCTGTCCATGGGGTTTTTCAGGCAAGAATACTGGAGTGGGTTGCCATTTCCTTCTCCAGGGGATCTTCCTGTCTCTTGCGTCTCCTGCATTGTCGCTCAGATTCTTCACCAGTAGTGCCGCCTGTGCTCTCCATTTAGCTATTTGAGGACAAAGCCTGCTTCTTACCCTTGTTGTTCTGTCACTAAGTCTTGTCTGACTCTCTGCAACCCCATGGAGTGCAGCACACTAGGCTTCCCTGTCCTTCACTATCTCCTGGAGTTTGCTCAGACTCAAGTCCATTGAGTTTGGGGATGCCATCCAACCGTCTCATCCTCTGTTGCCCCCTTCTCCTGCCCTCCATCTTCCCCAGCATCAGGGTCTTCATCAATGAGTCAGTTCTTTGCCTGCAGCTGGCTGAAGTAGTGGAGCTTCAGCTTCAGCATCAGTCCCTCCAATGAACACTCAGGGTTGATTTCCGTTAAGACTGACTGGTTTGATCTCTGTGCTGTTCAAGAGACTCTCAAGAGTCTTTCTCCAGCGCCACAATTCAAAAGCATCAGTTCTTTGACTCTCAGCCTGGTTCTTATGCTAGTGTTGGTTAACTGACCTCAAGCCCTGAAAAAACCCTGCCCAGTGCCTGGGACACTGCTTTTTGCTGAATGATGAGATGAATAAATGGTGATTCTTCTGTGCACGTGGGAAGTCTCTCTGCCTGCTAGGAATGACTGGCTCTGTGAGCCCTTGGCGAAGAGCTGGGCTCCCACACAGCCAGTCTTCCTCTGGCTGGGCCACCATTCCCATGATTGTGTGTTCCTGAGCAGCATGTCCTTTGGCCCAAGACCAGGGCTGAGCTCTTCTTTCCTCAAACCTCCCCAGCAGAGGCCAGAGCTTCCCAAATCCCTGAAACCAATAACTACACACAGGCTTTGCAGCAAGCTCCAGGGCCCCTAGAAATCCGAGATGTACCACTCTGACCTGAGATTCTGGTGGAACAGAGCAGAAAAGCTTAGGGAAAGGAAGTCATAAGAACAGCTACTAGTTATGGAGTGAGGACTACGTGTCAGGCACTCACTTCAAAACAGCTGGAGGAGAATCCCTTAGATTGCAAGGAGATCAAACCAGTCAACCCTAAAGGAAATCAACCCTGAATATTCTTTGGAAGTAATACTTTGGCCACTTGATGTGAAGAGCCGACTCATTGGAAAAGACCCTGATGCTGGGAAAGATTGAGGGCAGGAGGAGAAGGGGGCAACAGTGGATGAGATGGTTGGATGGCATCATCAACTCAATGGACATGAGTCTGAGCAAACTCCAAGAGATAGTGACAGACAGGGAAGCCCAGCATGCTGCAGTCCATGGGGTTGAAAAGAGTTGGACCTGACTTAGTGACTGAACAGCAACTTTGACGGAAATAATATCATTATCCCTTTTTTACAGATGATGATACTGAGGTTCAGAGAGGTTTTTGCTTGTGCAAGTTCATAAAGCTAGTGAGTATTGGAATCAAGATTGGAACAGGTGTGATGCTCTTGCTTATTAGCTCCTGTGCTTTAATATCAGGGCCCTTTCCTTGGTAGACAGTGGAAATGAAGGGGCCCCACACCTTGGGTCTTTGTTTGGTTTAGAAGAAAACAGTATTTCTCAGGCCTATTTTGTTGCAAGTGGCAGAACTCACTTGAAATTTGCTTTAAATGGAGGAGAAAGGGAAGACTGTTTCTTGGCTCACTAACTGGAGCAAGATAGAGCTGGTGCCAGCTGAAACCGGGGCCCCGGAGTGGCCAGGCTCACAGCCCTCAGCTTCCAATCTCTGCTCATCCCGGAGTGTCAGCTTCACTCTTTCATACCAGATCTCTTCCTGGCTCCCAGCAACACCAGGTACTCATGCTTACAGCATGTCACCCAGAACTAGGCCAGTTCTTCTCTGCCTGCTCTAGTTAAAAAATTCCAGGGTAGGTTTCAGATTGATCTGCCCTGGGTCATGTGACTGTTTTGGGCCCAATCACTAAGGCCAGGGCATGGGAAACTGGAATTGGAAGGGCAGGAATCTCCTGTTCCCACCCAAAGCTGGGGAATCTGGTGCTCTGACTGAGGGAAAGCCACCCTCCGAAACTCATAATTTGAAGGATTATTGCCTAGGACAAGCAGGGACTTATTAACTTCCTCCTTATAGAAACAAGGCAGATAGCTTCCTGTAGGACCTGCAGCAGTTCCATTTACAGGGTGCCCTTATATTCCAAGTTCGTGTCTCTTCTCTAGGATAGAAGGGTGTGGATGGCAGATACCATACCTGCCTGGGAGGAACAGCAAAGACATGGACCCTTTGATCTCTAGTCTCTCCCAGCTGTAAGGTGGGGCCACATTTGGGAGTCTAGGCCATACTTCCTGAGTGGGATGCTCAGCTCCTGACTGTATCAGTTGTAAATAACAGAAATACAACTCAAATCGACTGATTAAACAAAGCAAAAACAAACAACAAAAAAGCAAGGTTAATTCTGATAATTGAGAAGTCCAGAGACTTCATGTCCCGTTGTATCCAAGTATTCAACATCACCTGGGATTTGCCTTGCTTATATCCTGGTTCTGTGTTCGTCTTTTCTTTTTTTTTAAATAGAAAATCTCTCTCTCTCTCTTTTTTAATTATTCATTTATTTTTGAAACTGCGCTGGGTCTTTGTTGCTGTGCATGGGCTTTGTCTAGTTGCAGAGAGCAGGGACTACTCTTTGTTGAGGTTCACCGAATTAGAGAGGCACAGGCTATAGGCTCTCAGGCTTCAGTAGTTGCAACTCCTGCTCTGGAGCACAGGCTCAATAGTTGTGGGGCTTCCCTCATAGCTCAGTGGGTAAAGAGTCTGCCTGCAATGCAGGAGAGCTGGGTTCAATTCCTGGGTCGGGAAGATCCCCTGGAGAAGGAAATGGCAACCCACTCCAGTATTCTTGCCTGGAAAATTCCATGGACTGTGGAGCCTGGCAGGCTACAGTCCATGGGGTTGCAAGAAGTCAGACAAAGCAGAGCGAGTAAGCACAGCACAGCACAGGCTTAGTTGCTCTTGGGCATGTGGAATCTTTCTGTACTAGAAATCGAATCCATGTCCCCTGACTTGCAGGTGGGTTCTTAACCACTGGACTGCCAGAGAAGTCCCCAGGTTCTATGTTCTTAGCACTGGCTTTAGTTTTAGTCTTGGAGAAGCACTCTTGAGATTGCAGCAAAGAGATACCAGGCTTATATCCAACCAGCTTAGCAACCTTAGCAGAGAGAGAGAGAGAGCTTGTTTTCCATTAGCCCAGCAGGAAATCTAAGAGTGGGATCTTTTTAGGCTGGCTTGCAGGTGTATGCCATCCTTGAACTGTAGCCAGGGAAGATACCTGTCTGATGTGACAAACCTGGAAATGGGGCTGACAGTGGAGTCAGAGTGGTTTCCCAAAGGAAGGTAACTTTGTTGCCAAAAGAAGTGAGGGGGGAGGCCTTGGGTTATCAGAGCAGCAGCTGTCCTCCAGAGCCCCCACCCTAGTTCTCTTCCATTTAGCACTGAAGGTGTCATCTTTCCAGCCTGCTGCTGCATCCACCCCCTCCCCAGGGTTCAGTTCAGTTCAGCTCAGTCACTCAGTCGTGTCCGACTCTTTGCGACCCCACGAATCGCAGCACGCCAGGCCTCCCTGTCCATCACCAACTCCCAGAGTTTACCCATACTCATGTCCATCATGTTGGTGATGCCATCCAGCCATCTCATCCTCTGTCGTCCCCTTCTCCTCCTGCCCCCAATCCCTCCCAGCATCAGGGTCTTTTCCAGTGAGTCAAGTCCTTACATCAGGTGGCCAAAGTATTGGAGTTTCAGCTTCAGCATCAGACCTTCCAATGAATAAACAGGACTGATCTCCTTTAGGATGGACTGGTTGGATGTCCTTGGGACTCTCAAGAGTCTTCTCCAACACCACAGTTCAAAAACGTCAGTTCTTTGATGCTCATTTTTCTTCACAGTCCAACTCTCACATCCATACATGACCACAGGAAAAACCATAGCCTTGACTAGACGGACTTTTGTTGGCAAAGTAATGTCTCTGGTTTTAAATATGCTGTAAAAGTTGGTCATAACTTTCCTTCCAAAGAGCAAGAGTCTTTTAATTTCATGGCTGCAGTCACCATCTGCAGTGATTTTGGAGCCCAAAAAAATAAAGTTTGACACAGTTTCTACTGTTCCCCATCTATTTCCCATGAAGTGATGGGACCAGATGCCATGATCTTAGTTTTCTGAATGTTGAGCTGTAAGCCAACTTTTTCACTCTCCTCTTTCACTTTCATCAAGAGGCTTTTTAGTTCCTCTTCACTTTCTGCCATAAGGGTGGTATCATCTGCATGTCTGAGGTTATTGATATTTCTTCTAGCAATCTTGAATACAGCTTGTGCTTCTTCCAGCCCAGTGTTTCTCATGATGTACTCTGCATAGAAGTTAAATAAGCAGGGTGACAATATACAGCCTTGACGTACTCCTTTTCCTATTTGGAACCAGTCTGTTGTTCCATGTTCAGTTCTAACTGTTGATTCCTGACCTGCATGTAGGTTTCTCAAGAGGCAGGTCAGGTGGTCTGGTATTCCCATCTCTTTCAGAATTTTCCACAGTTTATTGTGATCCACACAGCCAAAGGCTTTGGCATAGTCAATAAAGCAGAAATAGATGTTTTTCTGGAACTCGCTTGCTTTTTCCATGATCCAGCGGATGTTGGCAATTTGATCTCTGGTTCCTCTGCCTTTTCTAAAACCAGCTTGAACATCAGGAAGTTCACGGTTCACGTATTGCTGAAGCCTGGCTTGGAGAATTTTGAGCATTACTTTACTAGCATGTGAGATGAGTGCAATTGTGTGGTAGTTTGAGCATTCTTTGGTATTGCCTTTCTTTGGGATTGGAATGAAGACTGACCTTTTCCAGTCCTGTGGCCACTGCTGAGTTTTCCAAATTTGCTGGCATATTGAGTGCAGCACTTTCACAGCATCATCTTTCGGGATTTGAAATAGCTCCACTGGAATTCCATCACCTCCACTAGCTTTGTTCGTAGTGATGCTTTCTAAGGCCCACTTGATTTCACATTCCAGGATGTCTGGCTCTAGGTCAGTGATCACACCATCGTGATTATCTGGGTCGTGAAGATCTTTTTTGTACAGTTCTGTGTATTCTTGCCACCTCTTCTTAATATCTTCTGCTTGTCTTTCCTCCTTTTCTGGGGCTTCCCTTGTGGCTCAGATGGTAAAGAATTCACCTGCAATGCAGGAAACTTGGGTTTGATCCCTGGGTTGGGAAGATCCCCTGGAGAAGGGAATGGCAACCCACTCCAGTAGTCTTGCCTGGAGAATCTCATGGACAGAGAAGCCTAACAGGTTACAGTTCATGGGATCGCAAAGAGCCAGACAGGCCTGAGTGACTAACACTTTGACTGTTACTTTCCTCCCTTTCTAGAAGAATTTGCACATACCTGCTACTTGCATCTCTCCCTGAATTACACTTTAGAATCAGGGGTTCATAGACCACTGGGCTAAGAGGGAGTGATGTGGACTTCAGGCCTCCCCTTTATATCACAGATGGTCAGACCACACTACAGAGAGGAGCAGTGACCTGGGCACAACTACCTCGTGGGTTAAGAGGGAGACCCGGCTAGAACCAGGTGGTGGATTTCTAATTAAGTGCTGTTTTCTTCCTCACACTAAGTAAAAGTCAATGACATCAGGTCTCCCTTTTAAATACAAAAAGCATCCTTAACAACAATAGTGATAAAGATAAAAACCTATTCACCGTTGCTAAAGGCTTTGAGATTGGATGTTCAGTCAAGAGAGAGAAAACAAATAGGTGGGTTTATCATTAACGAGGCTCAGCACTCGCTCGTCAAACACTAACTGTTCCCTGGCCCCCAGGGTGCCCTGTCCTCCGCCCAAACTCCTGGCCAGTGTATTAGCCAGTGGCCTCCTTAGTGAAGGCAGGCCAGAATGAGGGACGAATTCAGACAGATGCTTCATGGCCACAGGACTCCCTTTCTCAACCAGATTTCCTAATCACAGAATCTCACTCACACCCTGTACTCCTGCATCCCTCTCTCTCTCTCTCTCTCTCTCACACACACATACAAACACCCACACACACACTTGCTGAGTATGGGGCTTGTTCTCCAGCTGGGAGGTGGCTTTGTTAGTGCTGAGTCGAGTGGAAGACTCAAGAGCTTTCTTTCCATTCTTCCCATGAATAATGTGGCCCTAGTCCAGGGCTATTGGCCCATGTCAGCGTGGGGAAGTCTCCAAGCTAACTCAGATTTTCAGACTCCAAGCTGCTTCCTGCTGGGCTGGGGTTCAGCTTGTCACTTCTCCAGGAAGCCGGGTCTGCCCAGGACTCCTTCAACCCTCCATCTTCCCTGGCCCAGTTGACGTGGCAGCCACCTCCTGGCAGTAGCATCTTGATTAGTCATTCCTCCTTGGCTCCATCTCCCTTCTAGTAACTTTCCACACACATGATCACCTCTCCCCGCCAGACTCCCTCACCCTTCCTGGGCCTGGCCGGTCAGGAGCACTCGCTCACTCCGTCCTTTACTGTCGCTCCAGCCTCTGGAACATGTGCACACTCATTAAGCTCAGCGGTGCTGCTGAAATGTTCTCCCCAAGGAACCCCTGGGGAGAAAGAAAACATTTTCATCTCCCCAGGGTTTTGGGGTGTCTGCCTGATGCAGCCTCTGCAGTCCTCAGTAGTCATCAATGCCAAATCTGACCCAAAAAGTCAAGTAAGATAAGACCTGGGCTACCCTGGTGGCTCAAACGATAAAGAATCTGCCTACAATGCAAGAGTTCTGGGTTTGATCCCTGGAGAAGGAGATGGCAGCCCACTCCAGTATTCTTGCCTGGAGAATCCTATGGAGAGAGGAGCCTCACGGGCTATGGTCCATAGGGTCTCAAAGAGTCGGACACGACTAAGCCACACACATACACACACACACACATGAACTGAAAAGTGCCGATGGACTGAGTCATTAAGGGTCCACTGGTAACCATAGTGAGCACGATTTCCAGAGGAGGGAATGGAAAGGAAATGTGGTGGTGGTGGTGTCTGCGTGAGCAGGAAATCAGGAGGCCTGCCCTGATTTTCTGGCCTTGGAGCAGGTCCCTTGTGCCTTTCTGTAATGTTGGTGGTGAGGTGGACATACCAGCAGTCTCCCCAGAGGAATTTTCAAGCTTTGGGCTTTTGTGGTTTGTCATGGCCTGGGGCTGGTGACTGGGCTCTGTCCATAGGCTTAGGCTTTGGGGGCTGGGTGTGGGGGGCTGTGGGGACAGCCTTGGGAAGTCAGAAGCCTTGGCTCAGCTCCCTTTAGGGAGAGAAAGCAGCAGGGCCAGGTCCCCAGTGGCATTAGTCCTGCCTTCAGAGCCTGTTTCCAGGGAAGGAGGTGGCGTCTGCTCAGAGGGTCTGGTCTAGACTCTAGAGCAGTGGTTCTTAGACTGTGGCGTCCAGACCAGCAGCATCTGGAAAGGCCAGACTCTCAAGGCCACCCCAGACTGACTGACTGAAAGTCTGGGGCTGAGGCTCAAAAATAAGCATTTCTGACAAATTCTCAGCTGATGATGCTAGTCCAGGTACCACACCTTGGGAACCACTGGCTTGGAGGTGCTGTAACTTCCTTCTCCCTTGAGTAAGGGTGAGCGCTGGTACTAGTGGGCCCACGAAGCAGTGACCAGAACTGACTCGAGGCCACTACAACTTGGGCTCTCCCTTGGAGAGAATGCCACTCCTTAAGACACAGAAATGAGGCTCCAGGACTGGCCCCGGGGAATAGCTCCTTAGGATCCTGGAAGGTCCTTTGTAATCTGTTTAGTGGCCAGGAGGTACCTGTCTCTCTGCAGCTATGTAACCTTGGATAGGTGACCAATACCTCACAGCCTCACTGTCTCCACTGTGAAGTGAATTTATGTCGAACTTAGTTGTTTTGGGGCTTCCCTGGTGGCTCAGATGGTTCAGAATCTGCCTCTTATGCAAGAGACACAGGTTCGATCCCTGGGTTGGGAAGATCCCCCGGAGAAGGGAATGGCAACCCACTCCAGTATTCTTGGCTGGAGAATCCCATGGACAGAGGAGCCTGACAGGCGATGGTCCATGGGATCACAAGGACTCAGACACAACCCAGAGACTAAGCTTTCACTTTTCAGTTGCTTTGAAGATCTTCGAGTCGCCACAGCTTGGGGACATGGCTCATGGCAGGACTGCACAGTTCACGAGTAGCAGGGCTTAAAGGCACTTTCCTCCTCCTTCAAACGGCAGCCCTGCCCAGCTGCCTGCCCTGTCTTCAGCGATCTCACATACTACCGGGCCCAGGTCTATTTTCTGGACTAGGCGATCATATTGGACTCAGGGACCTTATTTAGTAATTAACTAATTAGCTCACTTTTGGTTGTACTGGGTGTTTGTTGCTGCATGCTGTCTTTCTCTAGTTGCAGGAAGCAGGGGCTATCTCTAGTTGCAGTGCTTAGGCTTCTCACTGCAGTGGCTTCTCTTATTGGGGAGCACGTGTTGGGGAGCACGGGTTCTAGAGCACGGGTTCAGTAGTTGTGACTCACGGGCTTAGTTGCCCCGTGGCATGAGGGATCTTAGTTCTCTGGCCAGGGATTGAACTTGTATTCCACTGCACTGGAAGGCAGATTCTTAACCACTGGACTACAAGGGAAGTCCCCAGGGACCTTATTTAGTATCGAATGTCCCACCTTAGAAATCATCTCTCTCCTTCACACATCGTCCCTCCCCAGCCAGTCACAGCTGCCTTTCCACCAAAGAGCCCCATCTCAGAGATAGAAAATGTCTCTAGGTCGATGCCTGGAGAAATCCCAGTTCTGCAGTCAGGTCCCACTGTCCCCGGGGGCCTCTTCCTGGCCTGGGCCATCCACACAAACCTGCCAGGCTGCCTAGCGGTCCCTCGCATGATGGATTGCAGAGGTGGCCCTAGACAGTACGTGATCCTCCCTGCGTTTCACTCCAGGGGAGAGGAGAACGCCGTCACCGCCCTTGGTGTTAGGGGCGTGTCCAGCAGCAGGCGGCCAGGGGAGTCACGGGGCAGGAAGAGGGTTTCGCCACCCAGTGCCTGCGTCTCCTGTCAGGTGACATCTCCCGGGCAGCGAGCTGGTGACAGAGACGTGAGGGGGGCAGGTCCAGATAAAACCCGTGGCATTCATTTGGGAAGGGAGAGGGAAAACTGCCTTGGCCAGGCTTGTTTCTCTTCTCCAGGAGACCTGCTGGGGCAGAGGCTCTGCTCTCATCAGAGACCGTGCTGTAGTCCCAGTTCATTTTGAACTGGAGCTTGAACTTGATTGCTCAACATTCTCCCTTCTGAAAAATGAAAATAATTCTTCCTCCACTCCTCACCCCTCTCTACAGCCCTCTGTGGAAAAAAAAAAAAAAAAAAAGGTTATTTATTTGGCCGTCCGGAGTTGCGACGCATGGAATCTTCTCTCTTCACTGCAGCATGCTGCATGCATGATCTTCAGTTGTGGCGTGTGAACCCTTGGTTGCAGCATGTGGGATCTAGTTCCCTGACCAGGGATTCACCCCACACCTCCTGCGCTGAGGGTGCAGAGGCTTAGCCACTGGACCGCCAGGGAAGTCTGCTCAGCCCCTCTTCCTTCCCTCATAGTTAAGCTTCTCAAAAGAGTTGCTTGTCCCGTGGTCTCTACCTCCTCGTGGTCTCTACCTCCTCATGTCCTCCTCCCTCCTGGGCTCACTGATACCCAGCTTCTGTGCCCATCCCCCTGACACTGCTCTCACCTAAGTCACCAGGGACCCCGGCATCGCCAGGTGCCAAGCGTCCCTCCCAGTCCTTACCTTTTCCAGAATTCTCAGATGCATGCATCTGGCACTGCTGATGGACTGTCTCTTCTAGAAAGGCTGCCCTCAATTCCCATCGCACCCTGTCTGGGAAGTCCTCGGACCTCTCTGTTTCTTCTCTGTCTCCACCATGCACCCCTCCTTCTCCCCTCACCCTCCAGGGATGCTGACCCCAGGCCCCTGTCCTCAGTCACTATTCTTGTCATCCAGGGAAGTTTCCTCAGTGAACTCCATCTGCCCCGTGGCCTCAACATGCACTCAGCCAAGGCCTGGCCTGGACCCTCCTCTGAGCTCCTGGCCCTTGCACCCCTCCTTCTATTTGCATATTCCCCAGGGATCTGGAACCCAGTGAGTGCAAATGGACCTCCCCCAAAGCCCTCCTCTGCCTGTGCTGCCCTCCCTTGAGAAGGGTCTGCCTCTTACCAGAAATTATAGGAGCAGGTGAGAAACTGGAAATGGAGAAAGAAGAAAACAACATGTCCACAGTCCTAGCACATGGGAGCAACTACTCTGACTATTTGGGTGTGTGCCTCCCAGCCTTTCTATGCTTTTATTTTTTTAAATTATTTTAAAATATTTGTTTATTTATTGTTTTTGGCTGTGCTGGGTCTTAGTTGCAGCACGTGGGATCTTTCATCTTGGCACCCCCACTCGTCACTGCAGCACTAGGGCTTCTCTCTAGTTGTAGCTTGGGTTCCAGAGTGCATGGGCTCAGAAGTTGCAACTTGCTAGCTTAGTTGCCCCGAGGTAGGTGGGATCTTAGTTCCCCAGCCAGGGATAGAACCCCCCTCCTCTGCATTGGAAGGTGGATTCTTCACCACTGGACCATCAGTACTTTTAATTTTCCACTTTCCCCACTTTACCTTTTAGCTTACCACATTATTGGCTTTCCCTGGTGGCTCAGACGGTAAAGAATCTGCATGCAATGCGGGAGACACAGGTTTGATCCCTGGGTTGGGAAGATCCCTTGGAGAAGGAAATGGCAACCCACTCCAGTATTCTTGCCTGAAGAATTCCATGGACAGATGAACCTAGTGGGCTACTAGTTCTGTATAACTTATTATAAGCTGTTTGGAACAAATAGCACATTACAACTGTACAAACGGGGATTTGGTAAAAAGTAAGTCTCCCTCCCAGGTGTCCCCAGTGACCCAGTAGTAAAGGATCCACCTGTCAATGCAGGATAGTCAGGAGGTTTGATCCCTGGGTTGGGAAGATCCCCTGGAGGAGGTAATGGCAACTCACTCCAGTATTCTTGACTGGGAAATCCCATGGACAGAGGAGCCCAGCTGGCTACAGTCCATGGGGTCACAAAGAGTCAGACACGACTGAAGTGACTGAGCATGCACGGAAGTATCCCTCCCACCCTGATCCCCAAGTCACCCACTTCCATCCCCAAGGTAGCTGCCATTCCTGATCATTTGCATGTTCATCTAATGATATCTGTGCTTACAAGAGCACCCGCCACGCCACCCCCACTTTCTTACTCATAAAGTAGCATACCATGCTTCCTGTTTTACACCTCCCCTTTTTCCCTTTCACAGCCTATCTTGAAAATCATCCCACGCTGCTCAGATTGGGCTTCCTCCCTCTCAATTCCTGACTGGAGTGCATGGCCACACCATAGGTCATCACACTTCTCTTCACTGAAGGATGTTTGCATTGTTGCCAGTCCTTGCTGTTGTCAGTCAGTCTGCAGTGAGGAAGCACTGGGGTGGGGAACACATGGCTCTGGGGAGGAGGGGATGGATGTGAGGAAGCTTTGAAGGGAGAATTGTGGAGGCTTGGAGTCAGTGAAGAGCAGTGGCAAGCCTGGAAATAGGAAATGGGGTGACAGGAGGAAATGCGGGTGTCTGGTCCACAATAAGAGTCATCTGGAGCTCGCCGGCACCAGGCAGAAGCAGAACACTAGAGAGAGGAGGGCCTCTGGAGCCCGAAGCACAGGAAGAGGTTAAGGCCAGCGTCACGGGCCAGGGATTGAACCCCGGGTGGAGGACAGATTCTATGCAAAGTGCTGGGCCCTGAGCCGGCTCCTTAAATCCTTACAACAACCTGCGAGGTCGTCACTTCTCCCCATCATTTTACAGATGAAGAAGCAGGTGATAAAAAGTGGTGGGCTCGGAACTTCCCAGTGGTCCAGTGGCTAAGAGTCCCTACTCCCAATGCAGGGGGGCCTGGGTTCCCTCCCTGGTCAGGGCACTAGATCCCATGTGCCACAGCTGAAGACCCTGCATGCCACAACTAAGACTCAGCACAGTCAAATAAATAAATCTATATATATATCTGTATATATATCTTAAAAAGTGGCAAACTCAAGTCCTCCCCCTCCACCACAGGGACAGCTGCATAGATGGCTAATGTTCAGAGAGGAGCAGAGAGGACAGCTGCCTCCAGAGTGGTCCCATATGGAATTCCATGCACTGAATTCAGAGCTGCACCCCTGACCCTGTCAGTTCTCTGAGTGGCAGGCTCTTGGAGGAAGCAGGCTGACTGGGGTCTCTGACTGGGGTCCTGTGTGGTATCCTGCCGCCTGTCTGCTTTAACCCGGAGATCTGTGCTCTTTCCTGGCAGGTTTTGCCCATCATTGTTTTCTTCAGCTGTGCCATGTCAGTTCTCTACTACGTGGGCCTCATGCAGTGGGTGATCATGAAGGTGAGTTCCTAAGGTCCTGGTCCAGGCCCACACTCTCCCAGAATGCCTTGCTTTCCCAAGCCCAAACTCTCCCCAGACCCCCTGCTCTGAGAGACTGGACCTCCCGGCATCCCCTGCTCCTAGGGTCAACACCCTCTCAGAGTTTGCTGCTGCTGCTGCTGCTGCTAAGTCGCTTCAGTCATGTCCAACTCTGAGCGACCCCAGAGACAGCAGCCCACAAGGCTCCCCTGTCCCTGGGATTCTCCAGGCAAGAACACTGGAGTGGGTTGCTATTTCCTTCTCCAATACATGAAAGTGGAAAGTGAAAGTGAAGTCACGAAGTCGTGTCTGACTCTTCGAAACACCATGGACTGCAGTCTACCAGGCTCCTCCGTCCATGGGATTTTCTAGGCAAGAGTACTGGAGTGGGGTGCCATCGCCTTCTCTCAGAGTCTACTACTAACCAAATGCCTTATCACAGGGTCTGTTGTCATGTTATTAAGGAGACTTGGTGCCACAATCCAATGGGGTCTTTGGAGGGGCTAGTTTATAGAGTTGAGGCTGCATTAGAAGTGTTAGGGGAGCCTGGCAGGCTACAGTCTATAGGGTCGTAAGGAGTTAGACATGACTGGAATGACTTAGCATGCCCACATGTGGGGGAAAAAATAATTTATACCAAAAAGATCTTGAGAGCAGTGGGCCACATGGGCCAGACTCAGCTGATATAAATGTCAGATCCTGTGCATATGTTCATAAAATCTGCCACACGAAACCAGGATGCAGGAGACAGCATTGGACGGCATTGGACCTGGCAAGAGATGCTGAGGGTTTTAGCTGATTGAGCTCAGAATAAACCAGTACATTAGGCAGCTGCCAGAACTGGAGCCTGGGATTATGTTATGAGTGCATGGCAAGCATGAGGGTGGCTAAATTGTTTCAATCGTGTCCAACTCTTTGCGACCCTTTGGATCATAGCCCACCAGTCTCCTCTATTTATGGGATTATCCAAGCAAGAGTACTGGAGTGGGTTGCTGTGCCCTCCTCCAGAAAATCTTCCTGACCCAGGGATTGAACCTGCATTTCTTACATCTCCTACATTGTCAGGCAGGTTCTTTACCACTAGCCCACCTGGAAAGCCCATGAGGGTGGCATTTACCCCCAAATCTGGAGAATGTTCAACCAAGGGGCTATGACAAACTCAGTGTGAGAGAGAGCCTGAGATCACACCTTCCATAGAATGGCTGAAGGAAGGGGGATGAAGGGTCAGAAAGAGAAGGCCAGGGTGAAGGAGGTTAGGGATAGGATTCTAAACACTTACAGATGAAAGATTAGGGAAAAATCACCCTGAGAGGTACTTGCAGTGAAGAGAAATTCCAGGGAAGCAGACTTGATGTTGATTGAAAGAAAGGACTTTTTTTTTTTCTTTTGGCATATCACACAGCATGCAGGATATCAGTTCCCCAACCAGGGATTGAACCTGGGCCCTCAGCAGTGAGAACAGAGTCCTAACCACTGGACTCTATGGCCCTACATTTGACCAGGGAATTCCCAAGAAAGAACTTTTTAATACAGTGTTTCCCAAAGCCTTTCTACAAAAACTCTAGTTTCACAGCAGATTAGTAAATGCTACTAGGTAAAGGGATCCCATAGTCAAATAATTTATTTTTAAAAACATTTTTGGCCACACTGCAGGGCATGTGGGCTCTTAGTTCCCTGACCAGGAATCAAACCCATATCCCCTGCAGTGGAAGTGCAGAGCTTTAACCACTGGACCACAAGGGAAGTCCCATGGTCAAATAATTTTGTCAAGCTTATCTGGACTCTGGACTAAATTTAAACAAGTTTCATGCAGGAGTTCTCAGAGCCTTTGCTAAGCTAACAAGTGTTGGCCATCTCCAAGGCATGTGTGTGTACAGCAGTTCTCAAATATATTTGACCAGTGTGTGTGTTTAGTCACTGAGTTATGTCTGACTCTTTGTGACCCCATGGACTGTAGCCCTCCAGGATCCTCCATTCATGGGATTCTCCAGGCAAGAATACTGGCGTGGACTGCCATTCCCTTCTGCAGGGGGTCTTCCTGACCCAGGGATGGAACCTGGATCCCCTGCATTGCGGGTAGATTCTTTATTGTATGAACCACCAGGGAAGCCCTATATTTGACCAGGGAATCCTTTTTTCACGGACGGTAAGCCCTCATCAATGGATGTATGGAAGGAGAAGATGAATGGATCTTTGGGGAAATGCAGATGAGGAGGTCCTAACGGGGTTGGAAGGGAGGCTTTTATGGCACTTCCACCCCGACTGTCTCTGCCTCTGAGGCTTGCTGATGCCAATCCACAAAAAGCACCCTGCTTCCTTCCAGATCTCCTGGCTGATGCAGATCACCATGGGCACCACGGCCACAGAGACCCTGAGTGTGGCTGGGAACATCTTTGTGAGCCAGGTGGGTACTGCAGCCTCCTGTCCCCAAGGAGGGCGGGGACCCTGCATCCCCAGAGCCCTGCTTCCATCAGAAGAGCCGATCAAACCTCCTGCCAGGGTCACCAGGGTCCTGGAGACGCTCCTTTGGGAAATACACTCTGTGCCTGGGTCAAGCCAATGAGGATGATGTCTGCCTGGTACCTCCCACCACCTTTTATCCTAGGTGAAGGTTGTCTTCAGCTTAGAGGCTCACGAATCCTACAGATGGAGCCCAAAGTTCTCCTTTTATACATGCGGAAGCTGGGGTCCAGGGGTGGGGATGCCTTGCCAAGATCCCACAATATAAGCCAGGACTTAGAATCCACGTCTTCTTCTTCCTGGTTGGGGTTCCTTCCACATCAGTTTGTCCTTTTTCCCCCTGTCTCTTTCTGAAAGAATATTTTCCAATATAACTTTGACTCTGAAGGGACTATCAGTCCTGAGTCCCTTTCAGAAGGCCTGGCCTTCCTAGGGGTGTGACATGGTGACCATTGTAGAATCCTGGCCTACCTGCCCAACGTGTAAGTCACCAAAAAGACATACTTGCCAAAGTATGGCAACTATGGGCAGTTTAGGAAACTTCGGAGAATATCTACAATTTTTTTTTTTTTTGCTTCGATCCAAGTGTATTGATTTCAAGGGTTTTTTGTGTTTTTTTCTTTAAAAGGCAGATGTGCTCTTGGATAAATTGTCCAATGTCCCTTAGATGTTCAAAATGAGGCAAAGAGGAAAAGGTACTTCAGTATTTTATATGAGATTTTATTTTATATGAGATGTTGCAAATGTAATCAGTGGTTTTTGTTGAGAAATACAAATTTTAGATTGTAAAGAGTTCCGAAGGTGAATTAACTTGGGTGGGGGTAGGGAGCCTTCAAGAATTAGCAGCATCATTTCAGGCTCAGTGTTGGTGGGCCTGGGCCCTCTTCTCTGTCTGCTCATGTCCCTAGAGGATTCCCGCCTCTCCACCCATGGCTTAAATACTTCTTCTCCCTTAACTCCAGTCTGGTATACATCCCACTGCTCCCTTCACCTTCCACTTGGATATCCTTAGATAATTCACTAGAGCTTAGTTGCTAAGTCATGTACGAATCTGTGCCACACTATGGACTGTAGCCCACCAGGCTCCTCTGTCCACTGGATTCTCCAGGCAAGAATACTGGAGTGGGTTGCCATTTCCTTCTACAAGGGATCTTCCTGACCCAGGGATTGAACCTGTGTCTCCTGCATTACAGGTGGATTCTTTACCAATGAGCCACCTGGGAAGCCCAGATAATTCACTAGATTAAGGCTAAACAAGTGGAACCCTTGAGTTCCTCTCTCAACGTGTGTGTGTGTGTGATTAAGGCTAAACAAGCGGAACCCTTGAGTTCCTCTCTCAACGTGTGTGTGTGTGTGTGTGTGTGTGTGTGTGTGTGTGTGTGTGATTAAGGCTAAACAAGCGGAACCCTTGAGTTCCTCTCTCAACGTGTGTGTGTGTGTGTGTGTGTGTGTGTGTGTGTGTGATTAAGGCTAAACAAGCGGAACCCTTGAGTTCCTCTCTCAACGTGTGTGTGTGTGTGTGTGTGAGTGATTAAGGCTAAACAAGCGGAAACCTTGAGTTCCTCTCTCAACGTGTGTGTGTGTGTGTGTGTGTGTGTGTGTGTGTGTGTGTGATTAAGGCTAAACAAGCGGAACCCTTGAGTTCCTCTCTCAACGTGTGTGTGTGTGTGTGTGACTGATTAAGGCTAAACAAGCGGAACCCTTGAGTTCCTCTCTCAACGTGTGTGTGTGTGTGTGTGTGATTAAGGCTAAACAAGCGGAACCCTTGAGTTCCTCTCTCAACGTGTGTGTGTGTGTGTGTGTGAGTGATTAAGGCTAAACAAGCGGAACCCTTGAGTTCCTCTCTCAACGTGTGTGTGTGTGAGTGATTAAGGCTAAACAAGCGGAACCCTTGAGTTCCTCTCTCAACGTGTGTGTGTGTGTGTGTGTGTGTGATTAAGGCTAAACAAGCGGAACCCTTGAGTTCCTCTCTCAACGTGTGTGTGTGTGTGTGTGTGACTGATTAAGGCTAAACAAGCGGAACCCTTGAGTTCCTCTCTCAACGTGTGTGTGTGTGTGTGTGTGTGTGTGTGTGTGTGTGATTAAGGCTAAACAAGCGGAACCCTTGAGTTCCTCTCTCAACGTGTGTGTGTGTGTGTGACTGATTAAGGCTAAACAAGCGGAACCCTTGAGTTCCTCTCTCAACGTGTGTGTGTGTGAGTGATTAAGGCTAAACAAGCGGAACCCTTGAGTTCCTCTCTCAACGTGTGTGTGTGTGTGTGTGTGTGTGTGTGATTAAGGCTAAACAAGCGGAACCCTTGAGTTCCTCTCTCAACGTGTGTGTGTGTGTGTGAGTGATTAAGGCTAAACAAGCGGAACCCTTGAGTTCCTCTCTCAACGTGTGTGTGTGTGTGTGTGTGAGATTAAGGCTAAACAAGCGGTGTGTGTGTGTGTGTGTGTGTGTGAGATTAAGGCTAAACAAGCGGAATCCTTGAGTTCCTCTCTCAACGTGTGTGTGTGTGTGTGTGTGTGTGTGAGTGATTAAGGCTAAACAAGCGGAACCCTTGAGTTCCTTTCTCAACGTGTGTGTGTGTGTGTGTGTCTTTCAACCAAAAATCTGGGCGCCATCCTTCCTCCTTCTGCTTCTCTTGCTCCCAGCTGCTCCCAGTCCATCAGCAAGTCCTGCCAGCTCTGCCCCACACCACATCCCAGACCTGCCCCGCTGCCCTTCTCCTCTGCTATGAGTCACCCTTGTCTCTCACCTGGATACTGCAGTCGCCTCCTCGCTGCTCTTCCTGCCATGACCACTGCCCCTACTGTCCATCCTTCACACACACATTTGAGTGGCCCTTTAAAAACACAAGTCAGAACTTCCCTGGTGGTCCAGTGGTTAAGACTCTGCACTTCCAGTGCAGGGGGTGCAGGTTTGATCCCTGGTCAGGGAACTAAGATTCCACATGCTGTGGGATGTAGCAAAAAGAAAAAAAAAAAAAACAACTCACAAGTCAGATCATGCCACTCCTTACTGAGGTCCACTGCTTACCCTGGCTTGTCCACCTGCCCTCCTCCTCCCCTCATCTCTCTCCCTCTTCCATAGCACAGTCTGGAACACAGTGTGTGCTGGAATTATTTATTGAATGAGTAAATGAATGGCTCTGAGCTTCCCCATGTGCTCTTTCTTTCTGGCAACCCCCTCATCTTTATTGGAAGTTCAGGCTTGGAGTTAAATCTGCTTCTGGTCTTTTGCATGAACAGAGGCAATTCTTTGAACCTCTCTGATCTTCTGCTCTCCTGGAACATGGGGATGACCACTTCCTTCCCAGAAGTGTGGAAGTGATGAGTGTCAGGTGCTTAGCTGAGTGCCTGTACGTGGGAGGCACTGGACGCAGGGGAGCATTATCAGGTCAGAAGGAAGGTCTGGGGGTCCTTTGACAGAGCTTGGCTTTTGCCAAGGTTCTGAGAACTTCAGCCAAGTACAGATGCTGGTCCTTACCCCTCCCTGCTGTCTCTTCCCCTGGGGTCCCCCAGTCATCACTGTGACCCACTCACTCCCAGGGGTGAGGACATCTCTACTGCCCCCCGTGCTAGCCTGGCCAGCTCTGCTTGTCTGACGTCTTTCCCTTTTGCAGACCGAGGCTCCTCTACTCATCCGACCCTACTTGGCAGACATGACACTCTCTGAAATCCACGTTGTCATGACCGGAGGCTACGCCACCATTGCCGGCAGCCTGCTGGGTGCTTATATCTCCTTTGGGGTACGTACAGCCCCCTTCTGCTTGCTGAAAACCAAGAACCTGAAACCTACCTTTGTGGGAGCCCCACACAGCTCCTGGCCAGATCGTTCTGGGGTCTTCTCTCATGGGCTGCATCCTGAACCAGGGCTCCTGTGATGGTGGGGGTAGAGGCTTCACCTGAGTAAGGCGGGCCAGGTGGGCTGGGCCATTTGGGCTCCTCACGTGGCCAAAGCATCCCAGTGTTCTGTTTACTGAGCACCAACTGCATGCTAGGCAAAGTGCGAGGTGTTTAGTATCCCGATTTTACAGATGAGGAAATTGAGACTCGGAGAATAAGTGAGGTGTCCAAGGCCAGAATTTGAGCCCAGATCTGTCTGACTCCAAAACACAGACACACTGTCCTCCACCTAGGCCATCCCTGGAGATTTGTCCTACTTTTCTTCCACCCCTGCCTCCTCTCCACCACATTCTCTCTTGGCACATGTCCTTCCTCTACTCCTAAATTATTACTTGTGCAGCTTTCTGAGCATAATGCATTTCTAGGTCAAATTCCAATGGTATGAATCTGGCCTTTAAACCCATCCCAACACTACTGCATGGCAACCTGAGATGAATCTTGTGTGTCCCAACAAAGTGCCTGGTAATAATGTGTCATGTGTGCGTGCGCGCTGAGCCACTTCAGTTGCGTCTGGCTCTTTGTGACTGTAGCCCACCAGGCTCCTCTGTCCATGGGATTTCCCAGGCAAGAATACTGGAGTGGGTTGCCATTTCCTTCTCAAGGATTGTATTTGGATAAAACACTATACTTGTCTTTGCTTTTACATGCAAGTCTTTAAAAATCTCATTTTCCCCCTTAACTATCAAAGAAATTCTTGCTTCTTAAAGAAGTGAATAAAGTAAAAAAACAAACTCCCTTACTGCCACTTCCCATGGATAATTCCCTTTACTGGATCAGAACAGCAGTGCTCAGTGTTGTCCATGGGCTAGCAGCACCAGATTCACTTGGGAACTTGTCAGAAACACAAGTTCTTAGGTCCCTCCCCAGACCTGCTGAATCAGAAACACTGTGGATTGGGCCGAGTATCCTGTGTTGGAACAAGCCTTCCAGGTGATTCTGATACTCGCTCAGTTTGAGAACCATGAGTTAAAATATGTCATTCCAGCTTGTGCTGTTTAGTTGCTCAATTATGTCTGACTCTGCAACTCCATGGACTGTAGCCCACCAGGCTCCTCTGTCCAGGGGATTTTCCAGGCAAGATTACTGGAGTGGGTTGCCATTTCATTCTCCAGGGGCTCTTTCTGACCCAGGGATCAAACCCACATCTCCTGCATTGGCAGGCAAATTCTTTACAGCTGAGCCACAGAGAAAGTCCTTCATTCCAGATATTTCTGTGTAAATAGTCATTTAAGAATATATACCTGAATACACATATGCTTTCTTTCTTTAAAAAAAAAAAAAACTAAAGATGAGTAATTCTATTCACACTTTCTTACAACTTGCCTTTTTCTTATAAAATTCTGAGCATGACATGAAATCCAGAAGTGTAAAGGAAAAAGTTGACAGAGCTAACTAATAAAAATGAGAAACCTCTGAATAGTGAAAGTCACAATTTTTTAAAATGTTAATGATTGATCAGGAAAAAAAGTTCATAAATTATAAACAGATATTCAAGCATACTGAGAGTTGAAATTAAAACAGTAATAACTTACATTTCTTCTAAAGATATGCAAAAATTTCCATGCCTCTAAACAGCAAGGTTGTGGGGTATTCATATATTCTTTAAAAAAATTATTTATTTATTTATTTGGCTGCGTTGAGGCTTAGTTGCAGCACTCTGATGTTCACTGCATCAAGCAGATCTTTCTTCGCAGCTCACAGACTTTCTAGTTGTGAAGCATGGACTTAGTTGCTCCATGGCATGTGGGATCTCAGTTCCCCAACCAGGGTTGGAACCCAAATCCCCTGCTTTGGAGGTGAACTCTTAACCACTGGACCATCAAGGAAGTGCCTCATATACTCTTTGAAAATGAAAGTGTTAGTCACTCAGTCAGGTCCAACTCTTTTTGAGCCCATGGACTGTAGCCCACCAGGTTACTCTGTCCATGGAATTCTCCAGGCAAGAATACTGGAGTGGGTAGCCATTCCCTTCTCCAAGGGATCTTCCTGACCCGGGGATCAAACCTGGGTCTCCTGCATTGCAGGAAGATTCTTTACCATCTGAGTCACCAGGGAAGCCCAAATCTTAGGCGTGATGAAATCCACAGCCAACTTAGTTTTCCTCCAGAACAACCTGTGGCGATTTCTTGTTTATCACTGCTGCTGCCATCATGCTGACCTCAGGGAGTGCCAGGCCCCCTTCTATGCTCTGGTCCAAATGTGGCCGTACTCAGCCATCCCCTCAAATAAAACATTCCCTGGCAGAGTCCTGCAAAGCTCCCCCTCAGCCACCAAGGCCTTCAGGTACTCGCCGGGCTGCGAGGGGTGGATGTAGTGTAGAGAACAACTGTTCCTGGCGTCCCCATTTGAGGCAGTGGACTCTACAGCGACCTCAGATGGGGCTGTGCTGACCCCCTGCGCTCTCAGATGTTTTCACTTTGGCTCACATTAAATGAACTCTCTTGGTAAGGCTAACACTTGAAGCTCATCATAGCTTCTACCAGCTGTTGCAGAGGCCACAAAGCTACAGTAATCAAAACAGTGTGGTACTGGTATCTGGGTAGACATGTGAAAGTGAAAGTTGCTCAGTCCCGACGAGCTCTTTGCGACCCCGTGGACTGTATAATCCATGAAATTCTCCAGGCCAGAATACTGGAGTGGGTAACCTTTCCCTCCCTTCTCCAGGAGATCTTCCCAACCCAGGGATCAAACCTAGGTCTCCCGCATTGCGGGCTGCTGCTTTACCAGCTGAGCCACAAGGGAAGCCCAAGAATACTGGAGTGGGTAGCCTATCCCTTCTCCAGGGGATCTACCTGCCCCAGGAAATGAACTGGGGTCTCCTGTACTGCAGGCGGATTCTTTACCATCTGAGCTATGCTGCTGCTGCTGCTGCTGCTAAGTCACTTCAGTCGTGTCCGACTCTGTGCGACCCCATAGACGGCAGCCCAGCAGGCTCCCCTATCCCTGGGATTCTCCAGGCAAGAACACTGGAGTGGATTGCCATTTCCTTCTCCAATGCATGAAAGTGAAAAGTGAAAGTGAAGTCGCTCAGTCGTGTCCGACTCCTAGCAACCCCATGGACTGCAGCCTACAGGCTCCTCCATCCATGGGATTTTCCAGGCAAGAGTACTGGAGTGGGTGCCATTGCCTTTTCCCATCTGAGCTATGAGGGAAGCCCATATGAGGGAAGCGCATATGAGGGATAGACACGTAGACCAATCAAATAGAATTGAGAGTCCGCTCTGGGCCCGCAAGAATGCGGGTTGGAATCTCCTCAGCGGAGTCCGGAGCTCTCTGCCCGAGGACGGGAGGGAGCTGGTGGAGCTGCCACCGCCTCAACCCCAGGCCTCCCGCGCCGAGGCTGCTCCCGCCTGCTGATAGAGAGGCTCGGGGAAGGGTGGGCGCCGAGCTCCGGCGGCCCCTGCAGGCCCGGCGGCGGGCGAGGCTGAGCGCAGGGCTCCTCTACCCAGACTAGCAGCCCTCGGAGTCCTCCGGCACCGAGCGGCTCCTGCGGCTAGGAAAGGAAGGAGTGAGGGTTTGGAAGCAGCCAGGGTTGTGCTGGGGTCCCGAGGCTAGAATCGCTCCCTTCTAAGCCTCTGGTAGGGAGACCGAGGTGTGGGCAGGGGGGTCGGGAGGCGGAGGACTGAGCAAGGAGGCTTCTGGAGCCTCTTCCAGAGGGAAACCCATATACTCTTTCAGTTCAGTTCAGTTCAGTCGCTCAGTCGTGTCCAACTCTTTGCGACCCCATGAATTGCAGCACCCCAGGCCTCCCTGTCCATCACCGACTCCCGGAGTTCACTCAAACTCATGTCCATCAAGTCAGTGATGCCATCCAGCCATCTCATCCTCTGTTGTCCCCTTCTCCTCCTGCCCCCAATCCCCCAGCATCAGAGTCTTTTCCAATGAGTCAACTCTTCGCATGAGGTGGCCAAAGTATTGGAGTTTCAGCTTTAGCATCATTCCTTCCAAAGAACACCCAGAACTGATCTTCAGAATGGACTGGTTGAATCTCCTTGCAGTCTAAGGGACTCTCAAGAGTCTTCTCCAACACCACAGTTCAAAAAACATTCTTTGACGCTCAGCTTTCTTCACAGTCCAACTCTCACATCCATACATGACTACTGGAAAAACTGTAGCCTTGACTAGATGGACCTTTGTTGGCAAAGTAATAATGTCTCTGCTTTTTAATATGCTGTCTAGGTTGGTCCAGAGAAGGCAATGGCAGCCCACTCCAGTACTCTTGCCTGGAAAATCCCATGGATGGAGGAGCCTGGTAGGCTGCAGTCCGTGGGGTTGCTAAGAGTCGGACACGACTGAGCGACTTCACTTTCACTTTTCACTTTCATGCATTGGAGAAGGAAATGGCAACCCGCTCCAGTGTTCTTGCCTGGAGAATCCCAGGGATAGGGGAGCCTGGTGGGCTGCCGTCTAGGGGTCACACAGAGTCGGACACGACTGAAGTGACTTAGCATAGCATAGCATAGCATAGCATAGCATAGCATAGCATAGCATAGGTTGGTCATAACTTTCCTTCCAAGGAGTAAACGTCTTTTAATTTCATGGCTGCAGTCACCATCTGCAGTGATTTTGGAGCCCAAAAAAATAACGTCTGACACTGTTTCCACTGTTTCCCCATCTATTTCCCATGAAGTGATGGGATGGGAGTATAATTTGCTCTAACCTTTTTGGAGAACACTTATCCGTCAGTTTAAAAATACTCCTTCCTGTTGATCCAGTTGGCAATATCATGATACAGAAATATTTTCACAAGTGGTCAAAGGATGCAAAATCCCAGCATCATTTGTAATAGCAAAAACCATCAATGTGTTACAGGATGGGAATGAGCTGGGTAAGTTCATCCATGCAGTGCACTGTTGCTCAGTCCCTAGGGTGAGGTTGAGCTTCCATGTTGCTGATTTGGAGAAGAGCAGTCTGCCTTGTGTTGGGCAAGAAGTAACAGTCAGAACTGGACATGGAAAAGGGACTGGTTCAAAATCAGGAAAGGAGGCTGTATATTTTATATTGTCAACCGTGTTGGAGAAGACAGACTCTTGAGAGTCCCTTGGACTGCAAGGAGATCCAACCAGTCCATTCTAAAGGAGATCAGTCCTGGGTGTTCATTGGTAGGACTGATGTTGAAGCTGAAACTCCAATACTTTGGCCACTTGATTCGAAGAGTGACTCATTGGAAAAGACCCTGATGCTGCGAAAGATTGAAGGCAGAAAGAGAAGGGGACGACAGAGGATGAGATGGTTGGATGGCATCACTGACTCGATGGACATGAGTTTGAACAAACTCTGGGAGATAGTGAAGGACAGGGAAGCTTGGTGTGCTGCAGTTCATGGGGTCACAAAGAGTAGGACACGACTGAGTGACTGAACAACAACAACAACAACAGCTTACCTTTCCCAGCACCCAGGCTCTCCTGATGCTGTGCCTGAGTGGGTCAGGGGTGACAGAATGACCTGCACTGTCCCCTTCTCTGGTCCCAGATTCCACTTGTCTTTCTTTCCTGTGTCCTTCGGGATGGGGAAACCCGCTCCTTGGTGCTCCCTTCCCTCAGAACACCTAGGCCACACTGGGAGGCTCAGCTCCACATACTCACAGAGCTGTCTGGGCAGGATAGCTGCTGCCACGTGATTTTCAAGAAGGCCCCTTGCACTCTGGGGCTTTGTCTTCTCCCGGCAAATCCCATGTAGAATGTTAGCATTTGGTTTACAGCTTGTCTCACCTGGGCCTAGGAAAGGCCCATGAGAGCTGGTGCATGCCCGCTCCTCCCCTAAAACTCACCATCAATTGATTTTGGAAGGAATTTGATATTTCAGAAATGAAAACTAAAGACTTTGGTCCCGAAACTCTTCACAGTGGCTATTGAGGGAAGGGCTGCCCTATTATCTTTAGGACTTAAAGACTTTCTAATTTTTTTTAGAATAATCTATTTATTTCTGGCTGTGCAGGGTCTTTGTTGCTGGGCACTGGCTTTCTCTAGTTGTGGCTAGCGGGGGCTGGGGCTGCTCTTCATTTCGGTGTGGGGGCTTCTCATTGCAGCGGCTTCTCTTGCTGTGGAGCACGGGCTCTAAGGTGCTTGGGCTTCAGTAGTTGTGGCACATGGGCTCAGTTGCCGCATGGCATGTGGAATTTTCCTGAACCAGGAATCAAACTTGGGTCCCCTGCATTGGTAGGGGAGACTCTAAACCACTGAACCCCCAGGGCAGTTCAAACCTTAGAGCCTTTAAATGCCTTAACTTTGTCCTGGGTCCCACAGGCAGTTGAAAGAATGGTGTTCTTTTCTACCACACGAGCATGAGTGTTGCTGCTATTACTTAAGACTGAAGTACTGGAAAAACTCTTATCCCTTTCCGACAATCGTCTTACAACTCAGCCTCTTTTTCTTTCCCTTGCTTGGGCCAGAGTCCAGGTCCAGCCTCAGGCAGGCAGGCCTCCCTAATGAAGAGGCCTGGGGCCCCACTCCCCTTTAGCTCCAGAGAAGGTGCAGAGGCCGCCCGGATCAGGCAGTGGCTGCGGATCTCTATCCACAGCCTCTGGTCTGGAAGCCCCAGACTAGTTGACCTGCTGAAAGGCCACATCCCTTTCTTCCTCCCCTCTGACCTCTGGATCTGCCTCCAGTCTGGCCACAGAAAGCTCTCTTCTGCCCCCACCTGGCTCTTGGCTGCCACTGCAGCAACCCGGGAGTTGGGGTGGGGGAGGGGGGGTGGGGGAGGGGGGTGGGGGTGCGGAGGGTTGGGAGTCGCTTCCTCCCGAAGCCCTGCCATCCCACCCTCCCCAGTCTCTCCTATTACTCTCCCATCCAGGCAGTTCCTCATGGAGTCTTTGGCCCTGCCCTTAGCCCCTGAATTCCAGAGAGATCTCGCCTCTCTCTCTTCCTTTCTCTTTGATGCTCAACTTCTGGCTACCTCTTCCTGCACCTTCCTATTGCTAAAAGCTGGATATTTCTAGACCTGCACTGTCAGACATAGTCAGTAGCCACTAACTACACATGGCTGTTGAACCTTGAACTGTGGCCAGTCTGAAATGAGGTCTGCTGTGAGACTTGGTGTGAAGAAATCAATTAGTATGTTTTATTGATAAGTTCTAGGGCTTCCCTAGTGGCTCAGAAGGTAAAGAATCTGCCTGCAATGCAGGAGACCTGGGTTTGATCCCTGGGCTGGGAAGATCCCCTGGAGAAGGCAATGGCAGCCCACTCCAGTATTCTTGCCTGGAGAATCTCATGGATAGAGGAGCCTGGTGGGCTATAGTCCATGGGGTTGCAAAGAGTTGGACACAACTGAAGGACTAATACTCCACTTTACTTCATTGGTAAGTCTCTTTTTCTTTTTTATTTTTATACCTTTTTTTTTTACTTCATTGGTAAGTTTTACATTGACTACATGGGTAAATGATAATATATTAGATATATTGGGTTAAGTTAAATACATCATCAAAATTAATTTCATCTATTTCTTTTTACCTTTAAAAAAAGATTTATTTATTTTTATGTATTTATTTTTGACTGTGCTGGATCTTTGTTGTGAGCAAGGGCTTTCTCTAGTTGTGGCGAGCAGGGGCTACTCTTTGTTGCAGTGTGGAGGCTTCTCTTGTTTCAGATCATGGGCTCTAGAGCACAGACTCAATAGCTGTGGTACTCTGGCTTAGTTGTCCTGAATCATGTGGGATCTTCCATGACTGGGGATCGAACCCTGGCATTGACAGGTGGATTCTTAACCACTAGACCACTTGCTAGAAAACTTAAATCACAGATGTGGTTTCCATTATATTTCTATCAAATGACACTGGTCTAGATTTGGTCTGAAGTCCCAAGGGACCTCAATGACTCCTTTCATTGTGACCCTTTTTAGCATGTTTGCCCAAAAAAACTCTAAAGCAGCTGCGAGCTCTCTCTCTAGCCCCAGAAACTGGTCTCCTTACCTACTCCTCTGGTTCAGGACCACTGTGAGAGGAGATCCAGATATGTACCTCAGGCTGTGAACACATTATGGGTTGAGGGGGTGGCCACTGATGTTCCTCGATCAATTGTACAAGAGTAAGAGCTCCTGGGACAGAGTCTGGGGCTTCTGAACGGGGCCAAGTAAGAGTTAGCCACATCCTGAGTCTTCCCCATGTGTAAAATGGGCAGAATTCCTGCCCACCTCATGGCAGTCTAAGAATCAAATGCAATAATAGCCAGAAAACACCCGCACAGTGTTGAAGAAGTGATCGTCCTTTCTCTGACATGTTAGGGTCAGAAGTCAGTCCTTCTGAAACTGGTCTCTTTTATGCTCTGGGCATGCTCTGTCGATCAGTTGTGTCCGACTCTTTATGATCCCATGGACTGTAGCCGGCCAGGTTCCTCTATCCATGAGATTTTCCTGGCAAGAATACTGGAATGGATTGCCACGCCCCCTCCAGGGGATCTTCCCAACCCAGGGATTGAACCTGCGTCTCTTGCACCACCTCCTGCGTTGCAGACGGATTCTCTACTGCTGAGCCACAGGGGAAGCCCTTATGCTCTGTAGTGTCTGGATTTACTTCCTTTCTCAGTAAAGATCTTTTTGAAAATTCAGATGGAGGGTTCCTACCCTCTCTCCCTCTTCACATAGGAGAGCTTTGGGTAGAGAAGGGCAGGCCTTGGAGAGGAGTGGGCCATAGGATGCTGGGGCACAGAAGGCATTCCTGAGCCAGGGTCTGGAAGCAGGGCTGGGGTATGTCATGGCCCTGAGAAGTAGCTGACAGGGAGGAGTGTATGGGCTGGCCCAGTGCCCCAGAGAGCCCTGCTGGTGCAGGACTTAGCCCTTTCCAAGATGAGCAGGAAATGACGGCCTAAGGCATTTGAGGCAGTGGCCACAACCGACCCACTCACAGGGCAGCGTACAGGAGTGTGACACCTGCGGGGTGTGCTCCCTGCTGAGACTCGAACTGACAAACCAGAGGCAGCCTCCAAGCTGGAGGAAAGGAGAGGGTCCTGGCGGCTAGAGGTAAAATCCCAAGATTCCAGTGGTGGCATTGTGCCCGCTAGAGCTGGACAGCCCAGGAGGAGGAGGCCAGCCAAGTCCCAAAGGTCAGCCTGTAAAGTCCAGAGAGGACACCTGCCTGAGGCTGTCTATTCCCACAGCATCAGCACGGTGGCACATCCAGTGCCCATGATGGGTGTTTGGGGGGTGGGTGCTGGAGCCAGTACACTACCTTGCCACCGAAAGGAAACAAGGGGCTTTAGAAGAAGGAGGATATTACAGGGGTTTCAGAGCCTCGGCGGGTCTCCCAGGGCTGGTTCCCTGTCAGCAGTTCCTGGTACTTCCATGGGCTTCTTCTTTTTAAAAACTATTTATTTGTTTAATTTACTTATTTGGCTGAGCCGGTTCTTAGTTTCGGCACACGGGCTCTTTGATCTTCACTGTGGCACGCAGGATCTTCATTTAGTTGTGGCATTCGAACTCTGAGTTGCAGCATGTGGGATCCAGATCCCTGACCAGGGATCGAACCTGAGCCCCCTGCATTGGGAAGCCATTGGACCTTAGCCAGTGGACCACCAGGAAGGTCCCCCATGGCCCTCTTTGGCCTTCTGCTTTTGTTAACCTAAGCACGTAGCTTAAACTTACCTCCTGTCTTTTTGTTCCTCTTTATTTGAAATTTAAGAACTGCAGTTGATTTATTATCAACTTTAAGGAGAAGTCTATTTTATTTTTCTGTCTATAAAAGCAAGATATATCATTGTGGACATTTAGGAAATATGCAAAAAAGCTGAAAAACAAGAAAATTGTTCTGGTCCTACTAGCCAGGGACAGATAATTGGTTGGCATTTTGGTGTATTTCTTTCCGATCTTCTTTTTATGCAGAGTTGTGGAGTTTGTTTTCGCCCCCATCATTGTGGTTACGCTCTATATGCAAGTTTGTGGGCGTTTCTCCATGTTATTGTGAAGCCTTGGTAACCATTGTTTTTGATGGCAGCTTGACAATGCTTAGCTATTCCCCCATTGTTACATGTTTGTGTGCTCTGTGCTCAGTCCTGTCCTACTTTTCATGACCCCGTGGACTATAGCCCTCCAGGGTCCTTTGTCCATGAGATTTCTCAGGCAAGAATACTGGAATGGGTTATCATTTCCTGGGTTGAAGATCCAGGGGATCTTCCCAACCCAGGGATGGAGCCTCCTGTGTCTCTTTCATTGGCAGGTGAATTCTTTACCACCGGGCCCCCTGGGAATCCCTTATTGTGTGTTTGGTTGGTTCTAACTTTCCCACTTGGTAAATAACACAGTGGTGAAAAAGTGTCACATCTCTGTGAAGAGAAGAAGAAAGCAAAGGGTTTGAGACCACAGTAAGGATACAATTCAGGAAGGAACACTCCCAAGGGCTCTGGTTGCTCCATCATCTTGCTGCAAAACGCTTCTATAGCCTGGCTCCAGGAGACAAGAACTGGGGCCAAAAGGGTGGCTATTGTAGGAGGAGATTTCCTTAGAAACAGTTCTCTGACCACAGGAGTGGAGATAATGAGTTGTTTTGAAGTGATGAGTTACCCGTCACAGTAAGTGACAGGAGGAGTCCTGTAGAGGGAAGACATCCCTTTACTCTGAGGTCACATTAGGTCACATCTTGGGTAAATTCCAACTCTTGGGCTCTGTGAGCTTTGTCTGAAACCATCACAAGCTCCTCAGCCAGTGATGAAGCAGCCCTCAGATCAGTGGTCAAAGAGAGACAGCCTAGAAGGGAAGGAAGAACCTTGAACTTGGAGCCAAAAGACACAATAGGTCTGATTCCTTCTCTTCCTGTATTATGGGAAAGCCATATTTAACCCTTTGGGGGCCTCAGTTTTCCTGTCTCTGAAGTGGGATAACAATACTCGCCCTGCCTAACTTCCCGAAGTTCTAACTTCCTGAAGTCCTGCCTGTAAGGCTCTGTGCGTGCAGACTGTGACCCTCTACACATGAAATGAATTAATACTATCAGCATCAATGGCAGCAGGACAGCGATGGTGATGCACCAGTGGGGTGCACCCGTGCTCCCCTGCTTCCCTGGGGCTGCTCTTCCCGGGCTGCATGTTTCCTCTGACATCTCTCTATAACCCTGTCCGTACTCCCTCTTGCAGATCGATGCTGCCTCCCTAATTGCGGCCTCTGTGATGGCTGCTCCTTGTGCTTTAGCCCTCTCCAAGCTGGTCTACCCAGAGGTGGAGGAGTCCAAGTTCAGAAGTGAGGAAGGCGTGAAACTGACCTACGGGTGAGCACAACAAGAGGGCCTGCACAGAAGGAAGCCAGGGCTGGGCAGGGACAGGAGCAGTCAGGGCCGCAGCAGGTCCTGTGTGCTCTGCCGCCCACTATCTTTCACCAAGCCCAGCCCATCTCCCCTCTCAGCCACTGCCCTACCTGTGGCTTACCTTCAGAAAATGCAGGATCCAGGTCTCGAATCTTATCTTCCAGTCAGTCTCTGACCAGCGGGATGTGCCTGGTGTGTGTGTGTGTGTGTGTGTGTGTGCGCGCGCGCATGCTGAGAAGGGCATGAAAACCACGCCACCTCTCTACATGACCCCAGCATCAATCATTGACATAGTGAGCGCTGTCCTTGACTTCACTCACCTCCTAATATCTCTTCATCACTGTCTTAGCAACCTTTGTGTAACATTTAATTCTAAAAAAATATTGAAAGATAACACTTTGGACAAATGTACTTGTGGATACAATGGGCGGCCCCAACCTCATAACTGCCTGAAGGTCTGGGGCAGCATTGCCCTAGAGGAATATAACATGAGTCACATGTATAATTAACATTTCCTAGTGATCATCTTTAAAAAGTAAAGTGGTGATTTTTTAATAAGATGATTTTAGTAAGATGTTTTGACTCAATATATCCAAAATATTGTCATTTTAATGTGTATTTGATATAAAAATTATTACTATTTCAGGGACTTCCCTGGTGATCCAGTGGTTAAGACTCCATGCTCCCAATGCAGGGGGTATGGCTTTGATCCCTGGTCAGGGAACTAGGGTCTTCCCAGGTGGCTTAGTGGTAAAGAATCTGCCTGCCAATGCAGAAGACATGGGTTCTATCCCTAGGTTGGGAAGATCCCCTTGAGAAGGAAATAGCAACCCACTCTAGTATTCTTGACTGGAGACTTCCCTGGACAGAGGAGCTTGATGGGCTATGGTACATGGCGTCACAAAGAGTTGGACATGACTGAGTGACTGAGCATGCATGCATGGAGGGAACTAGGCCCCTCATGACGCAACTAAAGATCCCAAATGCTGCAACAAAGATCCTGTGTGTCGCAACTAAGACTCGGTATAGCCAAATATATTAAAATTTTTTTTTTAATTTTAGAGGTATTTCATATTTTCTGGTACTAAATCTCTGAAACGTGGTGTGTATATTCGTCACACATCTCTATTCAGATCTGCCTCCTTCCAAGTGCTTGTTAAGTTGCATGCAGCTCGTGGTTTGTCTTAGATGATGTCTGTACTAGGAGTCTGGGTCTTAGCCTAGTGCTTGGACCAGCATCTTTCTGGTCTCAAGGACCCCTGGCTCTGACATGCTCTGTTCAAGTTTGAGCCTGTAGGACAGGGAGCCCTGAACTTGTGGAGACAGGCCAATAATGACATCTCTTTGTCCCATTGACAGAGATGCTCAAAACCTCTTAGAAGCAGCTAGCAGTGGAGCTGCCTTGTCTGTGAAGGTCGTGACCAACATCGCGGCCAACCTGATTGCCTTTCTGGCTGTGCTGGACTTCATCAATGCTGCCCTCTCCTGGCTGGGAAACATGGTGGACATCCAGGGGCTCAGCTTCCAGGTACAGTCCCTCTCGACCTGTGGAGGGGGTGGTCCTGGCCAGTGGTGACTGTGGGTGGACACACACAGAGCCCAGGTCAACCCCAGTCCCAGCGGCATCTCTTGCCTTGCGCCTCAGCTCATCTGCTCCTACATCCTGCGGCCAGTGGCCTTCCTGATGGGCGTGGCCTGGGAGGACTGCTCGGTGGTGGCGGAGCTGCTGGGGATGAAGCTGTTTCTGAACGAGTTCGTGGCCTATCAGGGGCTCTCCGAGTACAAGCAGCGCCGCCTTGCGGGCACTGAGGAGTGGGTCGGCTCCAAAAAGCAGTGGATCTCCGTGAGTGTCCCCCTCCCCTTGCTGGGGCAGGGCATGATGCAACTGTCCCCCTGCAGGCTGGCTGAAGACACACGGAGGTGGTCCTCAACCTCCCACATCCCGTTGCCCTGGGCAACAAGACAGCTTTAGGCTTCACTGCCATCTTTCTCAGGGTCTCTCTCTCTTGGCTTCCCTTGTGGCTCAGTTGGTAAAGAATCCACCTGCAGTGCAGAAGACCTGGGTTCTATCCCTGGGTTGGGAAGCTCCCCTGGAGAAGGAAAAGGCTACCCATTCTAGTATTCTGGCCTGGAGAATTCCATGGACTGTATAGTCCACGAGGTTGCAAAGACTCGGACATGAGTGAGCGACTTTCACTTCACTTCACTTCTCTATCTTTTGAAGATATCTGAACTCCAGCTGTAGATGGTCTACCATCCCCTGGCCTTGGGCCAGCTGCTACACCTTGCCTCTTCTGTTGGAAAACCAGTGTCATACCTGCCACCCCTGCCCCAAAGGAATGGGTGTGAGACTCTAGTGAGGAGCTAAGAGAGTAAAACAGAAAGACCTCACCCCATTAATCTCCAATATACGGGATTCAGCTCAGGGGTTGGTTTGTTCAGTTAAGACTTTAAAAAAAAACCCCAAAACTATAAAAGCTTTCTAAAATGAAACTCTCTAAAAGAATAACAACCAATGTAACATGATTAAGAATAAAAAAATTACCCATCATATCGTCATCCCCAAATGACAGCTAATATATAATCAATTATATCTAATTATATGATAATAAATATAAACATAACAATATAATATTTAATTCCACTGTTTGGCTCTTATACCCAATGCTGAAACGAGTAGCTTTTGCACTGAACTTTTCCCTCTTCTCTGATGATTTCCTTGGGAGCATTTCCACATGTGGGATGACTGAATCGTATGGCATGAATCCTGTGTGGGTGCTGCCAGTAACTTTTGCAAAGGTTTATAGCAACTGAAACCACCCCAGCTGTGCCTGTGAGCATTGATTTCACCACACACTGAACAGGGCAGAGCAGCCTCTTAAAAAAAGAAGTCTTGCTACTTTAATGGGCAAATAATAGCTCATTGTTTTAACGTGTGTTTCCTGGGTTACTAGGAACTTTTAACATAAAATATTTTTTCTTGTCTTTGAAATTATTTTTTTTAATGATAAAGAAATGCACTCTTTAGCTTTTCTTTTTTTTTTTAAGAAGGTTTATATGGAGTAAAAAGCTCGGGTTTCCCCTCACTCCTAATTTTCGGCTCCAGCATCACTGTCTTCTCTAGACACAGTGGTGGTATGTACCTCTGGGCTTCCCTGGTGGTTCAGTGGTAAAGAATCCACCTGCAATGCAGGAGACACAGGTTTGATCCCTGGATTGGAAAGATCCCCTGGAGGAGGAAATGGCAACCCACTTCAGTATTCTTGCCTGGGAAATCCCATGGACAGAGAAGCCTGACAGGCTATAGTCCGTGGTGTCTCAGAGTCAGACATGACTAAAGCGACTGAGCACACGCCTACAATGTGCCTTCAGGATCTTTTTCAGTGAGCTTCATTCCTTCAGCAAGTGTTTGTTGAGACCTCTGAGGAACCAGGCCCTCTGCCAGGTACCAGGGATAAAAAGGGTAATTAGACGGACATGGTACCTGGTGACATGGAACTTATATCTAGTGAAAGACACAAGAAAACAAAGGAATAAAAAATTTTAAACCACAATCTTCAGTAAGTTCTATGATGGAAACAATAAAAGGAGTCAGGGAGGGCGTCTATCCTTGACTAGGTAGGACTGACTGGACAGGGAAGGCCTCCCTAGGGACTTCCCTGGTGGTTCGGTGGTTAAGACTCTTCGCTTCCACTGAAGGGGGCTCAGGTTCTATCCACGGACAGGGAACTAAGATTCCAAGTGCCACACATTGTGGCCAAAAAAAGGCCCCCCTGAGACGGGTACTTAGACCAAGACTTGGAAGGAGGAGCAGAGGCCAGAAGAAATGGGGAAAGCATTCCAGGCAAAGAAAGAGGTACATGCAAAGGCTCTGGGGTTGCCCAAAGCACTGGCTTGGAGAAGTGAGAGACGTCTACTTAGAACAAGTGGTAATTGTGACAGAGTAACCCAGGCCAAAGAGCAGTTGGAAGCTACTGAAGATTTGACTTCTGACATTTTAACATTACTTGGGCTGCTGTTTGCAGGGTGATTGTAGGTGAGTAAGCAGAATGCAAGTACCTTAATATTTTTAAATCAATTTATAAAAACTCTGTATGTTATAAAGATATTAATTCTTTTCCATTTTCTATTTAAAAAAAATTTTTTTGGCCATGTCACGCATCATGTAGGATCTTAGCCCCCCAATCAGGAATCAGACTTGGACTGCTTGCATTGGAAGCGTGGAGTCTTAACCACTGGACCACCAGGGAAGTCCCACAGTTTCTACATATATTTTTCCTGGTCTTTTTATTTTCCTTTCCCTTCATTCCGTATTCAGGAATTTTTTAAAATACAAATTTATACCAAATCTTTGCATTTCTTATATTATTTCTAAATTTAAGAGACTTACCTCCATTCCAGAAACCTGGTAAGGGTTAAATTCCTAAAACAGTATGATGAAGTAGTTGAAATGGTGCGCTCTTGGGAGTCAGACAAAACTGAGTTCAAATTGTGACACAGCTGCCTTTTTGCTGTATGAACTTCAGTCACTTCTAGGAGCCTCAGTTTGCTCCTCTCCAGGATGAGAGCAAGAAGGCTATTCTGTAACAATAATACTATTATCCTATATTTTCTAATATTTAATGTTTAAAATGTTAATATTTATCTGCTTTAATGATCTAGAATTAAATTTTTTATATGGTGTGAGGTATGGGTCTAAGCCTATCTTTTTTTTCCCCCCAAATTGTTCCATTTTGGCCCTTAGTACTTCTAGGAAATTACACAACTGTTCAGAGCAAAAGGGAAAGAGAGTTATATTGCTTAAATACCTACTCTAGGGACTTCCCTGGTGATGCAGCAGTTAAGACTCCATACTTCCAATGCAGGGGCACAGGTTCAATCCCCGGTTGGGGAACTAAGATCACACAAGCTGTGTGGCCTGGCCAAAAAGTTAAAAATTAAATAAAATCTGAAATTAATATAGAAAAAGAAATAAATACCTACTCTATGCCTATTTCTTCCTATACATGATATGATCTCTATGACAGTCCTCCCAGTCAGATAGTGTTATTCCCACATTCCTGATGGAGAAGCTAAAATTTAGGTTCCACCCTGGGTCAGGAAGATCCCCTGGAGGAGGGCATGGCAACCCACTCAAATATTCTTGCCTGGAAGATTCCATGAACAGAGGAGCCTGGGTGGCCACAGTCTACAGGTCACAAAGAGTCAGATATGACTGAAGCGACTTAGCGTGCCTGGGGTGGTTTGAGCACATCCCTGTGGGAAGCCCATCACCTCTCATCTTCTGCTTTCTCAGGTCAGAGCAGAAATCCTCACAACGTTTGCCCTCTGTGGATTCGCCAACTTCAGCTCCATTGGGATCATGCTGGGAGGCCTGAGTGAGTCCTAGAGGGGCCTCCCTGGCCTCCTATAAAGGGCAGGGGTTGAGGGGGGTTGGTCTCCAGTTCTGGCTCTCAGATACCTACAACTTCCTAGGGATCTGCACGCCTCAGTTCTCCTCTTGGTCTAAGGCAGAGTCTGAACAAGGAGGTCATGGAACTTCCTGCCAGCCCTGGAATTTCATGACTTCTCTGCTGCTTAGCTGGCCCAGGAGGTCAGCACCTTGGCCTCGTAGGGCAAGCCTGGCTCAGGGCCCTAGGGAGGGTCGGAAGGTACAGTGTTGGCTGACCAGCTGAAGCTTTGACCTGCCAGTTCCCATACCCACAGTGGACAGACAGGCCCAGTGGGGCCTAGGGAGGAAGGCTCTATAGAACTATCAGCTTTTTACAAAAAACCTTTCCACCCTTCACAGTCCCCTGCCTGGTGGTGCAACCATCCCGTTTTATTAAAAAGGATACAGTCTTGCAAAAGTGAAATGTGACCCCAGTCACTCAGCTATTAAGTGGCTGTTAAGTGTGTTCGTCGTGCAGTCGTGTCCGACTCTTTGCAACCCCATGGACTGCAACCCATCAGGCTCCTCTGTCCATGGAGTTCTCCTGGCAAGAATACTGGAGTGGGTTGCCATTCCCTTCTCCAGGGGATCTTCCCGACCCAGGAATACAGCCTGGGTCTCCTGCATTGCAGGCAGGAGATTTCTTTACCATCTGAGCCACCAGGGCAGCCTAATAAGTGGCTAAACCTGTATTTAATCCCGGGTCTGCCTGATTCCAAACTCAATGTTCTTTCCCTACACCTGCCGCTGATGGCATGTGGGGAGGTGTGGAATGCTATTTAGTCAGGCCAAGGAGGACTCTCAGACTCAACAAGCATCAGAAGGACAGCGCCTGTTCCTCTGGCCCCCCAGAAGAGGAAGGGGGTTGGTCAGCAGACACAGCCAGAAGCGCAGAGAGGAGGCAGAGGGGCCTGCAGAGTCCTGGCCCTGAGCCCTCCTATCCTCCTGCAGCCTCCATGGCTCCCCAGCGGAAGAGCGACTTCTCCCAGATCGTGCTCCGGGCGCTCTGCACGGGGGCCTGTGTGTCTCTGGTGAACGCCTGTGTGGCCGGTGAGTGCAGGCCTGGTGGGCTCAGGACTCAGTCCAGGGCCAGGCACTGGGGCCCCGGGCTCTCTGACAGTCCTTGGGTGGCGTTGCGGGGGATAGTAAGGGGCTGGACCCTGCCGACTAGCTGCTTGCTCTGCACAGGGATCCTCTACATGCCCAGGGGCCCTGCGGTGGACTGTGTGTCCCTCCTGAACACCACCCTCAACAGCAGCAGCTTTGAGGTGTACCAGTGCTGCCACCAGGCCTTCCAGAGGTGAGTGCCTGGGCCGGGGGACTAGGGGCCGGGGGCCGGGGTGCTGACAGTGATGGGGCGCAGAGGCCCGAGTACCTGGGGTGGGGGAGGCCTGTGGTACCAGAGCAAGGGGGTAGAAACGTTATGGCTGTGGCTGATGTAACCAAGGGAAGAGGAAGCGGGGCTTGAGGACCAAACTTAGAAGAGTGGACCAGAGACATGGAGCAACTTCCCTGAAGTTGCTCAGCCTTTAGTGGTCAGCAGAGCCCAGGCCTGGAGCGCAGACTACAGCTTCTGCTTCTTTTCAGCACCGGCCCGGAGTTCAGCCTAGAGGCCCTGGACAACTGCTGTCGGTTCTATAATCACACCATCTGTGCGTAGCGGGGACAGAACGTCTCTGTGTCTTCCGGGCGTTATTCTCTCCCGAGAAGCAGAGCCGCCACCCTTCTCTCTCCAGGGTCCCCTATCCTGGGGGAAGCCACAGGGCTTAGATCACCCCAGGCACAAATCGGGAAAGGCGATCAGGGAGTGGGTGGATTGATGGGTGCCCCCACCCTTCACCCCCTTTCTGCTCTCGCATTTCCTCCCTCCTCAAATGTGAACGCTCAGGGTCGCCTCTGCCTCCTCTCTCTTCTCTGTACCCCCTGCCCTGGGTCTCCCCTGTTTGCGCTCCCCTTCTGCTCCGGGGCCCTCGGCCCTGGCATTTCAGCCGCCTCCTTCCCTTCCCTTCTCTCTGGACATGGGAATCTCGTTGTGGCTTCACCCCTGCCACATGGCTTCTCCTGGAGATGCTTTCCTCCACTTTCATAGACTCCCCTACTGCCCTCCCACACAGCACTTTCCAGACTGGTGGCCTGTGTAGCACTGTCCCCCAAGATATGCAGAGGTTTCCATGATCCATTAGGTTTGGGAAATACTGGGCTAAATAAAGTTAGGGTTTTGTTTTTTGTTTGTTTGTTTTGTTTGTTTTTCTCACTGTGGACTCATCAGAGCTTGATGTGGATGTGATAGGAGATGTTTTCCAAATTTGGCTGTAAGAATCTTTTCTATCTTTTAGTTGAGGATCCCATGGGAAAAAGTCTGGGAAATACTGGTTGATGCTCAGACTGCTTTACTCTACATAACTGTAGCCTTTGTAGTTGTTTACCTGGCGCTACATGTCAGTGTGCGGTTCTCAGTGCTTCATACTTTGTAGCTCAATCCTTACCACAACTCTGTGAGGCAGGTACTGTTGTCATCCCTAGCTGAGGACCAGAGTTCAGAGATGTTAAGTAACTTGCCTGAAGTGGCACAGCTGGGAAGAGGAAGAGGCAGGACTTGATCCCCAGCCATCCAGTTCCACCAGCTGTGGTGTCTGGTCTCTCTGCTAGGCTGCTAAGAGCTTGGTCATGTGACTCTCCCTACACCCTCTGCTTGCCTCTTCTCCCCAGCCCCGTCCCTCTGCTCCAGCAGGTCAGGCATCTGATGTGTCTTCTGTGCCTCTGAGCTTTTGTTTCCGGAGTTCCTGTCACCCAGCATGTCCTGCCCTATGCTCCTTGCACTCTGTCCTCATTTCCCTAGCAGCTTTGGCTTCTGGGGCCTGCAGGGTGCCTGTCCCCCTCACTGGCCATGGGGCACGTGTCCCCTCACCCACCTCTGTTGGATAAGTCTCCCCAGCTGGGGCCTGAGGCAGAGGCCCTGCTGGTCAGCAGTTACCCTCCTCTGTCAAGGATCTGGGCTCTACTTGGCACTGGTCTTGCTCTTTGTGACCCCCATGGGCCCTGGGTCCCTTCAGCAGGGCCCATGTCCTTGCCCTTAACTCTGCACAACAGAGTCAGTGGCCTGACTCCTATGCCCCAGGGCATAGCTCTTCCTTGCTCCCTGCAGCCCCGACTCCCCTTGAGCTGTCACAGGAGGCCTGGACATCATAGCTGTCTCTTGTAGTATTTGGGCGCCATCCCCTCCCCAGCCTCCTTTCCTGGACCACCCGTGCACACAGCACCTGGCCAGTCACATTTCCGGGAGGACTGTTGGCCCCTCAGAGACAGGACTCGGATGTTTCTGGGTCCTCATGGTGCTCAACGCAATGCTGGACCTGTGAAAAGTGGGAGTTTCCCAGGTGGCACTGGTGGTAAAGAACCCGCCTACCAATGCAGGAGACTTAAAGATATGCAAGTTCGATCCCTGCGTCAGGAAAATCTCCCTGGAGGAGGGCATAGCAACCCACTCCAGTATTCTTGCCTGGAGAATCCCATGGACAGAGGAGCCTGGTGGGCTACAGTCCATGGGGTTGCCAAGAGTTGGACACGATTGAACCAGCTTGGCACGTATTGAGCACATATTGTGAAAGGTGTTAAATGAGTCTTTATGGAATGGAATTCACCTTCTATCAGAGGTACCAGCATGCATCCCATGCTATACCTGTATGGACTGCTTCCAGCTCAAGAGCTGTTCTGATCCAGGGGACTCCTTGGTCATCCAAGCGGTGGTATCTCACCTTCTCCTCCACCCACCATGCTCCTTCTTCCTCTTCTTGTACCTGCAGAAGCTGGGAGTCCCTTGAGGCTCCCAAAAATAATACCGCAAAAATACACTGCTTAGAGAGGCACCTGTGCTGGTACCAGCTCCCTGAGCCTCAGTTCAGTTCAGTTCAGTCTCTCCGTCATGTCTGACTTTGCGACCCCGTGGACTGCAGCACGCCAGGCCTCCCTGTCCGTCACCAACTCCCAGAGCTTACTCAAACTCATGTCCATTGAGTTGGTGATGCCATCCAGCTATCTCATCCTCTGTCGTCCCCTTTTCCTCCTGCCTTCGATCTTTCCCAGCATCAAGGTCTTTTCAGATGAGTCAGTTCTTTGCATCAGGTTGCCAGAGTATTGGAGTTTTAGCATTAGCATCAGTCCTTCCAGTGAATATTCAGGACTGATTTCCTTTAGGATGGACTGGTTGGATCTCCTTGCAGTCCAAGGGTATCTCAAGAGTCTTCTCCAACACCACAGTTCAAAAGCATCAATTCTTCGGCACTCAGCTTTCTTTATAGTCCAACTCTCAAATCCATACATGACTACTGGAAAAACCATAGCCTTGACTAGACAGACCTTTGTTGGCAAAGTAACGTCTCTGCTTTTTAGTGCCTGTGCCTAACTGCACCCTAAGCAGCAGCTTCTGGGTCAGGATTGGCTCGGATGCCTCCACTTAACACCACCCACAGTCACGACAGGCATTGCTAATCAATCACAGCATTCTTTGCACTGAATCCAAAAAGGGCTTCAGAATCCAGACCAGCTCAGTACTGGATGAGCCCACCACCAAGTGATTCAAGGTGCCTTTACCAGACCCTAAAGACCAAAACTGATTTTGTGTTACTGGCCTGGAGAAGTCTCAGGTTTTGTGAAACACTAGAAATCAACAAGGACAAGGTGGCCAAGTGGTTAAGGCCGAGGAGTTAAGCTGCTAGTCCATTGTGCTCTACACGCATGAGTTCAAATACCACCTTCGTCAGATGTGTGCTTTGGGGCTTCCCTGGTGACTCGGATGGTAAAGAATCTGCCTGCAATTCAGGAGACCTGGGTTCAATCCCTGGGTCAGGAAGATCCCCTGGAAGAGGGAATAGAACCCACTCCAGTATTCTTGCCTTGGAAATCTCACAGACAGAGGCTACAGTCCATGGGGTTGAAAAGAGTCGGAGATGGCTGAGTAACTAACACTTTCACTAGAAAATCAAAGGGAGTTGAAGCATAGAGAGATCCTTGCAAAGAATGAATCCTGTGAAAGTACTTTGTCCACTCCAGGATTGTATCAGTTCAGTTCAGTCGCTCAGTCGTGTCCGACTCTTTGCGACCCCATGAATCGCAGCACGCCAGGCCTCCCTGTCCATCACCAACTCCTGGAGTTCACCCAGACTCACGTCCATCGAGTCAGTGATGCCATCCAGCCATGTCATCCTCTGTCGTCCCCTTCTCCTCCTGCCCCCAATCCCTCCCAGCATCAGAGTCTTTTCCAATGAGTCAACTCTTTGCATGAGGTGGCCAAAGTACTGGAGTTTCAGCTTTAGCATCATTCCTTCCAAAGAAATCCCAGGGCTGATCTCCTTCAGAATGGACTGATTGGATCTCCTTGCAGTCCAAGGGACTCTTCTCCAACACCACAGTTCAAAAGCATCAATTCTTCGGTGCTCAGCCTTCTTCACAGTCCAACTCTCACATCCATACATGACCACAGGAAAAACCATAGCCTTGACTAGATGGACCTTTGTTGGCAAAGTGATGTCTCTGCTTTTGAATATGCTATCTAGGTTGGTCATAACTTTCCTTCCAAGGAGTAAGCGTCTTTTAATTTCATGGCTGCAGTCACCATCTGCAGTGATTTTGGAACCCAAAAAATAAAGTCTGACACTGTTTCCACTGTTTACCCATCTATTTCCCATGAAGTGATGGGACCAGATGCCATGATCTTTGTTTTCTGAATGTTGAGCTTTAAGCCAACTTTTTCACTCTCCACTTTTACTTTCATCAAGAGGCTTTTTAGTTCCTCTTTACTTTCTGCCATAAGGGTGGTATCACCAGGATTGTATATTGCTTGTTTATTCGATCAAGGAATGTGTATGAGTACCTGAGATCATACTCAGCTTGATTGGGTTGCCATAACAAAGTACTGCAGACGGCACAGCTTAAACAACAGAAATTGATTTTGTCACAGTTTTGGAGGCGAGAAGCCCAAGGTTAGGGTGCCTGCATGGTTGGCTTCTTTTCCTGATTTATAGACACCACCTTCTAGCCGTGTCCTCGTACAGCAAAGAGAGACAGCAGCTCCCCGGTGTCTTAATAAAGGCCCTAATCTTGCCCATCATGAGAGCACAGCTCTCATGACTTCATCTAACCTGGCTTACTTGCAAAGGTTCCCATCTCCAAATACTGTCACACTGGGGGTTAGGGCTCCAGCATAGGAATCTAGAGGCACACAGTTCAGTCTGTAACACCTACTATGTGCTGGACTGTGAACTAGGTAGGGGGACAACAGTGAACCAGACTGTAATGAGCTAAAGAGCTGGAAACTTCCTGCAAGAAGAGGATCCACTGGGAAGCGAAGCAGAGACTGGGCGGAGATGGCTTCTGGGGAGGAGTTCTTGAGAGGAGGGAAGGGGAAAGTGACTCCAGTGGGGCTGGTGGGGTGGGTACCCGTACGTGGCCTGGCCAATGGCATTTTTTAAGATTCTTAGTATATTTTAAAGTGAAAATAATGCCAGAATAGGATTATACAAATTCCCACTTAAATTTTTATATATTTTAACACAATGCACTGTAGTATCAGGTTATCTACAAGATAACTACAGCATTCTTTTTTTTCCCCAACTAAAGCCCAAGTCAATAATTTAAACAACCATTTCTATTTATACCAAATATTTGAAAGCACTGAATCCTAGTCACTAGACCACCAGGGGTGTATCAAATATTTGAACGTGCTTGTGTGTTTTTACATAAATTAGGTTTCTTGAAATATGCAGATTCTGTGTTCTTCTATACTTGGTGTGATATCAATCCACATACAATAAATATTTATATATTTTTAAAAATTTATTTTATTGCAGTATAATTCATTTGCAACGTGTTAGTTTCCCATGTTTTGGAGAAGGCAATGGCACCCCTCTCCAGTACTCTTGCCTGGAAAATCCCATGCACGGAGGAGCCTGGTAGACTGCAGTCCATGGGGTCGCTAGGAGTCGGACACGACTGTATAACTTTCAAGTAGACAACCTGAGCGACTTCACTTTCACTTTTCACTTTCATGCATTGGAGAAGGAAATGGCAAGCCACTCCAGTGTTCTTGCCTGGAGAATCCCAGGGACGGGGGAGCCTGGTGGGCTGCCATCTATGGGGTCGCACAGAGTCGGACACGACTGAGGTGACTTAGCAGCAGCAGTTTCCCATGTTTAGCAAAGTGATTCAGTTTATATATATATATGTGTGTATATATATATATGTATATATATAGTTTGCATCTGCTAATCCCAGACTCCGAATCCATCCCTTCCCTATTACACTTCCCCCTTGGCAACCACCAGTGCTCTCTGTGTCTGTGAGTCTGTTTCTGTTTCATAGATAATTTCATTTGTGTCATATTTGAGATTCCATACATAAGTGATGTCATGTGGTATTTGTCTTTCTCTCTCTGACTTACTTTGCTGAGTATGATAATCTCTAGGTCCATCTACATTGCTGCAAATGGCATTATTTGTTTTTTATGGCTGAGCAGTATTCTATTTTATATATCTATATATATCTATATATATCTATATATATATATATATGCACCACATTTTCTTTATCCACTAAACTGTTGATGTAAATTTAGGTTGTTTCCATGTCTTGGCTATTGTCAATAGTGCTGCTATTACATAGGTGGTTCAGACAGTAAAGAATCCATCTGCAATGCAGGAGATACAGGTTCAATCCCTAGGTTGGGAAGATCCCCTGGAAAAGGGAATGGCTACCCACTCCAGTATTCTTGCCTGGAGAATTCCGTGGACAGAGGAACCTGGTGGGCTACAGTCCATGGGGCTGCAGAGTCAGACACGACTGAGCGACTAATGCTTGCATGAGCATGGCGGGTACATGTATCTTTTCGATTATAGTTTTGTCTGGGTATACACCCAGGAGTAGAATTGCAGGGTCATATGGTAGCTCTATTTTTAGCGTTTTGTTTTTTTTTGTTTTACTTCTTTTGAGAGACCGCCACAGTGTTCTCCACAGCAGTTGCACCAATTTATATCCCCACCAACAATGTAAGAGGGCTCCCTTTTCTCCAGACCCTCTCCAGAATTTGCCGTCTGTAGGCTTTTTAATGATGGCCATTCTGACTGGTGCGTGGTGGTACTTCATTGTAGTTTTGATTTGCGTTTCTCTTAACAGTTAGTGATAGTGGGCGTCTTTTCACTTGCCTGTGGGCCATCTGTATTTATCATTTTAAGTGCAGCTCTGGTGGGGTGGCCTGGTCAGGGAAACTCCTCTTAGTCACATGACTGTGAATGGCTGCATTTGGAGAGCGCAGTAAGAGTGACATCGGAAGCCCTTTCAGGATCCGAGGCTCCCGCCCTCCTCCTGCTGCTCCCTGCATGTGCCTGACCACGAGCGAAGAATTGAAAGGGCTTTGCTCATGGAAAGGTCTGGATGCCCAGGGCACGGTGAGAGCAGGCCTTTCCCAGGCGTGGCTGGCTGTGGCTGCCCGTGGAGCCGACTGCAGATAGGAGTTGACCACAGCCAGGCTCGGAGCAGTAGAGTGCTGCCCGTGGGGGCACCACAGAGGGACTGTCTTGCTTTTGGAGGGGGCACTGACAACAGCATGCCCTGTAGGGAGGGTCACTGCCACGAGCTTGGGGGGTGGGGCCCAGACAGCTGCCCGTTGTGGGGGTGTGCAGGCCTTACATCTGGGATCAAGGGGCAAGTGCAGGGTGGGTAAAGAGCAGGGGGCAGCCTGGAACACCCGAGGCTGTGTGAGGCCACACTCAGTGGGGTCCACTCTGTGCTGGAGACCATTTTCTGCCCCCCTCCCCATTTCGTCCTGGACCAATCCTTGTATAAAGGACAATATAAGTGAATTATTGGGAAAATAATAATAATAAAGGCATCTTTATTATTTGATTCAATGAACATAAGATTACTCTGTCAACTTGCTATGCAGTTTCTGAACATCACTTTCAACATCTATATGTATGTTACTGCAGACTGCAAAGCATATGAGGACCGCAACAGTCCGTGCTGTGAATAACTCCGTCCTATGGCATTTTCTGTTCTTAATGAAAACTCTTCAGAGCCCTGTCTCCTCAGATGATTTGTCCTGCATTTCAGACTCACTAAGGGGAACTGGGGAAAGGCCACGGGACTCTGGTTGGAATCCATGAAATCTGCCTTTCCTATGATAGCGTGCATGTAAAATTGTAAGGACAATAGAATCATTCCAAACGACGTATGCAACCACTCAAGCAGTAAAGCGTTGCTCCCCACCTCTTAAGGGTGGACTGTGCTTAGAGGTGTCCTTCCAAAGGGTACAGTATGGAAGCGGGGGAACAGGAAAGAAACTTGGCCACAGAGAAGCCTGGTAAACACTTCCTCAGCCAGGTCGTCACAGTTAACCTCTTCAGTGGTTCAGTTCAGTTGAGAACACGTACCTTTGATACGTTGTGTCGAGAAGGGCAATTCACCTCTGTGGTACTCCTCCCCAAAGCTCATAACCTCAGTCGCTAGGTGGTGTCCAGTGCTTTGTGACCCCATGAACTGCAGCACGCCAGGCTTCCCTGTCCTTCACTATCATCCTGAGTTTGCCCAAATTCATGTCCATGGAGTCGGTGATGCCATCCAACCATCTCATCCTCTGTCACCCCCTTCTTTTTTTGTGTGTGTGTCACCCCTTCTTTTGCTTTCAATCTTTCCCAGCATCAGGGTCTTTTCCAATGAGTCAGTCTTTGCATCAGGTGGCCAAATATTAGAGCTTTAGCTTTACCATCATTCCTTCCAATGAATATTTAGGGTTGATTTCCTTTAGGATTGACTGGTTTGATCTTGCTGTCCAAGGGACTCTCAAGAGACTTCTCTAGCACCACAATTTGAAAGCATCAATTCTTCAGCACTCAGCCTTCTTTATGGTCAAGCTTTCATGGTCCAATCCCAGTCTAACCATGAGAAAAACATCAGACAAACTCAAATTGAGACACAGTCTACAGAATATTGATCCTTAATCATACTCAAGAGGGTGGTCAATTAGAAGCAGGGAAGCTCTGAGAAACTGTCACAACCCCAAGAAGCCAAAGTAGACAAGATGACTCAATGTGTATCACAGTGGATTGAATTTTGTCCCCCCCCAAAAGCTATGTTCAAATGGCAGCCCTCACTACCTGTGAATCTGACCTTCGTTGGAAGTAGGATTTTACAGATGTAATTAGGTTAAGGACCTTGAGATTATCCTGGATTTACAGTGAGCCCTAAATTCAATGACTGGGTGTCTTTATAAGAGAAAGGACAGGGGAGTTTGAAGCACACAGGCCCAGAGATGTACAAAGAAGGTGGTAGAAAGATGGCCACAGAGATCAGCATCGAGCTCCAAGATACAGCCCACCCCAAGCCAAGGAGCACCGGGGGCCACTGGAAGCTGGAAGAGGCAGGAAGGGTTCTCCCCTAGAGTCTTTGCGGGAGAGTACCCTGCACACTTAGGACTGCTAGCCTCCGGAACTCCAGAGAATACATTTCTGTTGTTTTCAGCCACTAAATTTGTGGTGATTTGTTCCAGAAACCCTAAGAAACTGATCCAGTATCTTGCATGGGATACTGGGATGGTAAAATTATATTAGGGAAAAACTCATGAAATCCAAATAAAGTGTGGAGTATAAGTTAAAAACATATTAATATTTATCTATCAGTTGTGATAATAGATCATAGTAACTGGGAGAGGAAACTGGGTGGGGGGATCTATAGGATTCATGGGAACTCTATTATTTATACAGCCTTTCTATAAATCTAAAACTATTTTAAAATTAAAAAATTTTTAAACTGCATGGGATGGGCTTCCCTGGTGGCTCAGTGGTAAAGAATCCACCTACCAGTGCAAGGAACACGAGTTCGATCCCTGGTCTGGGAAGACCCCACATGCCACAGAGCAACTAAGCTCATGTGCCACAAATACCAAGCCAGAACTCTAGAGCCTGGAAGCCGCAGCTACTGAAGCCCCCTCATCCTAGACCCTGGGCTCTGCAATAAGAGCAGCCCCCACAATGAGAAACCCTCGCAACTAGAGAGTAGCCCCCTCTTGCTGCAGCTAGAGAAAAGGCCACGGAGCAATGAATACCCAGCACAGCCAAATAAATAATTGCATGGGAAAAACCCTGCTTGGATACAGAGTTTTTGTAACTTGTAATTCAGCCCAGGGGTAGCTCTGTCCTAGACAATGCTTGTTCCAGCCGGCAATGCATCAAGGTCTGTGAGTCAGTCAATGAGCCCCATTTACTCTTTTTCCATTGATTCATTCTGCTCTCATTTCATGGTCCTGCTCTCACCTCTGTTGACCCCTCACTTTAATTCAAGCACGTGCCTTCGGCTGAATATGAATTAGTCCTGGCCTCTTTACAACCACATGGAGAACATCATCTGCTTGAAATTACTAATGACTCAGAATTGGTGAGCCCTGAGTTTGGACAGGACTGTTTGTATCATTTTGAGGCTGTCTGCCCCTCCCAACTTTTCTGAGAATTTTTATACCCACAGCGTGGATGGTCTCTGTCATCAGAGAGATTTTACGTTTGAATCGTGAGACCACCCCTATGAACATTGTAGATTGAATCAGGACTGAACACCTGACTCAAGAGAAGCAAGCCTATGGTCATGTCAGTGGTCTCTCAGATTTTCGGGAAAGATCAAACTAAAGAAAAAAAAAAAAAACGAAAAAGAAAGAAACAGAGCTCAGAGCTGAGTCATCACAGTGGACCTGGCTTGGAGCTGATTTCATCTCCACCCTTCCTGCAGCCTCGTTGCTCAATTTTTCCTTGGATTCAGTGAGAGCTGAATTCTTTCCCAAATCCCCTATAACCTGAGCTAATCAAGAAGGTTCCGTTTACTTTTCAATCAAGAGGATGCCGCCTCGGAGTACCACATTGTTCAGCTCCTCATTCCGCTTGAAATCAAGTGTTCATCGTCATCTTCTTGCATACCATCCAAACAAGAATCTCACTACTTGTCCAGGCAACTCGTCTCATATTGGACAACTCCACTTCTTTGAAGGTTCGTTTTGATTCTGCATCAAAAAGTTTTGCCATTCTGGGCCCAGAATGAACAAGTCCAATCATGTGTGTGTGTTTATTGTTCTTCCCCCCACCCAAAACCAAAGTAATACTTGCTCATTGGTTTTAAAAAAATCACATTTTATAGAAACCTTATGGAAATGTTCTACTCTCCACAAAATAGCCCTCCAGCTGTTCAAAGATGGCAACCATCCAGTCTTCTGTTCTGAACTGGGAACCTTGAGTTCTTTCAGTTGTTACTCACATAGGAATATAATAGTTTCAGAAGTTGCCCCAGACTTGATTCACAGTTGTTCTTCCCTGATGTACAGACAGTTCATGAGTCATGAGCAAGTTCAAGATTGAAGCCAGAAAACAGGGTGGTAAATAAGATCTCACGGGTGTAACCAAGATGATGTGTTGGGGCAAAAGAGTGAACTTAGCCTTGGGAGGGTGTTTGAAAGAGGCAGACCTCTTAGGATGGAGGAGTGTTAAGAAGCTACATGCCTGCTTCAGAAATCCTCAAAGCTGGAAGCTTGTGTGTTGAGAGTAAAATGCCAGGAGGAATTGTCATGGAGGGAGAGAATGGAAGGAAGTCCTGACCCAAATCACAAAGGGGACTAGAGCTAGGATATGAGTGGAGTGGAGGGACCTTCTCCACTGGGACATCTATTAGGATTCCTACCTACCCTCCATCCAGGGTACAAGTTCCTAACTTGCCTGGGGAGTGATTTCCGTTCCAGAGGGGGAAGGGAGTTGCTGTTTTGGACCAAGTTCTGACAAAGACATGGAATGGTAACATGGGAGTAACTGCCCACAGAGACTTTGTGAGTGGAAGCGAAGGAGAAGCTGGCATAGCCAGGCACAGATTCCACACTTGAAAATACAGCCATTCAGGAAGAAGTCAAAATGGAACTCTAGTTCTGCTATGGTACAATATCCCAATGAGAAAAGGAAGGCAGAGAGGACAAAAGAAATCAGCATGGTTATAAATGAATATTTGGGCAAACTGCGGGAGATGGTGATGGACAGGGCGGCCTGGCATGCTGCAGTCCATGGGGTCGCAAAAGTCAGGCAATGCTTGGGGACTGAACAACAACAGCAAATGAATATCAGGAACCTGGCTTACAAGAATTTCAAAATAATGGTCACCAAAATCTGACCCAGTGTAGGAAAGATGGCCTACCTGCAGTCTGTAGCTTGCTGACCACTGCCTTAGATAAAGGGACATATCTTCCATGTCCCTGAAACATTTCACAATGTTTCTCCAAGCCTGCTGGAACACGGATTCGAAGGTGAGCCCCCTTAGGTCGTGGAGACAAAAGCAACAAGCCACGGATGGGACAGCCACAAATTAGAAGGAACCTGAGCTCCAGAGGTCTTTGTAGAGCAAGATTGCCATTACAGTGCAAACTTTATGTGAGTGAAGAAGAATATGTATCTTGTACATGTCTTATTTGGGATCTGTCCTACACACCCTGCCACTGGACAAGCAGAGGAAGATAGAATGAAAGAGCAGCTTTGCCTTTTCCCTGTGGGGTTCTTGATGAACAAATGGGAAACAAGACCAAATGGGAGGAACTTCCCTGGTGGTCCAAAGGGCTTCCACTGGGGGAAAAAGTTCAACCCCTGGTCTGGGAACTAAGATCCTGCATGAAAAAGTAAAAAAAAAAAAAACAAAAAACAAAACTGGAAAACAAGTGAGAACCAGCCTCACCCCTTGTCAGCGGGTTCTCTGACAGCCTGGGGCTGGTGGAGTCCACTGGAGCCTGAAAAATGACCACTCCATCTGATAAAGTCCAAGTCTGAAATGTGCCACTCATTGGCCACCAAGGCCTAAAAGAAGAAAGTCAGAGTCTTGAAACTCATGGGAGAGGAAGTGGAGAGAGAGCCACGGGGCCAAACTGCAAAGGTTTCCAATTCAGCTTTTTGACAGGAGACCACCAGAGAGAAAGGAATGAAGAAGGGTCATGGCAGGGTTGTACCAACTCTATGCCTTAGGCTCGGGAAAGCAGGCAGAGCGAAAGAGGCCAATCAGCTGTGCGGAGCCGGTGAACCTACAGTGACCCGGCCCACTAGTGAACGTGGCCTGATCCATAAAGCAGACTCAAGCCTATGGGGCCTGTGTTTTTCCTCTTGGAGAGCAGCAGGATGGAGCTGGAAGAGCATTCCTCCCCGCAGCTCCCCTCCTGCCCACCAAGTGTCTCACATTGTGTATAGAGCTTAAATGCCTTCCCAGATGGCGCTAGTGGTAAAGAACCCACCTGCCAATGCAGGAGACAGAAGAGACATGGGTTCAACCTCTGATTCGGGAAGATCCGCTGGAGGAGGGCATGGCAACCCACTCCGATATTCTTGCCTGGAGAATCCCATAGAGAAGCCCGGTGGGCTACAGCCCATGGGGTCACAAAGAATCAGACATGACTGAAGCAACTTAACACACATAGAGTTTAAAAGAACAAGGAAGGGACTTCTCTGGTGGTCCAGTGGTTAAGAAGTTCACCTTCTACTACAGGAGGTGCTAGTTCCATCCCTGTTCAGGGAACTAAGATCTTACAGGCTGCCCAGTGCAGCCAAAAAAAAATTTTTTTTTTAATAAAAATGAAAGAAAAAGGAAAAGGTAACCTCACGAGGACTGTTTGGAACAGAGTTCAAATTCTCCTATAAGTTTATGTGCTATTTGACTTCTCTCCAAACAGTCACTTTCCATATCTTTTCAAGATGGGGCTCATTTTTCTTTTCCTCTTTTTTTTTTTTTTTCTTTTCAGCTTGCAGGATCTTCCTTCCCCAACCAGGGATCAGACCTGGCCTGGCAGTGATAGCACCAAGTCCTAACCACCGGTTCACCAAGGAATTCCCAAGATGGGACTCATTTTTCACATAGGTGAAGTAAGATAAGCAATTGGAGAAGGAGATGGCAACCCACTCCAATATTCTTGCCTGGGAAATCCCATGGACAGAGGAGCCTCGTGGGTTACAGTCCATGGAGCTACAGAGGGTTGTACATGACTGAGCGATGGAGCAGACACAAGATAGGCAATAAACAGAGCTTATGTGTCTGATTCTTTGTGACCCCATGGACTGTAGCCCGCCCAGCTCCTCTGTCCATGGGATTTCCCAGGCAAGAATACTGGAGTGGGTAGCTATCCCTTTCCAGGGGATCTTCCCCATCCAGCGATGGAGTCTTGGTCACCTGCTTTGCAGGTGGATTCTTTACCATCTGAGCTGCCAGGGAAGGCTTTTGAAGCCACTACTAACAGCCCACCTACTACATGTGGGCTGTTTCTGCTATTCAATGCCAGGTGTCAAAGGACAAATTTTGCTTTCCCAAGCAAAATTTTTGCTTTCCTTTCCAAGAAAAAAAAGATAAATTATTTAGGGATGAGATGGGACACTTGCCTTGTGAACTAAAGATTGCTTTTATCTCCTGAAACTTGGTTTCTCAGTAAGACTGTTTTCTACTTTTAGAGGCATTGCTTGTTTATATTCTAACCAATCTATTTTTTTCAAAGTCAATGCCTCCATTAGAGGAGAAATGAACTGTATCAAAGTACACAACTTTCAAAGGATCTTTTCTTCCACAGTGACCCAGGGATAAGTATCTCTAATCTCCTTTGTTGGGACCTGGGACAAGCTGGGTTTTGCAGCGTCAGCTGTTCTGAGCCAGAATATGGCCAAATACTGGAGGCTGGGTCCAGGGTCATCTTGGTAAGAACAGAACCCCAGGTGAGAGAATTTGGTGCCTGGTAGGGGAAAGGAGGTGATATCTGAAACGTTTCATCATTCAATGAATCCATGTAATCTACGTAAGCTGGAATGAATTCTAGGAAGCTCAAGTCAGCAGCTTTCAACAGCCCGGTGGGTTTTATCCCTTACGAGGTGTGTCACAGTCATTTACTGTTGTTCAGTCGCTGAGTCGTGTTCGATGCTTTGCAACCCCGTGGACTGCAGCACACCAGGTTTCCTTGTCCTTCACTATCTCCCAGAGTTTGTTTGAACTCAAGTCCATTGAGTTGATGATGCCATCCAATGATCTCATCCTCTGCCGCCCCCTTCTCCTCCTGCCCTCAGTCTTTCCCAGCATCAGGGTGTTTTCCAATGAGTTGGCTCTTTGTATCAGGTAACCAAAGTATTGGAGCTTCAGTTTCAGCATCAGTCCTTCCAGTGAATATTCAGGGTTGATTTCCTTTAGGATTGATTGGTTTTATCTCCTTGCCATCCAAAGGACTCTCAAAGAGTCTTCTCCAGACTAGTCATTTATTGGTTTTCTTATAATAGTGAAAGTACTAGAGTTTATGAACAATTTACCTTTTTAATAAAATATATAAGTCAGAGCAGTATTTTACTCAGAGTTCATTTGATTGCAAGCCACGGAAAACAAACAGTTCCAGAGAAAAGGGGAGGATTGACTCTCACCAGGTAGTTGCAGGAGGACAGCCCCAGACAGCGGGACCCAGGGATGGTCCAGGACTCTCTGTGCCTCTCGGCCCCTGCTCTTCATTGTGCTTGTGTCTTCCCGTGCACATGGTGACTTCCTGCTGTGGAACTGGCTTTCTCCTTAAGACTGGGATCCTGGCCATCGGAAAATCATGAATTCACATGGAAGCTTACTTCCCCGCCCCCGACAGCTCGTTGGGGGAATAAAAAGAGGGCAAATCTCCAAGAGTGTGATTGATCCTCTGGGGTCATGTGCCTTCCTCCAGGCCAGTCACTAAGGGCTGGAAGGTGGGATGTGATCATTGGTCCAGTCTGGCGCTTTTCCCTACTCCCCAATCTATCACTGTGACCAGAAGGCAGAAGATGGCAGCTTCTGTTCGGACAGCATGGTTGGAGGCAGGGGGTTGAACAATTCCCCCAAAGAATGAGGGGTGTTGTCCCCTGAAGAAAGGCAGCTATTCTTTCCACATATCTGTAAAGACGTGCAATGCTAGCACATCTTTAAAAAGTCTGAGAAGACTTCCCTGGTGGCCCAGTGGTGAAGAATCTGCTGCCAGTGCAGGGGGCATGGGTTTGATCCTGGCTCCAGGAAGTTCCTACATGCCAAGGGGCAACTAAGCCTACATGCCACAACTATGAGCCCGCGTGCCCTAGATCCCACAATGAGAAGCCGGCCCACCACAACGAGAGAGTGGCCCCTGCCTGCTGCAACGAGAGAAAGCCTCATGCAGCAGTGAAGACCCAGTGCAGCCATAAATCACTAAATGAAACATTTAAAAATGTCTGAGATAATAGAACTAATGGAAATTTTGAAATAACTTGGATAAAGGGGATTATCATTTTCTGAATGTTTATTATGAGACAAATTATTTGCATATGCCATCCTGTATAGTTCTAAAAACAAAAACCCTAAAACTCTGTGAAGCAGATATTGTTTACCCTAATTTTACCAGCAAGGAAACTGAGCCCAGAGGAGTGGCTTGCTCCAAGACACACTGCTCCACGGCTGAGCCAGTCTTTGAACTCAGTTCTGTTTGAGTTTAACCCCAGACTCTTAACCATCATAATACTGTGGCTTCCACATGAATCTACCCAATGAACCGATACATGTGTAAAAACATTAATATCTTATTCTTGTTCTGATTAATAGTATTGGACTTCTGTGGCAGTTTAAAAACGTGGCTGCGAACTCCTTTTGAGAAGCCAGTCCATGTCCCCCTGCAGGCTTGTGACCACTTTGATCAGTAGAGTCTGGAGGAGACGATGCTATAGGACTTCTGAGGCTGGAGTAGGAATCAAAGATGCCTGGTCTCAGAGTGTGTGAAATAAGGGGAAGATGAAATTGAGGACTGCTGCTGCTAAGTCATTTCAGTCGTGTTCGACTCAGTGCGACCCCATAGACGGCAGCCCACCAGGCTCCCCCGTCCCTGGGATTCTCCAAGCAAGAACACTCGAGTGCCCAGAACAAACCAAGTAGCAAAGTAGTGGTTTTTCCCAATAGGGAAACTGTTGCAAAAATTCTTGGCTCCAGGCTGCATCTCCCTTCCTCCACCAGGTGGCGCAGATGCACCGGCCGCTCCCTCCTCGGCCGGTACCCACAGCGCGGTGAAAGAACCGGTGGGTTCTGCGATACTGTGGATGACTCCTCCCGCGCCTGGATCCTTGGTTCCAAAACTGCAGAGAGCAGAACCCCAGGAGGACCTGGGTAAGGCCGCTGCTGGAGTGGGAGAAGGCAGAGCGGCTTCCCTGGTGGCTCAGACAGTACAGCGTCTGCCTGCAGTAGCGTCTGCCCGCATTGCGGGAAACCCGGGTTCGATCCCTGGTTTGGGAAGATATCCTGGAGAAGGAAATGGCAACCCATTCCAGTACTCTTGCCTGGAAAATTCCATGGACGGAGGAGCCTGGTAGGCTACGGTCCATGGGGTCACAAAGAGTCGGATACGACTGAGCGACTTCACTTTCAGAGCCTCCCAAAGAAGGTAGACCTGAAAACAAAATTTTCCTGGCGGGATCCACCATCCCACTACAGGAGGGATCAGTCTCCTCAATGGGAGCCCCTTCAAATGGCTCAGTTTCCCCTGTTAATAGGATTTCATCAAGGGACATCGTCCCCAGCCCTTCTGATGAAAAGTCAGAGAACCCTGGCTTTCCTGCCTCCTTTCCTCACTTCTTTTCATTCCATCCAAACCAGAGTACCCCATACACATGATCTAACAAGTGTAACAGTACCAGAAAAAGAGTACATCTCCTGCCTGTATACGTCAGTTATTTTCTTATCTTTCTGATTTCGGTGGAGAATGCAAACACAGGAGATAAAGTTTTTCTGAGGCATTGCATACCTGAAAAATGTCTCTATTCTATCATTACATTAGGTTACTAGTTGACAGGGTATAGATTTAAGTTTGGGAATCGTTTTCTCTTACAGCTTTGAAGACTTTATCTGGCTGTGTTCTGGCTGAGAAAGCTGATCCCATTTATTCTCATTTTTGATCACTTGTATATTAATGGCTTTTTCCTTTCTAGAAGCTTTTAGAATAATTTCCTTATCCTTGGTATTCTAGCATCATAATGGATCTTTTTCCATTCTTCGTGCTGGGAATTAGGTGGGTCTTTTTTTTTTTAATTGATATATGATTGACTTTTAATATTATATAAGTCACAGTGTATAATATAGTGATTCACAATTTTTAAAGGCTATACCCTATGCTCCATTTATAGTTATTATAAAATGCTATATTTACTATGCTATACAATATATCCTTGTGGCTTATTTTATTTCTGGTTATGCTGGGTCTTATTTTATTTATTTATTTTTTAAATTTTATTTTATTTTTAAACTTTACAATATTGTATTAGTTCTGCCAAATATCGAAATGAATCCGCCACAGGTATACCCGTGTTCCCCATCCTGAACCCACCTCCCTCCTCCCACCCCTACCCTCCCTCTGGGTCGTCCCAGTGCACCAGCCCCAAGCATCCAGTACCGTGCATCGAACCTGGACTGGCGACTCGTTTCATACATGATATTATACATGTTTCAATGCTCTTCTCCCAAATCTCCCCACCCTCTCCCTCTCCCACAGAGTCCATAAGACTGATCTATACATCGGTGTCTCTTTTTATGCTGGGTCTTAATTGCCGTGCGGGTTCTTCTCTAGTTCTGGCGAGTGGGGGCTACTTTTTAACTGCAGTGCATAGACTTCTCATTGCGGTGGCTTCTCTTGTTGCTGAGCACAGACTCTAGGGCATGGGTTCAGTAGTTGTGGGGCATGGGATTAGTTGCTCCAAGGCATGTGGGATCTTCCAGATCAGGGATGGAATCTGTGTCTCCTGCATTGGCAGGCGGACTCTTTATCGCTGGAAGCCCCTTATAGCTTATTTTATACCATGTATTTCTACCTCTCATTCCCCTTTCCCCTCTCCACTGGTAACCACTGGTTTGTTCTGTGTATCTGTTAGTCTGCCTTTTTTGTTGTTGTTATATTCACTAGTTTGCTTTGTTTTTTAGATTCCACATATAAGTGAAATCATAATTGTCATTCTCTGCCTTATTTCACTCAGCATAATGCCCTCCAAGTCCGTCCATTTTGCTGCAAATGGAAAAATCACATTCTTGTTGATGGCCGAGTAGTATTCCACTGTATACATACATATACCACCCTTTCTTTATCCATTCATCTATTGATATGGTCGTTTCCATATCTTGGCAATTGTAAATAATTCTGCTGTGAACATTGAGGGTGCATGCAGCTTTCCAGGGTGGCCTTTTCAGTCTGTGAATTTGTGTCACTGAACTCTGGGAAGTTTTTTAATCATAGAATTCTCTAGGCAAGAATACTGGAGTGGGTAGCCATTCCCTTCTCCAGGGATTCCTTTCGTTATGATTCCTCTATTATTTCTTTTTGGAACTATTATTTGACTGTTGCACTTTCTGGATTTATCTTCTAATTTACTTCTGTGGTCTCTTTGTGGTTTTTGTTTGCTTTCTTGGAATTGTCCCTTAAGCTTATCTTCCAACTTCTCTCTCAATATTTTTCCTGCTGCCATAATTTTAATTTTCAAGTGCTTCTTATGATTAAGTTTTATTTGTTTTTAGCATCTTTTTTCTGTTTCATGGATGTAATACCATCCCCTCCTGTCTGAGGATGTTAATCATTTTAAGGCATTTTTCTCTGTCCATCTGTGTTGTCTCTGAGCTCTCCACTCCTTTTTTTCTTTACTTCTGTCTTCTATATTGAATGCTTTCTTCAGATGTCTGGTGATCTGTTGTTTTTCATCTTATATTTCTTTTCTTTTCCTTTTTTCCTTTCTTTGCTGTGCTATGCAGCTTGCAGGATCTTGGTTCCCCAACCGGGGATCAAACCCATGCCTTCTGCAGTGGAAGTGCAGAGTCCTAACAGTACTTATGTGTCAGTACTTAGAGATCACTGTCCTGGGGTCCTTGTGTTTCTCTAGGGAAGAATGTTCCAGTGTCCTGCCTGAGGTGTACCCATCGGGCAGAGAGAATTCTGAGAATGGGGTGGCAGAAATCGGGAGGACTTAATCTCTCACTTAATCCCTGTTTTAAAATACAGAGCCTTGGGGTTTCCCTGGCAGTCCAGTGGCTAAGACTACACTTTCCAAGGCAGGGGGTGCAGGTTCCCTGGTCAGGAGCTAAGATCCCACATGCCTTGTGGCCAAAAAGCCGAAATATGAAACAGAAGCGCTATTGTAACAAATTCAGTGAAGACTTTAAAAATGGCCCACATTAAAAAAAAATCCTTTAAATAAATAAAGTAAAACACAGAGCTGCATCCCTTCCACTGTGCCTGTTTCCCCGATTCAACCTCTGCTCAGAATAAAAGCCCAGCTTCCTGTGTGGGTGTCAGAGGCTGGGGCATGCTTGGGGCTGCGTGGAGCGGGCCAGTGGGTTGGGGACTCCACTTCCAACCCTGCCTTCGGCCCCACCTCCATTCCTACCTTCTGCCGGAACAGGTGCCTCCGAGTCCTGGTGGTCCTGCCTTCTTGGCTCTGCCACCTCCTTCCACTGCTTCTCATCTTCCAAAACGTCAACCTCTCTTCCCCCTGTTGTTGCTGCTCCCATCCTTTTTGTCCTTCCTATTTCATCAGTATCTTGTTTCTCTCCTGTCTTTTTCGCGGGGCTTTGAGAACAAACAGCTGAATGCATGTGCTCCATCATCCACGTTTAGCTGGCAGACCGGCGTCTGCCGTGCAGGAGCAGAAGGGCAGGGTGAAGTGAGAGGGTGGGCTCCAGAGCCAGGTGCGCCTATGGCTGAGCTGCGGCTTCACGCCTCCATACCCCTGTGTGACCTTGGGCAAGATGATCAGCCTCTCTGAGCCTCGGATTGCTTATCAGTAAAATGAGCCAAAAATGACCTGTTAACTCACAGAGGTGTTGTGAGCACTAACTCTGATGAGGCCGGATTTTCACCCCAGGCCTGCTGGAGCGCAAGGCCGCACTCTGAGCCATCACACCGGCCTGCTTCCCTAGAGAATGGCGCAGTCAGAGAGGGGCTTCTTGGCCAGCCAGGGCTCTGGGGTGAAGACACATGGAACAGAACAACCCCCAAGCTGACTTAACAGTTAGTGAGATAAAAATATATATTTTTAAAAATTGTGAATGGCCTGTATAAGAGGAAAAGTTCTTTAACAAATTGAAATGACAAAATTATTCTATTATCACTCCAAATTGCATGTTTGTTAGAGAGTTCACAGCAATGCCAAATCCCATATAAACCTTGTGTTCACATTATGTACTTGTCATGGTGACAACTATTGGGTTAAAAATGTATTTGGTTAGCATTTTTTTTAAAAAGATATATTGATTTATTTTATTTTTTTGGCTGTGGTAGGCCTTCATTGCTGACAAGGGCTTTCTCTAGTCGCAGCTGCCGGGGCTGCCCTCCAGTTGCGGTGCGCTGGCTTCTCACGGCAGTGGTTTCTCTTGCGGTGGAGCAGGGGCTCTAGGCACGCCGCTTCTGTAGTTGCAACATGTGGGCTCAACAGTTGCAGCAAATGGGGGCTCTGGAGCGCAGGCTTAGTAGTTGTGCTGCACAGGCTTACTCGCTTCAAGGCACGAGGATAGTTGAGTGGCTGATTCCAAAGACTGCGACTGGAAGAAAGGGAGGAGGGTCCCTTGGTGGAGGAACAGCAAGGGGCGTCCCTGGGTCTGTTTCATCCAAACCCTGTTGAAGCAAGAGATGGATTCTCGGGACTGCGGAGTGCGCTGCCTGAGACCCAGTGTCTTACCAGTTCAGCGGTATAGTGACTTTGAGTCAGATTTAAATTAAATTAGAAAAAAAAAAAAAGAAATAGGCCAGACCACTGCAGGTTTGCAGTCCCTAAGCCTGGTGCTTGCTCTCATGCCCACCAGCAAGCACGTGGCTCCCTTGTGGCCCTCCCTGCAGGAGTAGATGCCCACTGATTGTGTGCTCCTGAGCAGGGCCCCTCAAAGCCTCCATCCTGAGGTCCCACTAGAATGGCCTGTCAAAACACCTCCTGACCAGAGGGACGGGGGCAAGCAGGGCCCAGCTCTGGAAGCAGGGGAGAGGCCACCGCACCCAGTGGTGGGCAGGGGGTGGGACGCCCATCACCCCGTGAGTGGCAGCGGGCAGGGCTGGTTCATCTTCAACACTGGCCTGGCCTGGATACCTTCCTGGGGGTCCTGGTACATCTCATCTTCTACCATCTGCCACTGCCCACCAGGCCAGTTCATGACGGCACTGACTCAGGACACGCCGTGGACGACAGCTGAGCGGTACACAGGTACCTGGGTGGCTAAGAGGCAGGAGGTCCAGGCGTCCTTTCAGGCAGTGTCAGCTCCTCATCGTGGCTCATGAAGACTGTCGTGATCCACCTCCTGATGACCCCCCATCATTCCATCTCTAGCCACTTCCCAGCACAGCTTCATATGACGCAGCCATGAAAAGGAGTGAAGCTGACACAGGCTACAATGTGGACGCCCCTTGAACACGATGCTCAGTGAGAAGGACGCACTGTCTTAGTCTGCCTGGGCTGCCATGGCTAAACAGAAGGCTGGGGGCTTCAGCAACAGGAACGCATTCCCTACAGCTCTGGAGCCCAGACGTCTGAGATCAGGGCGTCAGGATGGTGAGGTTCTGGTGAAGCTCTGTTATTGGTGTGGGCCGGGGTCTTCACTGCGTCCTCACGTGGAGGAAGGGCTGAGGAGGCCTCTTGGGGGTCTGTTTCATAAGAGCACTAATCCCATTCATGGGGTCTCTACTGTCATGACCTCATCACCTCTTCAAGGCCCCCCTCCTCACACCATCACCGTGGGGGTTAGGTTTCAACCTGTGAATTTTCAGGGAGGACACCAACGTCCAGCCCAGAATAATCACAACCTATATGGTTCCATTTACAAGAAACATCCAGAACAGGCAAATCCAGAGACAGGAAGTTGGTGAGTGGTGCCAGGCGCTGGGGGAGGGGAAGGGTAAGGGCAATGGGAGGACCTGAGTAAACCCTGCACTTCAGGATGCTCAGGAGTAAGCCAGTCCTGACTCCACAACTGGTGGAACTGTGTCTTTGACTTGCTCTGTTACTTTTGTTACTATAATCACACTTAAGGGCCGGCCTGCCTGGGAGAATCCTGCCTCTCTGCCTGGCTGCTAAACTGAAGTGCCTTTGTTCAGAACCCTGTCTGCCTGTAGATGGCAGGAAGGGAGAAATTAACATATCCCCTGCCTGAGGCTTGCCTTTCTACCAGATATTTGCAAGATTAATGGCCTTTTTAGTTTGTTTCTTCACCTCCTCCTTCTCTAATTTGTAAAAGAACCTGGCATCCAGACCCGGACAAGATGCTTATTTGGAGACATTAATTGGCCATCTTCTTGGTCAGCCGGCCCTTAGGATACAGTTGTATTCCTTGCCTCAACACCCCGTGTCATGGAGGGAGCATAGCAAGCTTGGACTTCTGCGTGTCCACACCTGAGGGACCCCTGACCCTGCTCCTGACCTCTGTCCTTGGCTGATTTTAATCTGCATCCTAAGCAGCTCTGTGCCAGCTGCAAAGAGAGGGAGCCTGTTCACACGCCCCTCCCAGGGCAGGCAGGGGGCCCCTCCCAGGGCAGGCAGGGGGCCCCTCCCAGGGCAGGCAGGGGGCCCCTCTGCTAACGTGGGCAGAGCCCTCCCAGGGCAGGGGGCCTGTCTGGGCAGGGCTCAGCACACAGGAACTGTGCAGAGCACACTTGCAGAGCACCTCCCAGCCCTCTTCCTGAGGTCAGGAAGAGCTGGCCCTGAGCACCTCAGAGCAGGACCTGGACTAAAACAGCTAGCTGCTCCTGGGCAGGTCAGTAACCCTGGACTTCACTCTGTGCACCCTCGTTCCAGCGGGTCTTCAGAGGCTTCCACTGCACCCTGTCTGCACCTACCACCCCTCTTCTCCCTGACTCCTGGGTTCCTCTCCTTAGGAGAAGGTCTTGAAATTTTCTCCCACTCCTGGGCTAGATACAATGATTAGAAATTAAGTCAGAACTGCAGCCCCATGTCTATCCCAACCCTCAGACCCACACTTGTTCCTTGCACCTGGCCAGCACGACAAGGCCCATTTTCTGCAACTGTGAGCCCCTGATGGGTGAGGATTGGCTGCCCTGGATGAGTCTGCCAGCCCTTCCCAGCAGCGCCTGGGTTGAGGTCTTTATAAACAAGTCCCCTCCAGGCAGCAGGGCTTCCCTGGTGGCTCCGGTGGTAAATGAATCTACCTGCAATGCAGGAGATGCAGGCTCGACCCCTGGGTCAGGAAGATCCCCTGGAGAAGGGAATGGCAATCTACTCAGTATTCTTGCCTGAGAAATCCCATGGACAGAGGAGCCTGGTAGGCTATAGTCCATGGGGTCACAAGAGTCAGACACGACTTGGTGACTACACCACCACCACCACCCCCTCCAGGCAGCAGGAGTACCTGCGGCTGCACCTGACTGCATCTTCTCTGCCCCTTAGGAGCATAGCTGGGCTGGTGACAAGTGGTGAGGGGCCACACCTTGTGGGCTGATTTCTTATTTTTGGTTTATTTTTCATTGTTCTAAGAGGTGGATCCCAAAAGAGCTTGCTTCAATGAATGTCATAGCTTCTCCTGCTTGTATTTTTTCCTCAAGAATTTCATAGTATCCAACCTTATATTTAGATCTTTATCTTCCCTTCTCCAGGGAATCCTCCCGACCCAAGGATCCAAACCCGAGTCTGTTGCATTGGCAGGCGGGTTCTTCACCACTGAGCCATACTAAGGGGGGGTCTTTATCTCTGTTGTTCAGTCGCTCAGTCATGTCTGACTCTTTGCCGTCCCATGGACTGCAGCATGTCAGGCTTCTCTGTCGTTCACCATCTCCCAGAGTTGCTCAAACTCATGTCCATTGAGTCGGTGATGCTGACCAACCTTCTCATCCTCTGTTGTCCCCTTCTCCTCTGCCTTCAATCTTTCCTAGCATCAAGGTCTTTTCCAATGAGTCAGCTCTTTGCATTGGGTAGCCAAAGTATTAGAGCCTCAGCTTCAGCATCAGTCCTTCCAGTGAATATTCAGGGTTGAGTTCCTTTAGGATTGACTGCTTTGCTCTCCTTGCAGTCCCAGGGACTCTCAAGAGTCTTCTGCAGCACCACAGTTCAAAGGCATCAATTCTTCAGTGCTCAGCCTTTTTTATTGTCCAGCTCTCACATCTGTACATGACTACTGGAAAACTCATAGCTTTGACTAGGTGGACCTTTGTAGGCATAGTAATGTCTCTGTTTTTTAATATGCTGTCTAGGTTTGTCATTGCTTTTCTTCCAAGGAGCAAGCGTCTTAATTTTATGACTGCAGTCACCATCCACAGTGATTTTGGAGCCCCAAGAAAATAGTCTGTCACTGTTTCCATTGTTTCCCCATCTATTTGTCTTGAAGTGATGGGACTGGATGCCATGATCTTAGTTTTTTGAAAGTTGAGTTTTAAGCCAGCTTTTTCACTCTCCTCTCACTTTCAACAAGAGGCTCTTTAGTTCCTCTTTGCTTTCTGCCATAATGGGTGGTGTCACCTGCTTATCTGAGGTTATTGATATTTCCCCCGGCAGTCTTGGTTCCAATTTGTGCTTCATCCAGTCCAATATTTTGCATGATATACTCTGCATATAAGTTAAATAAGCAGGGTGACAATACACAGCCTTGACCTACTCCTTTCCCAGTTTTTGAACCAGTCCGTTGTTCCATGTCCTGTTCTAATTGTTGCTTCTTGACCTGCATGCAGGTTTCACAGGAGGCAGATAAGAAGGTCTGGTATTCCCATCTCTTTAAGAATTTTCCACAATTTGTTGTGATCAACACAGTCAAAGGCCTTAGCATATCAGTGAAGCAGAAGTAGAGGTTTTTCTGGAATTTTCTATCTCTATCTTATTTGGAGTTTATTCTTGTGTGTGGTGTTTGGGACTATTCTAATTTCATTCTCGTTTCCACTATTGAAGGAACCACTGAGGTAGGAGATAGATGGGCTCCAGGTTGGAAGTTCACAATCAGCCGGCCTCTTCTTTTCATTTCCTGAGGCAACATAGGTAGGTTCCTGTTGAGAAATATACAACCAACCCCGTTTGCGCTTGGAAGTTGAAGTAACAACAGAAACAGGTAAATAGCCAGTCTTGGTCTCTTGTAAACACCTCAAGGGAATAATCTTGGCAAGGACAAAGAGAGGCAAAACCCTGTCTGAGTAAAGGATAAGGGAGAACATACGTGTGCAGCAGAAAGGCTCCTTGGAGTCAAAAGTCAGAGGATGATTCCAGGCCATAATGAGTCTTGCTCCTCCCAGAAGCCTTCACTTTGAGATCCATCTTGGCTAAGGTGTGTGTGTGCACCCCAGGGGAGGGTCCTGAGACACAGTAACTGGGTGGGTCGGTGGGGGGAGACAAAGCAAGATGATTGGCCTGAAGGAAGACAAGGACCCGGAGAACTGGCCCCTTCTAAAGAATATCAGCTTCCAAAGGCAAAACTCTGTCTCTGAGCTCGCCCGTTCACCTTTCTGCATATACTTTTCTTTTCAGTAAACTTTTTACTTTACTTTCCACCTTCTGTCTCCTCGCCTGAATTCATTCTTGACCAGGCAGGCAGGACTAGGAACCTTAGCCCTGACTGCTGGCTCTGTGGTCCAGTGGTTAGGACTCCTGGTCTGGGAAACTGCGACCCTGTTTCCAGGTCCCCCTTGCTGCCACTTACTGCTGGGCACATCAGAAATGACCAGCGCACTGTCCTCCAGACTGGCTGTCACCAATTTGTATTTACAGCAGCAGAGGAGGAGGGTTCCCTTTCCTCCACAGCATCTGCAGCATTTAACCTTCGTGGCGTGTGTAACAGTGGCCGCTCTGACCGGTGTGAGATGATGGCTCATTGTAGGACTGACAGGCCTTCCTCAGCGATGCTGACATCATGTCATGTGACTTTTTTCTTAAAGGGCGTGAGTTAAAGGTGAAATCAGCTCCCTGAACATCGGCCCAGTTTTGAATTCTTTTTCGTTGACCACCCCTGGGGGACAACTGGAGGGAAGTTGTTACTTACCTCCAGGCCCAGGGACCTTTGGAATAGGAAGTGCCAATCAGCACAGTTGCTGTTACAAAACATGTCCACAAGGAGGCAGGATTTCTTCGTGTCCACTTTAATTTTTCCTTTTTCTGGACATTGTTATTTGGCAGTAGAGTTGCTTTCTGACATTGTGTTTGTTTCAGGCATATGGGAGCTTGATTCACTTATACACAGACGTTTATCAGTTCCTTTGGGGTTCTCTTTCCCATATAGATGATTAAAATGTGTTCCATAGACTACCCTGTATGTTTCAATGTATTTATTTTGATCAACTGTTCAATATATATTAATGAGCATGTGGTATTTGCAAAATCTTAATTTATCCCTCAATCCTAAGATCTTTTTGGATAATCATGTTTGTTTTCTAAGCTTGTGAGTCTGTTTCTATTGCATAATATCCGACATTTGCATTCATTTCAAAACTATACCTGTCGGAGATGCCCTGTGGTATTTGTCTCTCTCTGACTTGCATTACTGAGTCTGGTAATCACTGTCCATCCACGCTGCTGTCAATGGTGTTATTCTGTTCTGATTCACGGCTGAGCAGTGTTCCAGTGCAGAGGCACACTACTCGGTCCTCATTTTTCTGTTGATGGATTTCTTGGTTGAATTTGTTGCAGGGAAAAGGAAGAAAAAGAGGAACGAGTTTTTTCTTTCACTTTCCTGAGAACACAGACGATAAAAGAACAGTGAGCAGACCCGCCCATTCCTAGTTTTTTCACTTTAGTGCTCCTAACTCTGCGTGTCTGTGACTAAGTTTGCTTTTCTGCCCCCTAACTCTGCAGGAGCCACACTTTGCACCCATTTTCCTTTGACTCTGTGCTAAATACATCCCCTATCTGGTGTTTACTCTTCCGCTTGTAGTTGCACCTCAGAAAGAAGGCCGCAGAGCCCCCGAACCCCAGACTCAATTACTCGGTTACTGATGTCAGTCTATGACTGTCTGAAATGATGCAAGAGGAAGGAATCAAGACCCTATCAGCTTTCCTCATGACTGATTCCTGACTGAAGCCCTCATCTTATATAAGCCCCTAAACTCCTCATGGTGGGGAGGCACACAGTTCTTGAGGCACGAGCCTCCTGTATTCCTCTTTCCACTGGCTGAGAATTAAAGTCACTTTCTGTTTCCTCCAAACTCTGTCTCCGTAATTTTTATTTGGTTTCAGTGGGCAGAGAAGGCCATTATTTTGTCCAGCAGCAATTCTAGTTCTTGGCCGTTGTTAACCGTGCTGCCCTGAAAAGAAGGGTGCATGGGTCATTGTGAATTCTGATTTTCTTTGGGTCCACGTCCAGACGTGGGATTGTCGGACCATGTGGTTTCTGGATATTAAGTTTATAAAGGACCTGCTTGCTGGTTTTTATAGTTCCTGCACCCATTTACATCCGCACCAAGACTGTAGTAGTTTCCCTTTTGCCTCCATGCTCTGCAGCACAGATTCTTTGTCGATGTTTCAGATGGTGGCTGTTCTGACCAGTGTGAGGTGACTTTTCATAGTAGTTTTGATTTTGTTGTCATTGTTCACTCGCTCAGTTGTGCCCGACTCTTTGCAAGCCCATGGCCTGCAGCACACCAGGTTCCCCTGTCCTTCACCATCTCCTGGAGTTTGCTCAAACGCGTGTCCATTGAGTCGGTGATGCCATCCAACCATCTCATCCTCTGTCGTCCCCTTCTCCTCCTGCCCTCGGTCTTTCCCAGCATCATGGTCTTTTCCTATGAGTCGGTTCTTCATATCAGGTGGCCAAAGTATTGGAGCTTCAGCTTCAGCATCAGTCCTTCCAATGAATATTCAGGACTGATTTCCTTTAGGATTGACTGGTTTGATCTCCTCAAAGTCCAAAGGACTCTCAAGAGTCTTCTCCAACACCACAGTTCAAAAGCATCAATTCTGCAGTGCTCAGTCTTCTTTATGGTCCAACTCTCACATCCATACATGACTACTGGAAAATTAGTCATGTAGGACTTTTAATTTCATGGCTGCAGCCACCATCCGTAGCGAATTTGGAGCCCAAGAAATTATTATAGTGTCCTCATTATACTGCTGCCTGATTCATTTATGACGTACACATACAGCATATCTCTTTTTTTTGGATTCTTTTACCATAGAGGAGTTGCAGGTCTAGCACAGTTCCCTGTGATGAACATCAGGTCTTTGTGGAATATTTATTAGAGATACAGATTTCTGTGTATATGTTAAAGATACAGATTTTGGTAATATATGTTAGACATACAGACTTTTGTTTATATCTGGAGGAAGGAAGCAAGGAAGGAGATAATCTTGCAGATTATCTCTTACAGATATAGATTTCTGTGTATATGTTAGTGATACAGATTTCTGTGTATTCACAGAGATTCTGAGATTTCTCTATTTGTGGGAGGAAAGTTAAAAAAAAAGTGAAAGTGTTAGTCTGTCATGTCCAACTCTTTGCTACCCCATGGACTGTGGGATTCTCCAGACAAAAATACTGGAGTGAGTAGCCATTTCCTTCTCCAGGGGATCTTCCCAACCCAAGGATGGAACCTGAGTCTCCTGTGGCTCCTGCATTGGTAGGAACAGCCCCAGAGCCCTTGTTAATTGGAGGTGCTCGTAAACACGCAGTGGGCAAGTTGTAGTCACAGGAAACGTCCACAAGGCGGCAGCACTTCTTCATGCCCAACTCTGGTTCCACCTGCAACCAGAGCCTCAGGGCAAGCGGGCTTCCTGGTCTATGAATGAGTGAAATGTGCCTGAGCAAACATCCCGAGGCTTGTGTCTCACTAGTGCTTCCCCCTGAAGCTGAGCCCCTTCCCTCCAGCCTCATCTGAACCTGGGGCACGGCTCCCTGCTGAGGCTGCGCTCTTAGGAAGGAGGCTTCAGCTGGGGACTCCAGCACCAGTGAACCTGGATTCTTGGTGACTTTACCCTGGTCCAGAGGGTCAGGCCACCATCATTAGGGGGCACTAGGGATTCTGGTTCCAGCCAGGGCAAGCCAGACGGTGCAGGTTTAACAGGGGTGTCAATGAAGGGCACCTCCCGGCCTGTCTCAACCCCACCCCAATCCAGCCCTGGGACTCAAGTCTACTCAGGTTCCAGGAATGAGTTATCAGCCCAAGTTAAGGAGGTGGCAGGGTATAAACTAGTAATTCCCTTTCTTTAATCTCATGGGTAGCTGTGCTGGGACAGTTTTCCAGTTTGTGCTTGTTGGCAATATACAGCCACCTGAGTCAGTTGTGACATATACAGACAGCATATCTGTTGTTTCCTTCAATTCTTTTCCATAGAGGATATTGCACAAACTCAAGTAAAGTTCCGTGTGATGATCCTCAGGTCCTTGTGGAGTGTCTATTAGAGATGCAGAGTTTCTGCACAGTGGATGGAAGGAAGGAGATAAAGCCTTTATTTATTCATTTCTTTTGGCTTATTTTGTTTGTGTTGGAAATCTCAAAGTCTCTTTTTGTCTTGTAAATTAGTTCCCTGTATCTGCTTTTTTAAACTTTCTAGAATGGACTCATATGCTATGGTCATTCTCTGGCTGGCTGGCTTCACTTAGTGTATGATCTTCCAAGGTCCATCCCTGTGGCTAGCAGTGGTGTTATTTCAGTTTCAGTGGCAGTTTCTTTCGGGTGAGTGAAAGTCAATTACCTACATGTACTGCACCTTCTATAAGTTTTAGCCCGCGGGCGACATCTTGCTGGTTCTGTGTCTTGGCTATTGTAAGGAGTGCCACAGTGAAGGCCAGTGTGCACATGCCTTTTTGAATGTTGATTTTCTCAGGATATCAGCCCAGGTGTGGGAAGGTCAGATCAGAGGGCTGGCTGTCTAAAGGGGCTGTTTCTACCCCACCCTAGTCCTTCTTTCCTTGTTTATCTTTTTTGGCCAGGTGTGTGTTTCAATCCTTACAAAATTTTATTCCGGTTGTTTGGTATCGTTTGAGTACAGATCCTTTATCTGATATGTGGTTTGAAAATAGTCTCTTCCAATTTGTGGTTCATTTTTTGATTTTCTGAATGAGGTGTTTCATAGAGTAGACGTTTTTAATTTTGTAATTTTTATTTTTCTGAGGAAGGTTTTAATTCTCTAAAGAAGTTTATTTTAATGGTATGAAAGTGAGTAATTGGATGGAAGTGAGTAATTCTATGAATATTATTAATGTATGAAAGTTATTTATTTTAGGAAAGTTAATAATTTTTTTTTGTAAGGTTCATTTTTCTTTTTCTTTTTTTTTAAAATTATACATGTGTTCCCCATCCTGAACCCTCCTCCCTCCTCCCTCCCCATACCATCCCTCTGGGTCGTCCCAGTGCACCAGCCCCAAGCATCCAGCATCGTGCATTGAACCTGGACTGGCATCTCATTTCATACATGACATTTCACATGTTTCAATGCCATTCTCCCAAATCTTCCCACCCTCTCCCTCTCCCACAGAGTCCATAAGCCTGTTCTATAAATCAGTGTCTCTTTTGCTGTCTCGTATACAGGGTTATTCAATATATGATAGTTATTCAATTTATGAGAGCTATTCATTTTATGGAAGTTTTAATTTTATGGAACTTTTCAATTTTATGGAGGCTATTAATTTTATGGAAGTTATTAATTTTATAGAATATCTATCTATGTAGCAAAGTAAATATTTATCTACCAAGAGATAAATATCTATCTACCTAAATGTGTAAACATCTATCTACAGAGAGATATAAACAATTCTCTATATATTGATATAAATTTCTATGTACATATCTGTTTATATTCTTTGGCCAGGTATGTATTTCAATCTTTATCAAGCTTTAAGGAACTGTTTGGTATCATTTGAGCACAGATCCTTTCTATGATGTGTTTTGGAAATAGTTTCTCCCAGTCTGTGGTTCATCTTTTGGAGTTCTGAGTAAGGTGTTTCATTTCATGGCTGCAGTCACCATTGCAGTGATTTTGGAGCCTGTTTCCATTTCTTCCCCATCTCTTAGCCATAAAGTGATTGGACCAGATACCATGATCTTAGTTTTTTGAATTTTGAATTTTATTCCTGTTTTCTCACTCTCCTCTTTCACCTTCATCAAGAGGCTCTTTAGTTCCTCTTCACTTTCTGCCATTAGGGTGGTATCATCTGCGTATCATTACGGAGTAGAAAAGATGGCAGAGTAGAAGGACGGGTGCTCATCTTCTCCTGCGAGCACTCCAAGTTGCAACACGTTGCTGAACAACCATCGACCGGAAAATGTTGGATCCCACCAAAAAAAATACCCCACATCCAAGGGCAAAGGAGAAGCCTCAGCAAGATGGTAGGAGGGGTGCAATTGCATTTAGAATCAAACCCCATACCTGCCAGAGACACTCAAAGGGCTCAAACAAAACCTGGTGTGCACCTGGACCCAGAGACCCCACAGAGACTGAGCCAGACCTGCCTTTGACCTGCGGAGACACAGGTCAGCAGTGGCTGCACGGGGATGGGGCTCTGGCTGCAGCAGTCCTGGGAGGTGCCGCATGTGGCATGAGTCCTCTTGGAGGAGGTCACCATTAGAGCATAGAGCAGACGACCCATAAACTGGAGAACAATTATATCAAAGAAGTTCTCACACTGTTGCAAAAGTTCTAGGGCCCACAACAGATTTCCCAACTTGGGGATCTGGCAAAGGGACGGAGAACCCCCAGGGAATTTGACTTTGGAGCCAGTGGGATTTGATTAGAGAACTTCTACAGGACTGGGGAAACAGACTCTTGGAGGGCACAGTCAAAACCTGTGTGCACCAGGACCCTGGAGAAAGAAACAGTGACCTCACAAGAGACTGACCCGGACTTGCCTGTGAGTGTCCAGGCGTCTCCAGTGGAGGCGTGGGTCAGCAGTGACCAGGGGCATGGAATACGACAGTCCTGCGAGCTGCAGGGTGTGCTAGCATAAGCCCTTCTGAAGGGGGTCGCCATTACCCCTACCATAGTTTGGCCTGGGGCCACAGCCTCACCCTGAGGAGGGAACACAGCCCCACTTGTCAACAGAAAATTGGATTAAAGATTTACTGAGCATGGGCCCACCCATCAGAGCAAGACCCAGATTCCCCTACAGCCAGTCCCTCCCATCAGGAAGCTTCCACAAGCTCTTATCACGATCATAGATAACTAACCAAACTGATCACAGGGACCACAGCCTTGTCTAACTCAGTGAAACTATGAGCCATGCCATGTAGGGCCACCCAAGACGGGGGTCATGGTGGAGAGTTCTGACAAAACATGGTCCGTTGGAGAAGGGAATGGCAAATCACTTCAGTATTCTTGCCTTGAGAACCCCATGAACAGTATGAAAAGGCAAAAAGATAGGATACTGAAAGATGAACTCCCCAGGTCAGTAGGTGCCCAATATGCTACGGGAGAAGAGTGGGGAAATAGCTCCAGAAGGAATGTAAGAGGCTGAGCCAAAGTGAAAACAACACCCATGTGGATGTGACTGGTGATGGAAGTAAAGTCTGATGTTGTAAAGAACAACATTGCATAGGAACCTGGACGGTTAGGTCCATGAATCAAGGTAAATTAGAAGTGGTCAAACAGGAGATGTCAAAAGTGAACATTGACATTTTAGGTATCAGTGAACTAAAATGGACTAAATGGGAAAATTTAATTCAATGACCATTACATCTACTATTGTGGGCAAGAATCCCTCAGAAGAAATGCAATAGCCCTCACAGTCAACAAAAGAGTCCTAAATGCAGTACTTGGGTGCAATCTCAAAAATGACAGAATGATCTCTGTTCGTTTCCAAGGCAAACCATTCAGTATCACAGTAATCCAAGTCTATGCTCCAACCACTAATGCTGAAGAAGCTGAAGTTGAACAGTTCTATGAAGACATATAAGACCTTCTAGAACTAACACCAAGAAAAGATGTCTTTTTCATCATGGGGGACTGGAATGCAAAAGTAGAAAGTCAAGAGATACCTGGAGTAACAGGCAAGTTTGGCCTTGGAGTACAAAATGAACCAGGGCAAAGGCTAACAGAGTTTTGCCAAGAGAACGCACTGGTCATAGAAAATACCCTGTTCCAACAACACAAGAGATGACTCTTCACATGGACATCACCAGATGGCCAATACTGAAATCAGATTGATTATATTCTTTGCAGCCAAAGATGGAGACGCTCTGTACAGTCAGCAAAAACAAGACCAGGAGCCGACTGTGGCTCAGATCATGAACTCCTTATTGCAAAATTCAGACTTATATCAAAGAAAGTAGGGAAAACAACTAGACGATTCAGGTATGACCTAAATCATATCCCTTATGATTATGCAACGGAAGTGACAAATAGATTCAAGGGATTAGATCTGATAGACAGAGTGCCTGAAGAACTATGGACAGAGGTTCATGACATTGTACAGAAGGCCATGATCAAGACCATCCCCAAGAAAAAGAAATGCAAAAGGACAAAATGGTTGTCTGAGAAGGCCTCACAAATAGCTGAGGAAAGAAGCAAAAGGCAAAGGAATAAAAGGAAAGATATACCCATTTGAATGCAGAGTTCCGAAGAATAGCAAGGAGAGATAGCAAAACCAATACAATATTGTAAAGTAATTAGCCTCCAATTAAAATAAATAAACTTATATTAAAAAATAAATTAAATAATGCAAATATTTGAAGAAAAAAAAAAAAAGAAAGCCTTCCTCAGTGATCAATGCAAAGAAATAGAGGAAAACAATAGAATGGGAAAGACTAGAGATTGCTTTAAGAAAATTAGAGATACCAAGGGAACATTTCTTGCAAAGATGGGCACAATAAAGGATAGAAACAGTATGGACCTAACAGAAGAAGAAGATATTAAGAGGTGGCAAGAATACACAGAAGAACTGTGCAAAAAAAGATCTTAGTGACCCAGATAATCACAATGCTGTGATCACTCACCTAGTCAGACATCCTGGAATGCAAAGTCAAGTGGGCGTTAGGAAGCATCACAATGAATAAAGCTAGTAGAGGTGATGGAATTCCAGCTGAGCTATTTCAAATCCTAAAAGATGATTCTATTAAAGTGCTACACTCAGTATGCCAGCAAATCTGGAAAACTGAGCAGTGGCCACAGGACTGGAAAAGGTCAGTTTTCATTCCAATCCCAAAGAAAGGCAATGCCAAAGAATGTTCAAACTACCACACAATTGCACTTATCTCACACACTAGCAAAGTAATGCTCAAAATTCTCCAAGCTAGGCTTCAACAGTATGTGAACCAAGAACTTCCAGATGTTCAAGGTGGATTTAGAAAAGGCAGAGGAACCAGAGATCAAATTGCCAACGTCCGTTGGATCATAGGAAAAGCAAGAGACTTACAGAAAAACATCTACTTCTGTTTCACTAATAATTTAAAGCCTTTGACTGTGTTGATCACAACAAACTGTAGAAAATTCTTAAAGAGATGGGAGTACCAGACCACCTTACCTGCCTCCTGAGAAATCTGTATGCAGGTCAAGAAGAAATATTCAGAACAGTACATGGCAACATGGAATGGTTCAAAATTGGGAAAGGACTACATCGAGGCTATATATTGTCACCCTGCTTATTTAACTTATATGCAGAGTACATCATGCAAAATACTGGACAGGATGAAGCACAAATTGGAACCAAGACTGCTGGGAGAAATATCAATAACCTCAGATAAGTAGATGATACCACCATGGCAGAAAGTGAAGAGGAACTAAAGAGCCTCTTCATGAAGGTGAAAGAGGAGAATGAAAAAGCTGGCTTAAAATTCAACATTAAAAAAATGAAGATTGTGGCATCCAGTCCTATCACTTCGTGGCAAATAGATGGGGAAAAAATGGAAATGGTGACAGACTTTCTTTGGCTCCAAAATCACTGCAAATGGTGACTGCAGCCATGAAATTAAAAGACACTTGCTCCTTGGAAGAAAAGCTATGACCAACCTAGACAGCATATTAAAAAGCAGAGACATTAATTTGCCAACATAGGTCTGTCTAGTCAAAGCTATAGTTTTTCCAGTAGTCATGTATGGATGTGAACATTGGACTATAAAAAAAGCTGAGATTCAAAGAACTGATGCTTTTAAACTGTGGTGTTGGAAAAGACTGCTGAGAGTTCCTTGGACTGCAAGAAGATCAAACCAGTAAATCCTAAAAGAAATCAGTTCTGAATATTCATTGGAAGGACTGATGCTGCAGCTGAGACTCCAATACTTTGGCCACCTGATGCAAAGAGCTGACTCATTGGAAAAGACCCTGATGCTGGGAAAGATTGAAGGCATGAGGAGAAGGGGACGACAGAGGATGAGATGGTTGGGCGGCATCACTGACTCGATGGACGTGAATTTGAGCGAGCTCCATGTGTTGGTGATGGACAGGGAAACCTGGGTACTGCAGTCCATGGGGTCACAAAGAGTTGGACATGACTAAGCAACTGAACTGAATAGTTACTCCACAGGGAACTGATGTTCGGCACAGAGAACTTTACTCAACCTTGTTCAATAACCTCTTGGCAAAAGAATCAATAGAAAGTAACAAAAACTGTATGTATATGTCATAACTGAATCAGTCCATTGTATACTGAGGACAAGCACAAAACTGCAACTGACTAGACTTCAACATAGCATCGGCATGAGATGAAAGAAAAGAAAAGGAAAGAAAAGAAATTCCCTCCAACCTCCTTGACTTGAGATGCTATCCGATCCCTGGAGCCTGAGGAGGCACGAGACCCAGGGCTGGACTGATGTGGAGTCAAGGTGAATGGTGTCCTTCATAGAGGCTCCCCTTAAACCTGTGCTGCCTGCTTTTCTCTGGCTGGGACCAGACTCCCTAGTGCACCCCAAAGATGGTGGCCTGACCCTCTGGCCTTGAGGACCAGGGTAAAGGCACCACCAGGCGTTGGGGTACCCAGTTGCAGCCTCCTTCCTGAGAGTGACGCTTACTAGGACCACAGCAGGGAGCGCTGTCCCAGGTGCAGAACAGTCTAGCAGGGAGGGGTGAAGCTTCAGAGGGATGAAGTAGTGGGACTCAAGCCCTCAGGTGTTTGCTCAGGCACATTTCACTCTTAATTCACAGCCCAAGAAGCTGACTTTGCCTGAGGCTCTGGTAGTATGTGGAACCAGAGTTGGACATGAAGAAGTGCTGCCGCCTTGTGGACATTTCCTGTACCTACAACTTGACCACCAGCGCTTCAGTTCAGTTCGGTCTCAGTTGTGTCCGACTTTTTGCGACCCCATGGACTGCAGCAAGCCAGGGCTCCTGGTCCATCACCAACTCCCGGAGTCCACCCAAACTCATGTCCATCGAGTTGGTGATGCCATCCAACCATCTCATCCTCTGTCGTCCCGTTCTCCTCCCACCCTCAAACTTTCCCAGCATCAGGGTCTTTTCCAATGAGTCAACTCTTCGCATCAGGTGGCCAAAGTACTGGAGTCTCAGCTTCAGCATCAATCCTTCCAATGAACACCTGGGACTGATCACCTTTAGGATGGACTGGTTGGATCTCCTTGCAGTCCAAGGGACTCTCAATAGTCTTCTCCAACACCACAATTCAAAAACATCAATTCTTCGGCGCTCAGCTATCTTTATAGTCCAACTCTCACACCCCTACATGACTACTGGAAAAACCATAGCCTTGACTAGACAGACCTTCGTTGGCAAAGTAATGTCTCTCCTTTTGAATATGCTATCTAGGTTGGTTATAACTTTCCTTCCAAGGAGTAAGCGTCTTTTAATTTCATGGCTGCATACCTGGGTCTATATTACGAAAAATCATCACTCAAAATGACACATGCATGACAGCGTTCACTGCAGTGGTACTTCTGGTTGCCAAGACACAAACCAGAGTCGGGCATCGAGAAGTGCTGCCGCCTTGTGGACAGGTCCTATAACTACAACTTGACCACCAGAGCTAAGTTCCGTTCAGTTCAGTCGCTCAGTCGTGTCCTTAGTTGCAGCACGCCAGGCCTCCCTGTCCATCCCCAACTCCCGGAGTTCACTCACACTCACGTCCATCGAGTCGGTGATGCCATCCAGAGCTAAGGGCACCTCCAATTCACAAGGCTTGTGGGGCTGCTAATGGCGTTGCCCTCAGGAAAGGTCCTGTGGTGGGTATTGCAAAAATAAATTCCAAGCACAACCGACTTATGAGAAGTCAATTGAAACAGGCAAATTTTCCCTCATCTTTCAAGGGAAAAAAAAGAAAAAACCAAAAACCAAACAGCCACAAGACAAGATGCTCAAATTCCCTAGTTATTACAGGAGGAATGTCAGTTAAAATGACAACAAGAAACCAAATCGCATCTGACAGAGAGCCATCCTATCTGCAAACAGTAAATGGTGGAGAGAGCTGAGAGGTGATGGAACCACCCCCCCCCCCCCACACACACACACACAGACGTTCAGTGGGAATGGACATTGGCAACAGTCCCTAGAAAGGATAGCCTCAATAGGCCAGAAAGAAAATTTCGAGAGAGCTAAGCCTAGGATTTTCATACCCACAGCTGGGCCTATATTACAGAAAAGCCATCATTCAAAATGACACATGCAAGCCAACATTCACTGCAGTGCGACTTCAATAGCCAAGATACTAACCCAAAAAATCGTCCATGAACAGATTAAATCTTAAAGAAATGTGGTACTTATACACAATGGGCTTTACTGAGACATGAAAAACCACCACTGAAATTATGAAATTCTGCCAATGGTCCCCACAAGGATGGAATTTGGAGGATCGTACACTTAAGTAAAGTTAGCAATAGACGAAGAAACTAGAAGATGATGTCTCTTCTAGGCAAAATTTAAAAAAGAAATACAGGGTAAGTAATTTACAACACAAGAAGAGACTCTGAGAATTAAAACACAAAGTTTTCCCAAAAAAAGGGAAAAGCCAGGGATGAATTGGGAGGCTGATACTAAGATATACCCAAAAAGCTGTATCTGTAATAGGTAGTCCACAAGGATTATCTCCTTCTTTCATTCTTCCACATTTACACAGAAATCTGTGTATCTAACAGATGCTGCACAAACACAGGGAACTTTGTTTGAAATTCTGCAATAACCTCTAGGGCAAAACAATCCAAAAAAGAACAGATATGACATATGTTAATATATGTCTTACTGAATCAGGCGGCTGTATAATGACCGCAGGCACCAAATGGCAAATCAACTATATTCCCACATAGCATCACCATTAGATTAAAGGAAAACAAAGAAAGCCAAAGCGTAGTTAGTTTCCTCCCTGACTTGGGCTGCTCTCTCATCCCTGGAGTCTGGGCAGCCTTGGATCCCGTGACTGACCTGGAGTGGGATGAACAGCCATGCTGACTGTCCTGAATTGAGCCCCCTCTTTAACCTGTGCTGTCTGGCTGCGACCAGACATCCTAGCTCAACCAAAGGATGGTTGCCCGACCTGCTGGCCTTGAGTTTTAAAAAGTAACCTAGACCCCAGGTCTCTTGGCGCTGGGGTCCCCAGATCAATCCTCTTTCCTGCGAGAGGAGCCTCTTAGGCACCTCAGTAGGGTTCTGTGGGCGAAGTAGGGATGAGTCGGGGGGTAAAGAGTGAAGTGAAGCTTTAGGGGGAAGAGGCAGCGGGACACAAGCCCTTGGGTGTGTTCAGCTGCCCAGTCGTGTCTGCACTGGAATCTCCCCATGTTGTTGGGGATCTTCCCAACCCAGAGATCGAACTCACATCTCCAGCACTGCAGGCATATATCCTTTACCACCTGAGCCACCAGGGAAGCCCTTTGGCTTCCTAAAGGTTTTCTGAACATTTCCTAGGAAAGCACGTCACTTCGGAGATAACATCCAGCCATCTCCAAAGGTCTTGGCATTTCCTTTTTTCCAGGGCATACGTGACCTTCCAGAGCCCCTCTGGGGAGGAGTCAGGAAGATGTAGATAGCCTGTATTTGCAGCAGTGTTGCAGGTCTCTTCCTCAGGACACCAGGCCTGCCCGTTCATCAGAGGCCTCTGGGTCTGGGAACTGACTTCAGTCTGGAAATGTGGCAGCTGAGCCACTGGGGAAGCCCAGCGGTGAGTTAATTTGCCTGGTCCTGGGAATGTTTAGTACAGGGGTGGGAAAGTATTTTCACTTCAGCTGTCCAAGCTGAGTGCAGAGGACAACTCAGCCATGCTGGAGCAGGTCACGAGGTTTTGGAGGGACACTTACAAACAAATGAAAGTGACAGCACCCCTAAGAAATGCCCTAGGAACGTCTCAGCCTCTTGAGAGAGGTCAGGATAGATCAAAGTCTGGGATCCCATATAAGTAAGCGAGTAGACAGACAAAAGTCAATTATTTACTCAAGGGAAAACCAAAGCATTTTGCAAGGATGGAAATCATAGTACACTATATGACTCCATCATGATTATGCATAACTGTAAAAATGGAGTGTAGGGAATTCCCTGGGTAAGGATTTAAGGTTTTATTTTAAGGTTTTATCAAGGCCTCAGAAAGAGGAAGAGAATCAGAGCTACTCGACTCTGAGATTCTGACCTGCAGGCAGTGATGAAAAAAACAGTAATTCTGCAGCATTAACACACTCAGAAGAATATCCCCCAAAGGATGGTAGAAACAAGGTAGCTCTCACTGCTAAGGGCACAGGTTTGATTCCTGATCCGGAATTAAATCCCACAAGCTGCACAGTGTGGCAAAAAAAAAAAGAGTGTAATAATAGTATAATACAAACACCTAAAAATGTTAAAACTAAAATTATGTTGGGGTGTGTAGGGACTGGATTATCAAGGAGAAAAGCTGAAAAATGGAAGGGACAACGAATACATGAGGAGAGTCAGCAGCTCATGAGAGCCCCAGCCACCTGGTTCTAGACTCACACGTTCGGCCCTGGAGGGGCCTGTGACTCTTTCCGTGAGTGTTGTGAGCAGACTGTCTGCTGAAACTTGAAGATGAGCATCAGCATACAGGGTTGTGAGCATGAAAACGTGATGGAACTAAAGGCTTTGGGTTGGCTAACATGGAGTACGTTTTTGAAACCTTGGTATTTTTTATTGTATGTTGCGATGACTCAGAAGGATTTTGTTGTTTTCACTGAAGAGTCAATCTGTCTTCTCCAGAGACACCTGGGAATGCCTCTTGTTTATTGGCAGCCTTCTTGTTTGTTTATTGGCAGCCTCGGCCACAAACAATAGAATTGCTCCCTCCAAGCCTTGTGTGTGTTGTCAAAGAGAGATGCTTTTAGAAAAACTAGCTAGGAAGCGGTCAGCTGGCACTCAAGCCCAGACAGCCAGCTCCAAGAGTCTGAGGCACGTGCTGGGACAGTTCCCCGGGGCACCCAGGGAGTGATCAGGCTTTAACCTGAAAAGAAGAGGGCCATATGGACAGCAGGGGCACACAGCACGTGGTCGAAAATGACCGTTACTGGGGAGGAGGGCAGGGGAGCGAGGCAAGTTCCAGACAGGGAGAGGTGGACTGGAGGGAGGGGATGGGTGCAGAGGAAAAGTGATCTAGACGTAACAGGGAGAGTGCTGAGTGTGTTCTAGAAAGAGCGGGGCGACGTTCTGACTGGTACAAAAGGTCAGTGTGGGAAGGAGGTGGGATCGTGGAGGGTCCTTCGGTATTGGGGGGAAATTAGGATCTCCATCTGGAGGCAGGAGCCTCAGTCGTCTTCACATCCCCGATGCCGATGCCTGCTGTAGAGCCTGACCTGCCCCAGGCGCTCAGCGAATGTTTGCTGAGTGGCAGAAAGGGAGAAGGAGGAGGGAACTGCAGGAGGTCACAGCGCAGCTTCTCAGCCGGCTGTTTGGACACTGATCTCCTTGGAGCTCAGAGAGAGGAGAGGAGACTCTGCAGTCTGAGTGGTTAGAGTAGGTGTGGCTGGACAGGGTAATGAGCATTTGGGCGGGGCACCCTGTCCCTGGTTGGAAGTGGAGGAGCGGAGTCAAGGCTGTTCCTGAGACAGGAGAGCTGTGCCCATGCAGCCCATGTGTGGTCAAGACTGCAAGAGATGAACGGCCCACTCCAGTATTCTTGCCTGGAAAATCCCATGCACAGAGGAGTTCATGGGGTCTCAAAAGAGTCAGACATGACTGAGCACACACACACACATCTGGTTTGTCAGCCTCTGTGTCATTTCTGCACAGAAGTTTCAAATTAGATAAAGTGTTTTAAGTACTGTCATTTATAGAAACTCATTATGAAACAGGTGTGACCAGAGATTGGAAGGCAGCGTATATCAGGAGCCTAAAAGTGTCATAGTTTGTCTCAGAATTTATGTTAAATAATAACAGTGGAAAATTATGAGTGTCAATTGCAGAACACTCAACAATAAAATCTAGATCATCTAAATCAGCAACAGGTCAAACCTTAGGGCAAAATTCCTTTACATCTGTGCATCAGTGAACCATGACATCAACAGGGCCCTTGCTTCCAAAATACAGCAATGGGATAGGCTTATTGTCAGGCGAGTGTATGCTCCTCGGTTCCGTCTCATCACAACAAAGATGTGGAGTGACGGACATTAAAGCCTTCGGCGTGTCACAGCTCTCGGGTCTTGGACAGACCGTGTTATAGCTCTCAGGTCGCGAACGGACCGTGTTATAGCTCTTAGACAAATCAGTGTTGCAGCTCCGTGTTACAGCTCTATGTTATTTAAAAAATAGCAGGAAAATCCATCCTCGAGGCGTGAGGGCGTGTCGACCCAAAGACACAAAAAGAGCGCCCCAGTGTGTCGGGGCGGGGCGGGGGGGGGGGGGGTGGTGGAGGGAGAGAGAGAGAGAGAGAGTGAGAGCGAGCCCTTTGGCTCCTCTTTTTATATGTTTTTTCCTCCCCACCGGCCTGCCCTATGTAAATTGGGCTGGCCAGGAGTGTTGTTCTACCTGAGGTCCTCACTCCAGTCCTCGGACCTTCCTTTGTTCTATTTTCGTGGGCTTTTCCCGTCCTCGTCTTTTAGACACCACCATTCTGGACTCTGTTTCCTATTCTAACTACCTAACATTCCCCCCTTAAGAGATGGGAGGCCCAATTATTTGGGAATAGGGGCGTCGAGGTCTTTCTGGCTACTTCCTGCTGAACTAGGATGGCAAGGGGTATTGGGCCTCCCCCTCGGCTAGTCTCAAGTCTCAGAGTCCTTATAGCGGTGTCCATCTAAGGGTGAGTGATATTTTCCGTGGTCGGCTGTAGTTTTATATCTTTGTTGAGCTGGCACTGCATGTTGTAGCTTGTTGACCTGGGCAGAGACAAAACGGGTTAGACAACTAATAATACATGGAGCAATCATAAGCAGCATCAATATGGTATAACAGGGACTGCTGCTGCTGCTGCTGCTAAGTCGCTTCAGATGTGTCTGACTCTATGCAACTCCATAGACGGCAGCCCACCAGGCTCCCCTGTCCCTGGGATTCTCCAGGCAAGAACACTGGAGTGGGTTGCCATTTCTTTCTCCAATGCATGAAAGTGAAAAGTGAAAGTGAAGTCGCTCAGTTGTGTGCGACTCTTAGCGACCCCATGGACTGCAGCCCACCAGGCTCCTCCATCCGTGGGATTCTCCAGGCAAGAGTACTGGAGTGGGCTGCCATTGCCTTCTCTGATAACAAGGACTAGTAGGGGCATTCAGTTCAGTTCAGTTCAGTCGCTCAGTTGTGTCTGACTCTTTGCGACCCCATGAATTGCATTAGCCAACTCCAAATTCCCATCGCCAGGATGGCTCAAGTCCCTCCCTGTTCAGGGATCAGAGTATCTATCTCCTGTCTGTTTTGGAGTACAATCCCTGCCAAGCTGTGTTGGCTCTATAGAGCTATCCTGAGAAATCTTATCCCCAGAAACCAGATTTTGGGGGTGTTCACTAGAACGGCATTCATCTGTAGTCCTGAATAGGTATCTGAGCTCTCCCAGGGCTCACAGGTGTATTGAGTGTCCTCTTCTGTTTTCTTCCATGGCTTGACTAGTGAGCAGTGAATCCAGGAGTCATGTCCTAGTACCTTGACTGCTATGGGGGTAGAAAGTATTACAGGGTAGGGGCCCTTCCATGTGGGCTGGAGTTGAGCCTTTGGGGACCCATCTTTCCAGACTTTAATTAGGACTTGAGTCCCTGGAGCATATAGTGGTGACTCCTTAGAATCTTTTGGGTCCTAGTTCATACCCCACAAACGTATATCCTGTTGGAATTGCCCAATGGCCATGGTATAAGACTGGAGGGTCTGAACCTCTGAATCTAGGAAGAGGTCATTGACATAAATAAAAGCTCTCCCATATAGCATCTCATAAGGACTAAGACCAACCTGTTCCTTATGGGAAATACAGGTGTGGAGGTCTCCTGGGTTATCTTTTTTATCGCTGATTTTAAGAATTGGTTGGCTCTTTCTACTTTTCCTGAAGACCTCCTGAGGCCTCCAGGCACAATGGAGATAATAAGGAATGCCCAATGCTTTCGAGACCCCTTGGGTGACCTTAGAAGTAAATGATGTCCCATCGTCACTTTGTAATTACCTGGGAAGACCAAATCTTGGAATGATTTCATGGAGCAGTTTTTTACCACCTCCTCAGCCTTCTCAGTCCAGGTGGGAAAGCCTTCAATCCATCCTGTGAATGTATCTATCATGACTAATGGGTATTTATACCCTTGAGAAACTGGCATCTGGGTGAAGTCCATCTGCCAGTCCTCTCCTGGGTAGGCCCCATGTCTTTGGACGGGCTGGGCCAGCTGGGGTCTTCGAGCTCCTTGGGGGTAGTTTAATTGGTAAGTGGGACAAGAGGAGACAACTTTCCTTATAGTTGTTTGGAGGCCTGTTCCTCTGAAGAATCTTTCTAGTAATCTTTGGAGGGCCTTTTCCCCTAAATGAGTGGTGGCATGTAAGGAGTTAACCAACTTCTATTGGAGGTTCCCAGGCAGAAAAGGGAGTCCCTCCTTTTGGAACCACCCCATATGATCTTCTTGAAAGCCCCCACTCTTAGCTTTAAGAGTCTCACCTTCAGTATATGAAGGAGTTTCTGGCAAATTAGTGGAACTAGGGTGGCAAGCCCTATTAGGTCATTGTTCTGTAATGTTGCTCTCTTAGCTGCCTGATCAGCTGCTTGGTTCCCTCGTGCCATTTCTGTGCTCCCTTTTCGGCGTCCTTTACAGTGGGAGACTGAAACCTCAGTGGGCATATGGACTGCCTCCAAGAATCTAGGAATTTGATCACCATATTTGATTGGGGACCCTCAGGTGGTCAAGTGGCCCCTTTCTTTCCACGTGGCGGCATGTGCATGTAGCACCAGAAAGGCAGACTTGGAGTCAGTGTAAATGGCTACTCTTTTTCCTTTTCCCAGCTCTAAAGCTTGAGTCAGGGCTATGAGCTCAGGTGATTGGGCTGAAGTACCTGGTGGCAGAGGCTTAGCCTCTATGATCTCAAAATTGGAGATTACTGCATACCTGGGCTCTTCTTTTTCTATCCAAGACAAAGCTGCTTCCATCAGTGTACCAGATTTCCTCAGGATTGGTCAGAGGATCTTCCGATAATCCCTCTTGGGGTTTTGTTCAGTGGTCCAAGGTTTCTAGACAAGAGTGAAAGGGGAGAGAGCCCTCAGAGGGTTGGCAGGAGGGTGGCTGGGTTAAGAACCTCACACGGGGATATAGTGAGGCCCGGATTTTCCATCAGCATTACTTGATATCTGAGGATTCTTTGATCAGATGGCCTCTCCCATTTAGGAGTTGTTTTACTTGGTGGCTGGTAAAAATAGTTAGTTTGCCCCCAAAGGAGAGTTTTAAAGCATCTTCTATCATGATTGCAATAGCTGCAAGATTTAGAAGGCGGGGGGTTGGGGGGGTGGGGGGATGGGGAGGGCAGCCTTGGGCAGTTGGATCGACCCTCTTGGATAAGTAAGCTACAGGCTGGGGCTCAGATCCCAACCTTTGAGTTAACACTCCCAAGGCTATTCCCTCTCTTTCATGGACAAAGTTGGAATGCTTTTTCTGGGTCTGGCAACCTCAAGGCAGGTGCCCGAGTTAAGGCCTGTTTTATTGTAGCCTCTGCCTTCTTTTGAGGAGTTCACCACATCAGTGGGATTGAATCAACCCATCTGTTTAAGCTTGCATATAAGGGTTGGGCAATTAGACCATAGTTGGGTATCCAGATTCTACAATACCCAGTTAGCCCCAGGAAAGCTCGCAATTGTTTTCGAGTCGTGGGAGAGGACAACTGGAGGATTCCTTGTACCTGATCAGAGGACAGCCTCCTGGACCCGTGTGTAATCTGAACTCCCAGGTAAGTGACCTTTGTCTCAACCATCTGTTCCTTAGCGTGGGAGACTTTATATCCCCTTTCTGCCAAAAAGTTTAGAACCTGAATTGCATGTTGTTGGGCATTTTTCTCATCTGGAGAGCAGATTAGTAGGTCATCTACGTAATATTTTCCCATTAGGTCCCAGGTCCAGATCTAGGAGATCCCAGCTGAGGGCCTGTCCAAACAAGTTGGGGTTATCTCCAAACCCCTGAGGTAATACTGTCCAAGTCATCTGTTGGTGTTTTTCTCCTGGGGCCTCCCACTCAAAGGCAAAAAGATACTGGGATAATATCAATAACCTCAGATATACAGATGACACCACCCTTATGGCAGAAAGTGAAGAGGAACTAAAAAGCCACTTGATGAAAGTGAAAGAGGGTTGGCGCTACCGTTTGCCCAGCCAGTCGGCTCCTTTTTGAGAGTGGTTGCTGTTTCCTGGGCTTGGAGCGGGGGCTGGGTTTGTGGCTGGAGGGCTCAGGTTGGTGCGAGGCGGACGCTGCGGTCAGTCACGGTTCCTGGGCGATGGCGATTTCCACAGGCGCCCAGTCTACGCCTGGCCGCTCCGCGCCCCATGGCGCCTGGGTCCGTGGCCCGGCCTTCTTGGGGGACGGTCATGGCGTCTCAGCTGAATTCATCTGCGGGGGTAGGGATGAAGCGGGGAGGAGCGTCCAGGTGGTGGTGAGATGCAGACCATTTAATTTGACAGAGCGGAAAGCTAATGCCCCTTCGGTAGTAGAATGTGCTCATGTGCGGAAGGAAGTTAGTGTTCGAACTGGAGGACTGGTGGACAAAAGCTCAAGGAAAACACACACTTTTGATATGATTTTTGGAGCAAATACTAAACAAATTGACGTTTACAGAAGTGTTGTTTGTCCAGTTCTGGATGAAGTTATTATGGGCTATAATTGCACTATTTTTGCATATGGCCAAACCGGCACAGGCAAAACCTTTACAATGGAAGGTGAAAGCTCCCTAATGAAGAGTATACTTGGGAGGAGGATCCTTTGGCTGGTATAATTCCACGTACTCCTCATCACATCTTTGAGAAACTTACTGATAATGGTACTGAATTTTCAGTGAAAGTGTCGCTATTGGAAATCTATAATGAAGAGCTCTTTGATCTCCTTAATCCGTCTTCTGATGTTTCTGAGAGGCTGCAGATGTTTGATGATCCCCATAACAAGAGGGGAGTGATAATCAAAGGTTTAGAAGAAATTACAGTACACAACAAGGATGAAGTCTATCAAATTTTGGAGAAGGAGGCAGCAAAAAGACAGCCGAGCAACTTTGATGAACGCCTGCTCTAGTCGATCCCACTCAGTTTTCTCTGTTACAATACCTAAGAAAGAAACCACAGTTGATGGAGAGGAGCTTGTTAAAATTGGAAAGTTGAACTTGGTTGATCTTGCAGGCAGTGAGAAGAACATTGGCCGTTCTGGAGCAGTCGACAAGAGAGCTCGGGAAGCTGGAAATATCAGTCAGTCCCTGTTGACTCTGGGAAGGGTTATTACTGCTCTTGTAGAAAGAACACCTCATGTTCCTTATCGAGAATCTAACCTGACTAGAATCCTCCAGGACTCTCTTGGGGGACGGACAAGAACATCTTATCATTGCAAAAGTTTCTCCTGCATCTCTCAATCTGGAGGAAACTCTGAGTACATTGGAAACTCTGAGTACATTGCTCTCATAGAGCAAAGAACATACTCAATAAGCCTCAATTAACCAGAAACTCATACTCAATTAACCAGAAACTCACCAAGAAAGCTCTGATTAAGGAATATACATAAGAGATAGAGTGTCTGAAACGGGATCTTGCTGCAACTCGTGAAAAAAATGGAGTGTACATTTCTGAAGAAAATTTTAGAACGCAGGAAACTATGAAACAGGAAGGTCTGGTTCCTTCAGAAAATTGCAGACAAAATCCCTCTCCTCGGACAGCACAGGAAGGAGCCCTGCAGCAAAGCCCAGGGCTCGGAACCCTGCAAGCTCGCCCTACCTGCATCTCACCACCACCTGGATGTTCTTCCCCTTTTGGTCTTTCTTCTTCGCGGATGGGTTCTGCTGGGACGCGATGACTATCCCCTGGGAGGGCCGGGTCGCGGACTCGGGCACCAAGGGGCGTGGAGCGGCTCGACAGCTGACGCGGACCTGGGTGCCCTCCTCACCTGGTGGGTGCTGGCGTGCCTGCGGAGGTCGCTGTCGCCCAGGAACCGTGACTGACCGTAGCGTCTTCCCCGCACTGGCCAGAGCCTTCTAGTCGCAGACCTGGTCTCCGTCCGGGCCCCGGGGGCCAGGCAACCACAGGGCACCTCACTTTGGGAAGGGAGCCGACTGGCCGGGCCAATGGCAGCGCTGGCGGGCAAAGCACCATGGGACGCAGTGTCGTCACCAGACCCTGCCCCAGGGCGTGGCCCGCGGAAAAGCAAATATCTGGTCTTTCGGTGCCAGCCTGGAACTCGTAGTCTAGTGGGAGACTGTCCCTGAGTAGTGAACGAACGTCTCTAGGCCAGAGTTTCCTCATCTGCAGAATGGGACTGACAGCAACTGTCTCAAACTGTTGTGTGAAAATTACTGAGCTGGTGAGGGTAAATAGTTTAGGCTAGAACGACCATGTAAGCGCTCGGGAAACCTAGCCGTGATTGTATATGGTATTAGAGAATTGTAAGATAGTGCTGTGGAAGCACAGAAAAGAGAAGTCCAAAGCAAGTCCCTTTCTCGGAGGAAGCATCCAGAATCGTCTTGAAGAATAATTAGGAAATGTTAAGGCTACCACGGGTACTAAATCATGATGAAAAAGACACAATGTTACTTTAGGACTATGAATTTATCCTTTGAGTGATGAGAACTCATCCTCGCCAAATGATTCCAAGCAAGAAAGCAAGGTCAGATTTGTGTTTTCCGACCACGGTCCTGCAGTAGCTGTTGCAGGCTCAATCTACATGGCACAGCATCCCACAGTCCTCTCAAGGAGGTTGCGCAAACGCCTGTGGCCGTCAGCCTACAACTCCCTGCAGGCAACACTACCCGGCTCCTCTGGTGCTCAGTGACCGCCGGCTTCCCTAGGCGTACTCTGGGCGTTTTGGCAATGTTTACGGTTACTCGACCAGATTAGATGTGGGTCGCAGACCCAGGAGATAAAGAATCATGGGCCTGTGCTAAAAAAAAAAAAGAAAAGAAAGAAAGTGAAAGAGGAGAGTGAAAAAGTTGTCTTAAAGCTCAACATTCAGAAAATTAAAATCATGGCATCTGGTCCCATCACTTCATGGGAAATAGATGGGGAAACAGTGTCAGACTTTATTTTTCTCGGCTCCAAAATCACTGTAGATGGAGATTGCAGCCATGAAATGAAAAGACGCTTACTCCTTGGAAGGAAAGTTATGACCAACCTAGATAGCATATTGAAAAGCAGAGACATTACTTTGCCAACAAAGGTCTGTCTAGTCAAGGCTATGTGGTCATGTATGGATGTGAGAGTTGGACTGTGAAGAAAGCTGAGCGCCGAAGAATTGATGCTTTTGAACTGTGGTGTTGGAGAAGACTCTTGAGAGTCCCTTGGACTGCAAGGAGATCCAACCGGTCCATCCTAATGGAGACCTGTCCTGGGTGTTCATTGGAAGGACTGATGCTGAAGCTGAAACTCCAATACTTTGGCCACCTCATGTGAAGAATTGACTCATTGGAAAAGATCCTGATGCTGGGAGGGATTGGAGGCAGGAGGAGAAGGGGATGACAGAGGATGAGATGGCTGGATGGCATCATTGACTCGATGCACATGACTTTGGGTGAACTCTGGGAGTTGGTGATGGACAGGGAGGCCTGGCATGCTGCGATTCATGAGGTCGCAAAGAGTCAGATACGACTGAGCGATTGAACTGAACTGAACTGATGCAAAAAAAATGCATCTTTGAGACCCAAGACTGTAAACCACTTGGCACTGGGTGGGATTTCTCCCAAAATTACATAGGGATTGGGTACTGTGGGATGGAGGGAGACTACAGCTTCATTTATGATCCAGAGATCTTGAACCATTCGCCAGGTTCCATCCTTTTTCTTTACTGAGAGGATTGGGGTGTTACATGGCGAACTGGTGGGGACCAATAGCCCACAAGCAAGGAATTTATTTATTAAAGGCTGTAGTCCCTCCTGAGCCTCTCTTTTGAGAGGATACTGTTTCCGGTTAGGAAACCGAGTGGGATCTCGGAGAACAATGATGACCAGTTCAGCTTGGTGGGCTCGTCCAGGAATCCCCTGGTCCCACACATGGGGGTTAATTTTGTCTTCCCATAGTTTTTGGTCCCTCTCTATTGGAGAAAGTGTAATGGGTTCTTCAGTAGTAATCAGAAGCTGTAGGGCTCTAGGGGCTGAAAAGCTTCCCATCACAAGTCTTTCCCCCAGTTTAGTGAGTGTATCTCTTCCCAATAAGGGAGTAGGACACTCAGGGACCATCAGAAACCGGTGGGAAAATATTTGTCCATCCCAGCAACAAAGAAGTGCTTGAGTGAATCTTTTAGTAATTGTTTTTCCTGTAGCACCCAAAATGGTACAGGCTTGGGAGGAGAAGGCTCCAGATTAGGAGATCAAGACAGAGTAGGTAGCCCCCGTGTCAACAAAGAAAATTCTCAGACCTACCTGCCACATCCAGTTGCACCCTCGGCTCCAGCCCCGTGATGGTTATCTGTGACAGGCGGGCTGGCTGGAGCGGGTCGCTTCAGTCCTGTTGAACCATTGTGAGGGAAGGCTTGGCGCTTGACCTTGAGGCTCTTGGGTCCCCAGGGTAGAGTGCCGCCCAATGTCCCAGTTGATGGCATTTTTGGCAAGCCATTTTAGGAGACTTGTTACGGTTTGGACACTCTTTGGCCCAATGTTCCGCCTGTCTACAGATTAGGCATTTGCCTCGTGCCTTGTCCTTCAAGGACTCGGGGTTTGCCATAGGGCTTCCCTGGAGGGCGGCCAGCATCTGGGCATGCCTTGTCTTTTTCCTTCTCTCCCTCTCCTGGGCCTGGGCCTCCTTCTCCTGTTCTCTGTTATAAATGGTGGCGGTCTGGACCATCTCATCTCAAGAGACAGCAGGGTCCTGCTGGTGTAACTGTTGTAACTTAATTCTGACAGCTGATGCACACTGGGACACCAATTTGTTCTTTAAAATCACCTGTCCCTCGTAAGAGTCTAAATCCAGATTGGTAAACTTTTGGAGGGCCTCTTTTAGCCTTTCCAGAAAGGCAATGGGGTTCTCATTGGGCTCCTGAGTTATTGCTGAGACCCAGGCACAGCTAATTACTTTTTGTTGGGCTGCTTTCAGTCTTGCCTTCACATAGATTAGAATATGATCTTTTTCCCAGATGTGCTCAGGGTCATTATAATTCCAATTAGGGTCGGAGGAGGGGACTGCAGTTTCCCCTACTGGGTATTTATCGCTTGACGTGTGAAGTCCTGTTGCACACCTTCAGGCTTCCTTTAAGACCCTAGTATGTTCAGGGTCACATAAAGTTTGACTAAATATGACCATGATGTCCTTCCACGTCAAGTCAAAGGCCAAGGTAATATGTTGGAATGTATCTATATATTTGCCTAGGTCATCTGTATAGCTTCCCAGGTCTTGTTTGATCTGTCTTAGTTCTAAGAGGGAGAAGGGCTTATGGACCCAGGTTGGTCCAAATTCTCCTCTCCTCCAGTTTCAACTAAGGGACATACTCCAGCTGGCTTTTGTGGAGGGGGTGCTCCTGGATATGGGGGCACGTTTGGATACAAGGAAGGAGCACCAGGCAACTCGGGAGCTATGGAAGGCTCCAGTCTCTTTGGGAGTATGGGAGGTGAGCCTTTACGGGGGGGGGGGGGGGGGGGGGGGGCGGTTTCCTTCTCTTGGTTGCCTGTGCCTAACACCATTTGCCTAGTGGGCTCACTTTTAGGGTGTACAACAATCCCATACTTAAGACAGAGTTCTTTCATATCTCTTAGTTGGAAGAAAATTTGGATATAAGGGATTTCTGTCCATTTCCCTTGTCTTTTGCAGAATAATTCTAGTTGCAGGATAGTATTGTAATTTAAACTCCCATCCTCAGGCCAGTGTTCCTCATCCCCCAGTGGATACTGTGGCCACGCAGTGGCACAAAAGAATTTTAAGCGACTTCTCCTTAGAGGATCGAACAGCTTCCAGTTATCAAGGATGCATCTCAAGGGCATCTGCCAGGAAGTGGATTGGTTATTTCCCATCTAAAAGACAGTCATGACAGGGAGAAAAAGAAAAAAACTAATAGGCCTCCTTCAGTTTCCATGGGTGGACTTCCTTAGGGGTGAGTCTTTTTGAAGCTTATTGTCACGCGGTTCTTTGTCTCGTCACAACAAAGATTTGGAGCGACGGACATTAAAGCCCTCGGCGCGTCACAGCTCTTGGGTCTTGGACAAACCGTGCTACAGCTCTTAGGCAAATCAGTGTTACAGCTCTATTTTATTTAGAAGATAGCAGGAAAGTGAGAGAGAGAGAGAAAGAAAAGAGCGCACGCACGCGGGAGAGAGAGTCCGTGAGAAAGTGCTTTGGCTCCTCCTTTTATATGTTTTTTCCTCCACCTGGGCCTGCCCTATGCAAATTGGGCTTAGCCAGGAGTGCTGTCTGTTCTGTTTGTTCTGCCTGAAGTCTTCACTCTGGTCCTCGGACCTTCCTTGTCTTTTAGCCACCGCCATTTTGGACTCCTTTTCCCTATTCTACCTACCTAACACTTATCCTACCCAGTACTGTTGCAACCTGAAAGCAAGGTGTCCCCCGGTCGGAGTGCAGATCTCCAGGCAGGCTAAGGCGTGACAGCCTCCTGGAGATCGAATCTCTGGGCAGGTCGAGGAAAGTTGGCCTCCCAAGAGTTGGGTCCCTGGTCAGGTCGAGGCGTGACGACCTCCTGGGACCCCTGGACTGGCGGATCCCGAAGCAGGTTGAGGCGTGACAACCTTTCGAAGACCGACCCCTAGGCATGTCAAGGCAGGTCGACTTCCTGGGACCCCCGGACTGGAGTTGGGCGTCCCCAAGGTCTCCAGTGTGACCAGTGCTGGGTAGGATTAAGGGGTTGTGATCTTAACTCATTGCTGGTTTGTCCACCGTAGATGGGAATAGATATCATGATGTAAAGCAATCCAAGCCTGTGCCCTGAGACTGGGAAACAGTGTAACAGTCATAAGCCTTGTCCTCTTACTCTAAGGGAGTGTAAGTCACTGATTTCTTCCCCTACTCCTTCTTAAGACCAGGTTAGGGTGTATCCCCTGGTAAGCATTTCATTGTCACAGACCCACTTTAGGTAATAACAGAAGTAGTGACAAAGGAGTGGGTTATCTGGCCCTGTTAGGGACATTAAGGTATTTTAATAATAGGCTGGGTGGAGCAATGTTGCCTACAAGGGGGTAGGGTCCTGATTATAGGAGTTAGTAATTGGCTTAAGAGCAAACTTGTTAAGAGGCAACAGACCAGATGTTCCATAAAAGTGGAGTGGAGATTTGATCCAAGGGTATGTTTGTAACTTTAGGAGAAGGGTGGTAAGGGTTTGGGCCCAAACGGACTGCGGGGCTAACTCCCAAAGTGGCAAACATTATCCCTGGAAGCCCAGTTGCCTTTGAAGGGATGCCAGCTGATGGATTTCTAGCAGGCATTGTGTGCCTGGCGCCCGCCCTAGCGGGTTCACTGAGAGATGCTGGTGTTGCATATGTTGTAGGAAACATGGAAGATGAAGGGCTGAATATCTAGAGGGGTTGGATATTATAGAGCATTTCCCTCCCAAGGGCCATCTATTTTCTGGTTGTACCTCCAGAAGATTGTAGAGGCGACATTATGGGTCTGGACGGGGCTCAGGAAAAGAGCATGAAACAGGAGGGAAGGGGGCAGAGCACAACCTTTGAAAGAATGACATAGCATAAGCGCATAATGTAAACTGATGAAAATCAGTTGGGGCCAAGACGACAAGTCAAATTCAAGTAAACCTTAATCCCCAATCTATAAACCAAAAGACACACCCAGAGGTGGCAGGACAGCTCTAAGGCACTGTCAGGAGACAGAGGAGTGGGTGGTTCCCCAATGGCTGCGCTGATCCTCCCACTCATTAGCATATGAATTTACCCGGCGCTCGCGCTTGCAAAACCTAGCCAGGCCCCATTCCATGGCTTGCACCCTGCAGAGTGTGCTTCTCTCTGAATCCTAAGCAATCTACCTCTTACCTATTGCTTTTGGCCGGGCTCAAGTATCGGGAGAGAGAGCTGAAGGACAGGACGAAAAAGCAGTGGGAAAAACGTGGCAAGGAATCCCCTTCATAGCCTGCTGGAAAATCTGCTAAATATCTGACTGGTGCTCACAATTTCATTGGCCTGATCCTTGGCACAAAGAAGAGTAAGGACAGAAGAACCCCCACCGGCTTGGGTAACAGCTACTGGGGCTCAGCAGATAGTGCCTTTGGGACATACCAGAGAGCAGCCTCTCCAGAGTCCCTCAGCTGCGCCCACTGCCGCCCACCTGTTCTCCAATTAGGGGGGGGTGGGGGTGGGGGCTGGTTCGAGGAAACAAGAAACGAGAGATTGTAAAGGAATTAAGATTTTGTTAGGCATATGTCCCTTCAGCTATAGGAGCGAGGACCTCCTACCTTAACCAGAGGTTTTCTGGAATCTGAGCCGTGTGAGCTTTCTGCTGAGTTCATTTTTCGGTGTTCCGGTTTCCAGCACGATAGGCCTCTTGTCACTTCCCTTGCACTGGGTTTTCTTTGCGTTCCACTTCTACTGCCGGAGCTTTCGCTGAGTTGGCTCCTGCTGTGCTTGGCCTCTTTGCGGCCCTGCTGAGGTTGCTTCAGCCAGGTTAAATCCGAGTCACGGCACCATAGATGTCTGGCGAGTGTATGCTCCTGGGTTCTCTCTCGTCACAACAAAGATGTGGAGTGACGGACATTAAAGCCCTCGGCGTGTCACAGTTCTCGGGTCTTGGACAGACCGTGTTATAGCTCTCAGGTCTCCAACGGACCGTGTTGTAGTTCTTAGACAAATCCGTGTTACAGCTCCGTGTTACAACTCTATTTTATTTAGAAAATAGCAGGAAAATCCATCCTCGAGGCGTAAGGGCATGTCGACCCAAAGACGCAAAGAGAAGAGTGCCCGTGTGTGTGTGGGAGGGAGGAAGGGAGGGAGGGAGGAAGAGAGAGAGCCCTTTGGCTCCTCTTTTTATATGTTTTTTTTCCTCCCCCTGGGCCTGCCCTATGTAAATTGGGCTGGCCAGGAGTGTTGTTTGTTCTACCTGAGGTCCTCACTCTGGTCCTTGGACCTTCCTTTGTTCTATTTTTGCGGGCTTTTCCCTTCCTTGTCTTTTAACCACCGCCACTCTGGAACTCCTGTTTCCTATTCTAACTGCCTAATACATAAGATAATAGTTACAGACATTCCTATTCCAGGAAGGAAGTAAATGGAACAGACATAGAAAGGAGTTCCTTGTCCTGATGAGTTTCAGAATTTGGCCCGGCAGAATCCCTTTCCCTGGTGGCTCAGATGGTAAATGTGGGAGACCTGGGTTGGGAAGGTTGATCCCTGGCTGGGAAGATCTTCTGGAGGATGGATTGGCAACCCACTCCAGTATTCCTGCATGGAGAATCCCATGGACAGAGGAGCCTGGAGGGCTACAGTCCATGGGGTCACCAAGATTCAGAAACGACTGAGCAACTAAGCACACAGCACAATAAAATACACCACCATTAGAAATGATGATCATAGACAATTTAATTACAGGGGAGGAGGAGCACTTTCATGATGTAATCAAATCCCACACCTGCAGAGGTTCTCCCACAGGAATGAGTTCTGAGCCCATGTTAGGCTCCCAACCTGAGGGTCTGGCATTGGGGGGAGGAGCCCCAAGAACATTTGGCTTTGATGGCCAGCTGGGTTTGAGTGCAGGAGCTCCACGGGACTGAGAGAGACAGACTCCATTCTTGAGGGCACACACAAGGTTTAATGAGCAGTGAGGCCCAGGCCAGAGGAGTGACTCCATTAGAGCATGAACCAGACCTACCTGCAGGTTTTGGAGGGTCTCCTGGAGGTGGGGGTCGGCTGTGGCCCACTGCAGGGGCAGGAACACCAGTGGTGGAGGCCCTGTGGTAAATTCCTCAGCTGAGCTCTCCTAGAGGTCACCGCTTTGGCACTGAGACCTGTCCCCCCCACCCACCCCCACCAAGCAGCCTGAAGGCTCCATTTCTGGGATGCCTCTGGCCTTCTTGGATTGGAAGAATCAGTATTGTCAAAATGACTATACTGCCCAAGGCAATCAAATTCAGTTCAATCTCTGTCAAATTACCAATGGCATTTTTTACAGAACTATAGCATTTTTTTTAAATTTGTATGAAAACACAAAAGACTCCAAATAGCCAAAGCAATACCAAGAGAGAAAAACAGAGCTGGAGGAATCAGTCTCCCTGACATCAGGCTATATTGTGAAACTATAGTCATCAAAAGAGTGTAGTATTGGCACAAAAATAGAAATACAGATCAATGGAACAAGATAGAAAGCCCAGAAATAAACCCATACACAGTGTGCATATTTGTGTGTGTGTGTGTGTGTGTGTGCTCAGTCATGTCTGACCCCCTGGACTGTAGCCTGCCGGGGTCCTCTGTCCATGGCATTCTCCAGACAAGAATACTGGAGTAGGTTGCCATTTCCTTCTCCAGGAGATCTTCCCAACCCAGGGACCGAACCCACGTCTCTTGTGTCTCCTGCACTGGCAAGCAGATTCTTTACCATTGCTTGTGGGAAACAATAACACTAGTGCATGGGTATTGTGAGGCTTAGATGCAAAATTTCAGTCCGAGGCCCAGCTCGGTGTGGCTAAGCTGGTGGTTCAGGCCTGGATCTCTCACGAGGTTGTGGTCAGACTGTTGGTTGGGGCTGCAGACCCTTGAAGGCCTGATCAGGTCTGGAGGGTGCATTTCTAAGATGGCGCCCTCCTAGGCTGTTGGTTAGAGGCCCCAGTTCCTCTGTACATGGGCCTCTCCTAGAGCCGCCTGAGTCTTCATCCCACCACGGGCTTCCCTGGAGGCTCAGGTGGTAAGTCTGCCTGCAATGCAGGAGACTCTGGTTTGATCCTTGGGTCTGAAACATCCCCTGGAAAAGGGAATGGCTACCCACTCCAGTATTCTTGCCTTAAGAATTCCATGGACAGTGGAGCCTGGGGGGGCTACACCCCACAGTGTCACAGAATGTTGGACATGACTGAGTAACACTTTCACCCCACCTCAGCTGGCTTCCTCCAGAGTGAGCTGTCCAAGGGACAGAGCAAGGTAGAAACCACAGTGACTTCATAGCTTAGAAGTTACCTGCTGACATTTCTGCAGTGTCCTGTCATCTTCACATCACAGCAGTACTTAACATGAGAGGGATCACACAAGGGTGCAGGTACAAGGAGGTGAGGGTCATCGGGTCATGTTGGGGGCTGGGAACTACGTGACCCCTCTGAGCCACCGAACCAGTACTGGAGCACCCGTTGCTTCGCTTCTTGTTATTCAACATGAGAAGTCCTGTTATTATTGTGCTATTTAGAGGCCGAAGCATCCTGATAGCCTTTCTCCCAAATTCCTTTTTTGCTTAAAACAGCCAGTGTCGGATTCTGTGACTCACAACCTAAGCCCTTGGCAGATACAAGAGAGGAAACCTAGATCACCAGCCTTGTTTAGGGAAGAGGGAGAGGTGGGTTCCTAGGCTGCAGGCCCCCCTGTGGCCATCACTCCAAACTTCACAAATCTGACTTGGTCATCTAGGGTCTAAGAACAAGCACTGCAAGGGGAAAGAAAACTTGGCTTTTACATGCCTAAGTAGTCACAGTTAGGTGAGAATACAAAAGAAAGGGGCTTCCTTGGCAGTCCTGCAGTTAAGGGGCTTCCCAGGTGGCTCAGTGGTAAAGAACCCACCTGCAATGCAGGAGATGTAGATTTGATCTTTGGGTTGGAAAGATCCCCTGGAGAAGGGAATGGCAACCCACTCCAGTATTCTTGCCTGGAGAATACCTCGGACAGAGGAGCTTGGTGGGCTGCATTCCATGGAGTCGAAAAAGAGATGGGCACAACTGAGCAAGTAAACAATGACACCCAGTGGTTAAGACTCCGAGCTTCCACTGCAGGGGCCACAGGTTAGTTCCCTGGTAGGGAATTAAGATCCCATGTGCCACGTGGCACAGCCAAAAAAGAAAAGAAAATTGCTTGCTGTAATGATACAACTTTGGTGCTGCCTGCTTCTCCAGCTAGGTCTGTGACTAAGTCTCTGTGGAGGGGTGGAATCCTTCCCCTCCTTCTCTCCTGTCTGAGATTCCTTGCTCAACTTTGGAATGGAGCTGATTCCAGCAGAGACTTCCAGCTTCTGTCCTTTGGATGGCCAGAAACCAAGAGGATCTCAGAATTTGCCACCAAGAGCCAGGAGAACAGTAAATTTACACAAGTCTGGTCTCCTGGGCTTCCCTGATGGCTCAGATGGTAAAGAATCTGCCTGCAATGCAGGAGACCAGGTTTGATCCTGGGTCAGGATGATCCCCAGGAGAAGGGAATGGCAGCCCACTCCAGTATTCTTGCCTGGAGAATGCCATGGATTGAGGAGCCTGGCAGTCTATAGTCTACAGGGTCGAAAAGAGTTGGACACGACTGAAAGACTAACGCAAGGTTCTCCTCCTAAAGGTGGGCCAGAAATCAGGATTCCCTGAGCTCTTTGTATCCTTCATGTGGGTGCTGGCGGGCTCTCACTTTTCAGAAGGAAAAGGACTCTTTTTGAACTCTGATCCTCTGATCAGCTGCAGCTGGGAGCACAGTCATCGGGGGGGTCCATGGAGGCCGGCAGCACCCTCACTACCAAGGTTACTAATTACGAGCTGGGAAAACATCCCGCCCCCATCCAGACTTCTGGACATGTTCTTCTGGGTCTCAAGGGCACACATGCAGAGGGGCAGGCTGCAGGGCGGGAGATTATCTAGGATCGTCTTTATCCAATCTTGTATTCCCCTCCCACTCAGAGAAGTTGTGAGTGACATGATGAAGCATTTCTTAGAAACAAGAACTGACCTCCATCATTGTAGTAAGGCTCAGACAAAGCAGGTAAGGTGGGGGAGGCTGCAGCAGCCTGGAGTCTGAATTCTGTCACACACAGTGTGGCCTTGGACAAGTCCCCTCTTGCCAACCCTGCTTCCTTCTTTGAAAAGAGAAGCCAAGTCAAAGAATGTTAGATCTAAAAAGGACAGGGAGAACTTCCCTGGTGGTCCAGTAATTAGGAATCCGCCTGCCAGTGCAGGGTACTCGGGTTCAATCCCTGGTCCAGGGAAGATCCCAATGCTGTGGGACAACTAGGCTCACGGGCCACAGCTGCTGAGTCTGCACGCCCAGGGTCTGGGGAGGATGGATACGTGTCTGTGTACGGCTGAGTCCCTTAGCTGTTTACCTGAAACTATCACAGCATTGTTAATCGATTATACCTCAATACAAAATAAAATGTTTGAAAAAAAAAAGAGGGATTTCCCTGGTGCTTCAGGGGCTAAGACTCTGCGTTCCCAGTGCAGGGGCCCAGGTTTGATCCCTTGTCAGGGAACTAGATCTATCATGCTACTGCCAAGACCCAGAGCAGCCAAATAGATATTTTTTTAAAAAAGAAAAGCCCACACAGCACCACTAGAGAGTGGCTGCTACTCGCTGCAACTAGAGAAAGACCACAGGCAGCAACAAAGACCCAGCGCAGTCATAAATAAATACATAAATTTTTTTTTAATTAAAAAAAAAAGTAAAAGAACAGGGAAATTCAACTGGTGGCCTTGTATGTCAGGTAGAGGGCTTTGGGCTGCAGATGACAGGAGACCCAACTGAAAGTGGCTCACACAATGAAACTTTTACACCACGTAACAAGGAGTTCAGATGCTGCGCAGGTCTCTGATGCCCCGGGGACAGTGACGGCACAGTTTCGGTCCATCTTTCCGTGCCACCATTCTCAGGCGTTGGAGGCTGTCCCCTCACGGGGGCCAGGTAGCTGAAATGGCTCCGAGCATCCTTTTCTCACCCAGTCATTCCAGAGGAAGAAAGCAACCAATCTCTCTCTCTCTCTTGTTTTTTGGATATGGATCATTTTTAAAGTCTATTGGATTCGTTACAATATTGCTTCTATTTTACGTTTTGTTTTTTGGCCTCGAGGCATGTGGGAGCTTAGCTGCCAGACCAGGGACCAAGCCTGCACCGCATACATTGGAGGGTGAAGTCTTAACGACCAGACCACCTGGGAAGTTCCCACGTGTCTTTGTTGTGTTTCTGTTTCAGTGAGCACACCTTCCCAGAGACCCCTCTCCACACCCCCGACACCCCCAGAGCACCCCAGACGTCGCATGGGCCAGGGGTATGTCACATGCTCATGACCAGACCAATCTCTGATGTGGGGAAAGGCATGACCACGATTGGCTGGAACCAATCGAGCATCACCCCATGGACTGGGAAGGACCTGGGAAGCAGGTGAGAGGGGGACAGCTACCTGTCGGGGAGGAAACAAACCTTGTCTGCCATGGCTGGGCTCCTCCTTTTATAGATAGGGACCTGAGAGTGAGGGGGCCTTTCTCCAGTCCATGGCCTTTCTCCACCAGGAGTTGGTGGCAGTCAGGGGTGAATGTAATTCTGACTCTCAGACAAACTATTTCATCACAAGCTGTTGGTTCCAGCCTGGGTGATTTCAAGTCTGGAACTACACATCTGATTCTCTGAGAAAATATTTTTTCTCTGGAGTCACCGCAAGTCCATGGTCATCCTGGGACATAATTCTTCTGTGTTAACTCAAGCCCTTGAAATGTGTCTGCCTCCAAATTCAGTATAACCTTAATGAGAAGTTGCTGTAGCACAGTGGTTAAAAGCTCCCAAGGCAGAGCAAGCAAGATTAAACCCCATCTTCCTCTGTCTTATCTGCTATTTCCTAAGCCAGCAGACTACCCTGGCAGCCACTGGGAGTAACACCTTCTGCCAATGAGAGCAGCGGTTCATAACAGTCACCCCATCGGTGATTACATCCATCAGTGGCCAACCAGGAAATTACAAACCTCTCGAGATATCTCAGGCAAAGGTAACAATTTAATGAGGGGAATGGGCCAACAGGTGTTGAAAGAGCTGGAGACATAGAAACGTGACAAGGGTGTTTCCCAGGGGTCAAGAAGCTGCTTGGCTCCAGGAGGACACACGCCTCACTGCTGAGCTGCTAGAGGTCCTGCCCCCTATGCTCACCCCACCCCCCACTACTGCTGCCACCAACCCAGCCACAGCCACTGCCACGATGCTGCCAGAGCCAGACTGGCTTTTCCCTTCCTCCTGCCCGCTGATCCCTTCCCTGGTGGCTCTGATGAAAAGAATCTGCTTGCAATGCAGGAGACCCAGGTTCAACCCCTGGGTCAGGAAGATCCCCTGGAGAAGAGAATGGCTATCCACTTCAGTATCCTGGCCTAGAGAATGCCATGGACTGTATAGTCCATGGGGTCACAAAGAGTTGGACACGACTGAGAGACTTTCACTCACTCACTCATTCACTCACTATTATATATCCTATATATGACTTTCTGACTCATCCTTGTAGCTCAGATAGGACATTTTTAGTTGCAAGAGACCAAAATTTTAGACCCACAAAGAGGCTTAATCAAAAGCAGCAGTTGTTAAAGCTGAAAAGTCCAAATGTAGTTCTAACTTTAGGTATGGCTTGATCAGGGGTTCAACCAATAACACTGACACTCATTAACTCTGGATTGGATCATGTGCCTATTTCTAGATTAATTTCTATAGCCAGGGATGTGGTGCATCCTAAATATTCCACCCAAATAGCTTGAGGTTATACTAGAGGTGAAAATGAGGTAGCTTCAAGGATGAATGCTGGAGAAGACTCTTGAGAGTCCCTTAGACTGCAAGAAGATCCAACCAGTCCATCCTAAAGGAGATCAGTCCTGAGTGTTCATTGGAAGGACTGATGCTGAAGCTGAAACTCCAATACTTTGGCCACCTGATGTGAAGAAATGACTCATTGGAAATGACCCTGATGCTGGGAAAGATTGAAGGCAGGAGGAGAAGGGGACGACAGAGGATGAGATGGCTGGATGGCATCACTGACTCAATGGACATGAGTTTGAGCAGGCTCTGGGAGATGGTGAAGGACAGGGAAACCTGGTGTGGTGCAGTCCATGGTGTCACAAAGAGTTGGACACAACTGAGCGACTGAACAATAAGGATGAATGGGTGCTGGGCACGGAGAATAGCTATCTAGTCATATTTCAGCTTAGGGAAAACATCCTGGTGCTCACCCTCCTCTATCCGAGGTTAAGTCATTTCCTGCTGTGATACACTCTCAGAGCTCCTCGTGCGTCACAGCACTCATCAACTTATAATTATACTCTTACGAAGTTGAACGACGCCTGCCTTATGAGCAGCTTATGAGCTCCATTAATAGGCAGGGGCTATGTTGCCATCGCTGTGTCCCCAGTATCCAGCCTAGTGCCTACACGTGCTAGACACTTAAGAGAGACTGTGCACAAGGGGATAAATCCGGGACCCTGGTTATGATAATCAGACTCCGCCTGTCACCTTGACTTTTTCAAGCTACACTTGCCTGTTAGGCTAGAGTCTTCCCCCTCGGAAGCCTTCTCTCCCCTGCAGGCAGGCCTGGGAACACTTACATAGGACACACCTCCCCAGGGAAGCAAATGACAATTTTCCCATGGAACCTGGGAGGCCTGAGACCCAGAACTCTGGGCTGGTGATTCAGGCAACTCGATGAATCAGGAGAGGAGCCAGCGGAAAAAGGAGGGTTACTCTGGATTAAGGGCTTTAAGAGGAGTGATTCACGATCATCGCGGCTGACATTTCAAAAGCCCCAAATACTTTTGGTAAACAGTGTGCTGCCCTGCATTTCATCTCCCATTTATCCTGGTAGTGAAGCAGCCTGTATTTGCTCTGGGATGTGTCATATTTCACTTTCTGCCTCTCGAGTATCCATGATGTTCAGCTCCTCAGTTTCCCATATGTAGCTTATTTATCAGGGCTGCCTTGGTGGCTCAGCAGTAGAGAATCTGCCTGCTAATGCAGAAGATGTGGGTTCCATCCCTGGGTCTGAAAGATACCCTGGAGAAGGAAATGTCAGCCACTCCAGTATGTCCATGGGAAAGCCCATGGACAGAGGAGCCTGGCAGGCTACAGTTCATGGGCCCGGACAAGACTTAGCAACTAAATAACAAGAACAACAACTTATTAAAAATAAGCCAAAGCTTATTTTTGTGGAAATGCTGGCACAGTAGGGACAGGTTGGGCTTTGGCGTCAGCTCGGGCAGCCTGGTTCTGCTGTCTGGTGTCTGTGTGACCTAGGATAGGTTATTTAACCTCTCTGAGCCTCCCTGTCCCCCCCAGTAGATAACATTAACCTCATGGGGCTTTGGGGAGATGTAGATGGTGATGCTTCTATGTAGGGCAGGCTCCACGTTTAGCTGATGCTGCGGCAGGTTGACGGAAGGGGTGGGAAGGAGCAAACTGTCCGGTGAGGGTGGAGCACAGGGCAAGTCACCAGGCTCTGGGGTCTCCCTGCACTACCCAGGCACGGGTGTGAGTCTGAGTCCCCAAGAGGAAGTCTGTGGACTGACGCTGGAAGGGTTGCAAAAGTAGCCATAGATGTTTTGCCCAAAGTTTTCACTTTCGTCTCAGGTTTAAAGGATTTGTTAACAAAAGAAGCCACTCATTATATACAAATAAATAATACATATATTTATTAGAGAATTATCTAACTTACTTTCAATATACTAACATTAAAAGAAAAGAGAAATATAAAAAGCAGAGGACACATCATCAAACTGGGTTTTGACCAACATCCAGACTTAAACAGCGCTGGCAAGTCCCTTGTCAGCACATCTGAAGCCCAGGTCCCAGGCAGCACGTCTGCTCCGTGGTAAGACTTCAAAGATTGCAGTTCTGGGTTCCTGCTTATAATCCCAGGACTCAAACTGATATCATCATCAGTGACCAAATCGCAAGCCTGGTTTCATTTTAATGCTGTTTGTTTTGTCTTGTAAAACTTGGAATGTTGTTAAGCCTGGGGCTTGGTTGGCCAGGTCCCCTCCAGGGGCTCACTAATCTCAAAATGCTTCCCCCATGTTATCTATGGTGCTGCAAGTCTTGTACTCACAGCAGGCAGTCACTCACAGTCAGGGCAGTGTCCAGGCAGGTTAGAAGCAAGGGTCAGAGGCCTGCTCTGCTTTGCTTCCTAAGCCTAAACAAAATGATTTATTTAATTTCCCTAACAATAGACAATGTGTAAACAAGCGGGTGTGACTGTGTTCCAGTAAAACTTCATATATGGATGCAGATATTTGAATGTCATAGAATTTTCAAATGTTAATATATATATGTGTGTGTGTGTGTTTAGTCATGAAGTCATATCTGACTCTTTGTGACCCCATGGAGCCCACCAGGGTTCTCTGTCCATGGGATTTTCCAGGCAAGAATACTGGAGCAAGTTGCCATTTCATTTTCTAGGGGATCTTCCCTACCCAGGGACTGAACCCCAGTGTCCTGCCTTGCAGGCGGATGCCTTACTGCTGAGCCATCAAGGAAGCCCGGAAGGGCTCTTTGCCCAGATATAAACTCTGCAAGACACAGGGCACAGACAGCATGGCTTTCGGGCCTAGGAGACAATGTGAGACATTGTGTGTGTGTTTATATGTGCACGTGTGTGAGTGCATACATGTGTATGAAGGAGGTGTAAGATGATCAACCAGCCTGGTTTGCCTGGATTGTGGGTTTCCAGGGTGCAGGACTTTCAGTGTTCAAACCAGCAGAGTCTTGGGCAAACTGATACATGGCTGGTGACCCTGTAAGTGTGTCCTTTTTCCCCAGTGTGTGCCTGGAGCCCAGTGCCCTGAGGAGCTTCAGTGCCCTGAGGACCCCAGAGCCTCAGCTCTCACAGCATCAGGAGTCTGTGCCAGAGGCCCTGCAGTTACCACGGTACAGGGGTACCAGCAACGAGAGGATGGTGGGTGATCTCACTACCTTCCCTCAGACCCACCTTCAGACACTCCCAGAAGTAACTGGGGGAAACGTGGCTGGAGGCCTGCCTTAGTAGAGGGGAAAGAGCCAGCAAAATGTGGGTTATGACCACCACGGTGACCCAGGTGAAGTCTGGGGAAACCTGGGTTCCATTTTGTCATTGTATTTTCTGACGGGCCATTGATAGTCTAGAGTATCAGTCTTTTACTTAGTTAAGTTATGTATTTATTTGTGGCTGCGCTGGTTCTTTGCGTCTTTGCTCGGGCTTTCTCTAGTTGCAGTGATGGAGGGTTACTCTTTGTTTGGCGTGTGGGCTTCTCTTGTTGTGGGCAGGCTTCAGAAGCCGTGGCACGCTGGCTCAGGAGTTGTGGCGCACGGCCTTAGTTGCTCCACAGCATGTGGAATCTTCCCGGACCAGGGATCGAGCCAGTGTCTGCTGCACGGGCAGGTGGATTCTTAACCACTGGACCACCAGGGAAGTCCTCCCGGTCCCTTTTAGATCTAACATTTTGTGATTCAGCTTCTCATTTCAAAGAAGGGAAGTCTCACTTATTTACTTCTAATCTCGTCACTTTAGAGAAATCTTTCATCTTAATAACTCTTGCATTGATTACTGAGTATCTTACATATAAAGCTATATTGTCCACCATTAATGATCAATTTTCTCTCCAGTCCAAATATCTGTGCTGTCATTTCTAAGCCGTACCTCATTGCATTTCTCAGACCATCTAGACAACACTAGGTAACAGTAGCGAGGGTGGTTGCCCTTTGTTTTATTTCTGAATCCATTAATTATGCTCCATTCAAGTGCTTTTTGGTCTTGGGACTCTCTTTAGAGTAGACCTGCTGTGTCCCAGCCCTGGGGAGTATTCTAGGGCTTCACTATTAAATGTCTTGAAAGCTCTTAGCTGGAAATAAATACACTTAATTGTATTAAAGAAGCATCCTTCTGTTTTTCATAGCCTTTATAGAGGATAGGTATTGGGTTATTAAAGACCTGCATCAGCCCTCGCTCTAAAAAGCCTCAGTGCCTTTGGAATAAATGAGGTCACACACGTGGTGTGCTTGGCAGAAATCCTAACACAGTCTGGCTGGCTAGTATCATCAGGGTCCCATCTCAGGGCTGTCTGGACACACTGCTCTCCTCCTCTAGGCTGGGGGACCCTGTGTTGCTCCCCTACTCCTGCTCTCACAAAGGGGAAGCCAACAGTTATCCAACCCCTGTGGCCTGCTTCTTGAGGTGACCATTCCTGAGGCAACCTGAGGCCTGTCCCACCTGCCAGGGAGGTAGGGTGAGGCCAGAGGCTGAGCCGGGCTGGGGTGCTGGGTCCAGGGCAGATGGAGACAAGGACTGTTGTTGTGAAATAACAGCAGGACCTTCAGGGAAGGCCCTGTGAATTTTTCCTGAGACACCACCTTCTTTGCTGGCACTACCCTGTGCTTCTTTCCCCTGCACACACCTGAACAAAGCACTTCTCAGAGGAGGGAGGCAGAACCAGCTGCAGAACTTGTGGGGCCCAGTGTGACAGGAAAATATGGGGCTTCTTGTTCAACACTCGTTAGGAATTTCAAGATGGTTGAGCATCAACCAAGACTGGGGCCTCTCTAAGCATGGGGTCCTGAGGGTAGGGAACCTACCAAATTAGGAACCTCGGACAAGGAACTTACTCTGCAGTGGAAACTGACAGTGTCATTGTGGGGCTGGGAAGGTAGAGATGGGAGTTCCTAAAGGTCATGTTTTCAGCATCACAAGAAATTATGTCGAGAGTCGAGCAGTCAGGACTGTGAGATGGTCCTAGTGGCATCTGAGGCCCTGATCTGCGCTCCCTTTCCCTTCCTGTATTCTGAGGAAATGAAGCAAGAAGTACCTGGGTTCGATCCCTGGGTTGGGAAGATCCCCTGGAGAAGGGAATGGCAACGCACTCCAGTATTCTGGCCTGGAGAATCCCATGGACAGAGGAGCCTGGTGGTTTATAGTCTATGGGTTCACAAAGAGTCGGACACAACTGAGCAACTAACACTGGCTGAACTGGCAGAGTGTGGCTCTGACCTTTACAACCAGATACAGCAGTGTTTGGAATCTGAGACTGTTTCTAGTAGGTGGGAGAGGTGTGACCCCCTGACCTGGTGGGAGAGTGTGGTTGGAGTCAAGGGTGGCGGGGAGCCAGCACTGGAGGCAGAGCCCCCTTGTTGGGGAGTCTGAGATGGCAGGAGCGAATATGGTCATTCTGAGAAAGGGGTGCATAGTGGGTGGTCAGTTCTAAGCTCCAGGAGAATCCTGAGTACCAAGGTCCAGAGCCAGAGGAGAGAAGTGCTGGGGTGCGCCTGGGTTGTGGAGTCAGAGGACAGCATCCGGGGGCTTCTCTCTGCCGTCCTCACCTGTGGGAACTGCTGCTCTCTCCTTGTGGTTCTGGCCCTCAGGGTGGATCACCCAGTCCCTTACCCGAGAAAGGCAGGAACATTCAAACACAGTACTCAGGGCTTGGGAGTACGGAGAGAGATGAATGTAAGCCGGCCAGGGGCCTGGAAAGGGTGATCAACAGAAGTTTTGTATCTGGGGTGGCTAGATCCTCCCTACCCAGGTGCAGAGGGCGTGGCTAAAGGGTTCCCCCTTTCAATCGCACAGCTAGCCCAGCTCTATGTTTTCATTTCCTTCCATCCCTTCTGGAGCTGGGATGGGATGAGAGGGTACATACTTTTTCACCAAACAATTCAACTTTTAGGAGTCCATCTTAACATAAAAAGATGCATTCGAGGATGTTCACTGCAGCCCTGCTTGTGATATTCTAATAGCTGTGTGTGTGCGTGTGTGTGTGTGTGATTATTTAACATAGAAACAGGTCTGGTAGCATATGGTCCAAACTGTTGACAATAGTTACCTCTACGGAAGGAAGGGAGTGGGGAAGGAAGAAAGGCTTTCCTTTGCCTCTGCACATTTTATATACTTCTGCTAAGTTTAATTTTTTTTTTTTTTTTTTTACTATTTTTCTAGCACATATGAACGTGATTTAAGAAGATTTAAAAATCACATTGTACAAAACCTTGCAATTTAGAGAGATGAACCGAAGTCTGACGCCACAGATGTATAGTGGTATGGATCCTCTGGGTAATTTTATTTCCTCCAGCAGTTTTTGGCAGTCTAGGGGCAGGCCTGCAGGAAGATGGTGTTGAAAGGACCCAGGAGAAGCTGGCAAAAGCTAAGACACAGGCGCTCAGTAATTATTCTGGGCATCTGACATCAGTTAGCCTATTTAATCCCTGAGGGGTAGATATCATTAATCCTAGATTTACAGTGAAGGAAAGTGGCTTGGAGAGAGGGCGTGTGGCAGGACTGGGATTCGCACCTCAGGGTGTGGGATCTCTCCCGCTCTTGGCTGCTTCCAGCCCAGTTCAGGGGAGGCAAGGAGAGGAGCGGAACACTGGGTGCCATGGCTGCCAGGAGCAGCCTTTGAATGCTGACTCCCGGGGGAGGAAATAAAGCCGGAGGGAGCACCAGTTGTAAAGAAAAGGATCAGCTTACAAGTGAGAGGCGAGGGAAATGAGCTGGTTTGGGTTTTACATAGAATAAAGCTGCGTGGAACGCTGCATCTTCATGTCTCTCATGAACTGGGGAGGGGGTCAGAGGACTGAGGAGTCTCCTGGAAATGGCCTGTGTGTGGGGGGGTGGGAGTGGGGGTGCCAGGCTGGCCTCTGTCCCTTGGCTGAGTCCTTTCCCAGTCCCGTTGACCTCATGCAGAATAAGAACTGAAGTCGACATTCATTGACAAGTTTGAGCCTGGTGGGGGGTCAAGCAGTCCTGTTTGGGGGTCCCTGCAGTTGTGGGGGAGAATGGATTGGGGTGGTGGGGGAGTATGTTCTCCTGCATGCCACCAACTTCCAGGTACCCACATGGCTGGGGGTGCTTCTCCTGTAGCAGGAGTGGGGTTGTGTGTGAGCTCTCTCCACACACATCCACATGGAGGGATTCTTCACAGGGGCTCAGGAGTCCTGGGTGAGCCAGTGAGTGGCACATGCCAGTGAGGTTTGGGTTAGTTCTGTCACCGTGACTCCTTTTGTGTCCCTTGTCACTGAGGTCTGGGGAAACTGGGTAGAGAAGTGTTCAGGGACTTTGAGGTTCAGATGATGGCCAGGGAAGGAGGGCTGTGGTGGAATTGATGCTAGGCAGTCGAAGCTGAGGTGAGGGGGGAAGCTGTGACTTCCTGGAGTGTTCCAGACTGAGTTCCAGAGTATGGATGAAAGTGAGTGGGGGGTTGCTCCTTGTGACCCCAGAAGTAGGCAAATGTCTCCCACCATTCCTGCCTTCTCCTACTTCATTCTTGGTTTTAGGTCTCTAAGTTTAGCATTCCTAAATTGCAGACCTGGAAATCAGTTAATGTGGCTATGCAACAGTTCTCTGAGAACAGAGGGTAAGTGACCAGCTCAGGACAGCACAGGGCAGCGCAGGAGGCCAGCTATGGATAATGGGATCAGGGTCAGCTGGGGGTAAGTGTCCTCACCCGTAATTAGAGCAGGGCTCAAGGATTTCCAGAGAGAGGCCAGGACAACAATGTCCTGTATTAGAAGGTGGGCCCAGGAGGCACCCTGGAGTGCTGGAAGGAGGCAAGGTCAGTGCTGGTAGTCATCAAGGCCAGACTTCTCAGTGAGGCAGGGCAGGGAGGACAGAGGATTTGAGACAGACTTTCAAACTCTGTGATGGTTGAAAGCATTTTCTTCACCAATTACTCTTTATTTAGAAGAGTCAGGTTCTGCCTGGAAAAATTACCTTCTAAATCCAGGAGCACTGAGGCAGAAAATACTGCAGTTTTGGTAGAATTACTGGTGATAGTAAAAATCATCCCTTGTGTCTTTTAAGACATCGTCATTAAGCCGTTGGTACTTTTATAAGGCAGGGAGGGTATTATGATTATTGCTAAATGTGCTTGAACTTGATAATGTAAATCATGTGCCAGTGGATTGGGCCAGCTAGGCTAATAAAGAGGGCCGATAGCGGTAGCGGGTAGCGGGAAGCTGCTCCCCGGTTACCGGGCCTTTCTGCTCGGCTGCCCTCGGGGAACTGCCCGGTGCCCACCTCGGGCCCTAAAGATCCCTGCTGGAGGGGGCACGGGGGCTGTGGATCTTCGGTTCCCTGGTACCCTGAAGCCTGAGCCGCCGCAGGGTACCCGGCGCTGGAGCCCCTGCGGGAGTGCCAGCGCCGCAGCAGGGACTCCAGCCCGGAATACCCCTCCAGGTCTTCAGAGTAGCCGGGACCAAGGCGGGAGTGGGCGGCACCTCAGGGTCGTTCCAGGGCCGCGCTAGGGAAAGGTGTGGACGGCGGCAGAGGAAAGGGACTAGCCGTGCTGTGCCGGGGTCTCGGCTGACCGCGAGCCGCAGGGATGGAGGGGCGGGAGTGAGGGTGGGTCCGAGGTGGGCAACTCCAGGGTACGTGATGTACACCCAGGGGTGCCACCCTCCAGTTTATCGTGGGAGGAGACCCAGCACAGAGAGGCTAAGGGATTCGCCCAAGGTCACACAGTGAGCGGGTGGCGATGTGTGTGGGGTGCCCTTCTGCCAACGCGTCTGGCGTCATCACAGGCCTCCTCTGGTTAAGGACGAGTAGGAGGGCATCCCCAGCCTTCCACGAAATGTGGCTTCTTGTCATCCCAGCCTCCCAGTCGCCGGTGTAGGCGGGCCTAGGGCTCCAGGTCTTGGCGCGCGAGGACACGGACTGAGCCCGAGTCAGTAACACCCGTCACCGCCCCCGCCCTCCTGGCTCTTGAATGGCTCAGTGACAGGGCCCTGACCGAAGTCACACAGCTGCTAAGTTCCGAAGCCGGGATTCGAACCCTGCGGTATGGGTTTTAGTGGCCTCAGGCCGGAGATCAAGACCACTGGCTCAGGGGTGACCACGTGCAGCCATGGGTAAGTCGTTTTCCCTCCGGCAGCCTGGCCGCGCGCCCCTCCCGTCGTGGCCGCGCATGCTCCGTGGCGGGCGGAGCCGGGAGGCGGCGGCGGGCACCCCAGCTGCTTTGCATTGACGCCAGCACCCGCTGGAGGTCACCGCTGGGGGCTGGGCGCGGCGTGCTGCCGGCAAGACCCGGCCCGGAATGCGGAGCCGGAGCCGCGTCGCCCGCAGCTCCTGGGCGAGCGCCGCCGCTTCAGCGCTTCTCGACGGCGCGGCCTCAGGTCCGCGTCCCTCCGTCCCTCCCGGGGTGGACGCGGCCTTGCTGTCCCGACGGGATTCTTCCGGCCCGCACCGCTCAACCGCCAGAGATCTAGTCTAGGTTTCTCCGCCACCAGCCCTCGGACCAAGGGCATTTATCCGTGGGGCGGCCGGCGGAGGGACGTGGGAGCCTGGGGCCTCTGGAGGTGCCGGCCACAGCGCCTCCGGAGCCGGAGCGGGCGTAGCCGGGAGCACACCTCCCCTGGGGGGTCGCGCCGCCTCACGGCGAGGGCGGCGTCGCTCGCGCGGCGGGGACTTGTCGGCTCTCGGGCCGGGAGATCGCAAATCTCCTCCCCCGAAATTCCCCGGAAGCGCGGCGCGGCCGAGGCGAGCGCGGCGATGTGAGGGAAGACGGCCGGCGGCTCCCTCCTCTGGAAGGGCATGTTCGGAGGGGCGGCCGCGGTGCGCTGCCCGCCCCACCGCCCCCTCCCCGCCGCCGCAGCCGCCTCCGCCGCCGCCGCGCCCGCACCGCGATAAAAGGGGCGGCCGCACTTCCTGACGGGAGACCCGCGCTCGCCGCCGCCGCCCGCCCAGGCGGAGATGACACGGCGCACGCGGCGGCCCCGAGGCGCCGGGCGGGCCGTTTACTGACCGGATCGCGGCTGCCCGCCAGCGTGTCCGCGGCGCTGCCGCCAGCATGGGCTGCGCCCCGAGCATCCACATTTCCGAGAGCCGTGGGGTGTACCCCGGCGGCAAGGAGGCCGAGGACGTGCCGGGCCCCGCGGCGGCGCCGCTCCCGCCCGGCGGGCCGAGCCTCCCACCCGGCCAGAAGACGGCCGCCTCGACCCGGGCCCCCGGCTCCAGCCTCGCAGAGTCCGAGCCTCGCGGAGGCAACGGCAGCAAGGTAAAGGGGCGCCGGGCGGGCGGGCGGCTCCGGGACTGCGGTCCGCGGTGAAACTCGGGCCCCGCGGGGCGGCAGCCTTCCCGCAGGGCCGGGCGGGGCTCGGTCCTCGGCCGCGTTGCCCTCCTCGCTCGGCTTTGACAGACGCCCGCGGACTGTCCTGGCCCGGGCGGCGCCGGGAGGAGGACCGACCCCGGTCCTGGGGGCCCCGCTTAGCCGAGTTGTGAGGAGGACGCTCCCTGAACCGCGGCGTCGGTTCCTGGGGCACGTCTGTCGTGCCGTCTTGTGAACTTGACCGAGGCGCTTGAATCCATTCCCTGCCGGACAGCGGGTGCGGAGGACGCCCCCCGCCCCGGATATTCTGGCGCGACCCTGAACGTTCAGTCAGTGTGAACTTTGTTCTTCTGGTTCTCCCGGTGGAAGGGAAGGGCGGCCAGCCTGCGAAGCCGGGGTACTGGACCCTGCCGCCCAGTTGTGTTTTCCCGGTTTGGGCTTTGCGCAAGCCTGCAGTTGCAGTTTTCCATTTTCTTTGAACTATTTAAAATGTAATCTGGAATATCAGCTTTGCTTCATTGCACATGTATTTGAGGTCCCCGTTTATTAGCATACATGTTGTTCTTAAAGCCTGTGTAATTAGAAAATACTATCAGAAACGCAGTTTTTGAAGCATTCAGCAGAACGAAGTTAATTTATCAACCAGTCTTACTGGGACATTTGGTAACTTTTTTAAATTGCGTGTCTTCTCCAGCGCCTGTTGCCTTGACTGTGTTTTGCCAAAGTTTCTGGGCTTCGTCTTTGTTAAGGTTTTCTAAAGGAAAGGTGTTTTTCCTTTTTTAAAAAAGGAAAAAAAGTTCGTGAAGACAGACTGCAGACGCTTTTTGGTTCTCTGATTTGAAATTTTAGAGCTGGAATTCATGCTTTTGTTTATGTATTAATCTAGGGGGAAATATTCCTGTATGCACGGCTATATAGATTGTTGAGGCTCATCAGTCTCTTTGCTGCTGTGTTTTAAGAGTAATTTGTAGAATTGTCTTGATTTTCTTGCTTACTGCTAGATCTTCCAGTTAGAGGGTTAGAAATTGGTTCATTTTCTCTCTTAAATTTCCAGCAGTCATCATTCCTTTTCTACATGAAAGTGAAAAGTCTTTTTCAGTGTTGCATAACGTAGATGCAACACTCTTCCCCTCTCATACGCTCTCTGAAAATTCAGCTTCACTCTGTTCCTCCGATTTGGGAGTCCTAGAGTCATTGAAGAACTCTGTGATAGTTTTGAACTACTTACCTAAGCTGCACTTAATACCTTTGTAATGCTTGTGGGTTAAGTAAGCTACCTAACTGGCTTTTTCTTTTTTTTAAAGTGTTACACAGGTGAAGTTGAATAGCGAAGCTTTAACTGCTGTCAAGTTTTTGACCCAGATCTGATATTGGTTATCTTGCATTAAGTAATAGTAAGGTTTTAGTTAACACCAGTAGTTTTTCAAGAAGTCTTGTGCCTTATTGGCCTACTGGGGGCAGTTGTGGATGTCCTAAATTCACTCAGGTGTCTTGTAAGCATCTGTAAGTGCAGCGGTTTGCTCTCTGCCACCCACATTGTCAGGAGAACCCCTGAGTTTCTAAGAGTCTTGTCAGACCATTGTCTTGAGTGGGGACCCGGAAAAATACATTCATCATTACAGTGCTTAATCCAGTGGCATGCATATAATAGGTGCTAAATAAATGTTGAGTTTGATTTTTGTTGTTAACGGAATGATGAAACGTTTTCAGTCACTGGAATTGGATTCTGTAAAACCTCCGGTGCAGGATTTAAGGTTAGTTTTTCAAGAGGAGGAGCCAAATTATAAATAACACCACAGCCACAGAATCAATAGTCCCATGCTTGTTATTCATGAACTCCAGCATGTTGATGCCACATCTCAGTTACAGATGTTTGTGATTAGGCCTGTCTAGTGAGCCACCAGGGAGCCCAGATCAAGTGATGGTGGTGGTTTAGTCGCCAGGTCGCGCCCTGTCAAGTGACAGGCAGAGGTAAATATCAGCATATTTTTAATTCACTATTTTTCCCTTTAAAGGAATGAGTCTTCTGAAATTAAGATACTCAGTATGTTCTGGAAATTTAAAAACCCATGTTTAGAGAAGATAAGCTTTCAGCAATTTAGCAAAGTCAAATTATTACACAATGAACTTAAATTCCCTTATATAAACATACAAAGATCCAATTTTAGCTCATTAAAAAATAACTTCTTATTAAAATATAGTAAGTCAGCTTATTGAGTGAATTCCAGTCAGAAATTCACTGGGGAAGTTTTTGTATTTCTATACCATGTAGTAAACACCAGTTCATCAGAATGCTTGGGAGATTGATAATCAATTGTATTTTCAGATTAATTAAGCACTGCATCCCCTGCACCTGTAGCGTATCCCACGTGTGTTCCATGAAGCAATTTGTGGACCATTAATAAGTATTAAATGAATAAAGGGTCTGTGGTCAAGTTAGGGAAATACTGGCTCAGGCTAAATTTGTCAGATTTCTTTAATACAGGATTTGTCGAAAACTTAATTTCCTGAAACACATTGTGAACCTCCAAGCCGTATTTAGAATGTGCAACACTTCCCAAACGTGTTTGATTATGGAGCCCATTTGTTGCGGTGTACCTTAGGCAGGCCACATGTTAAGTCGTGATTCCTAACATGAGATAACCAGTATTCAAAGTGCAAGAAATATACTGAACAGTACAACTCAGTAAATATAACTTGCTTCTTAATGATTCCAAAGGTACTTCAGGATCTCGTAATACAGGAGGTTGGCTCATCTTTATGAACTCATTTAAGTATTACTAAAAATACGCTGGCTGTTTATTCATTTCAGGAGTTATAGTCTCTGTGGTTACAGATAATGAATGCTGTGTTCAGTTTGAACACTTACAGTTTTGTTTTGTTTTGAATCAGGGTGCACTTTAACTGTAACATTTAATATTTTCTTGTCAGTCTTTAGATTTACTCCGTTTTCCTTCTCCTTGGCTAGGACTCTGAGTTGCCCTTGAAAGATCTGAGTGTGGGGGCGGGAGTGTCCAAGGAGACCTTCTGCTCCCCCGCTCCCTTTCTGGAGACACGCAGGGAACAACTAAAGGTGGGTCCGCCCTCCCCCTGTGTCACTCAGCCCTGTGAAGGGGCAGCCCCTCTGTTTTGTTCTGCTGTGCTCGCCCCACTGTCCACCCCCCTTCCCCCGCCCCAGACAGTAGGCCTTCCACAGACATTGGTTGAATTGGAGAATTGTGTGAACTAGGCTGTTAGAAGTGGAAAATCCAGCCAGTCCTAGTAAAGGAGAAATAGAAGCCAGTTTTAACTAGAGTGAAGGCTGTAGAATTTAGACTTGAGTTTTTGCAAGTGTCTGGTATTCCTCTTTCAGCGCTTTTGTACCCAGGAAATAATCCGTCTTTGCTCTGGTGAGCCCAGATTTCCCCGTGAAGACTTAAGGATTAGTGCAGCCGGGTGGGCAGTACACAGAGGTGACCGGTAACAGCGCGGCCAACGCTGACCTCTGACCAGGGGTTACTGCCGTCAGCTCTCAGGCTGACTCGCCGTTTGTCCTTCTCTAGTATTTGCTGTGTCATTTTCTTTCCCTCCACCTAGTTTTCTCTAATTTTTCACCACCTTCTCCTTCTTCCCAGTGTTTTCTCCCTCCTTTTCCCCGCCAGCCCACCATCCTCCATAAAATTGGTGACATGAATCATCCTAGGCCATCAAAATTTGCTGGTTTCTTAGTGTTTCCTAGCTCTGGAGTAAAATTTGTTGTCTGCTGTTAATATATAGAGTGGATTAATCCAACTCTTATATTTCCCTAAAAGAAAGTGAAGTCTTCTTTTTGTGTGACCTGAGTGACCACTCTCCCTGCACCGCCCCCCCCCACCCCAAGTTAGGGTCATTGACCCTTGAATTATAGATTATATAAAGTACTGAAAGTTTCCCTGTAAAAGCATAGTTGAGAAAATGGGACCCAACTTTCTGTTCCTGAAGTAAGTGACTAGAATTTTATCTTGAGCTCATGGGCTCTGAGTTCTCTAATCCCTTGTGTTCTTATGCCTTTTGGTATATAGAATCTCATTATCTTGCTAAGCCTAGCTATAAAGATAACTGCTTTTTAAATTTTCTTGAATGCCTATTATATACATAAAATATTTTGTATTATACACTTTTTTTTTTAGTGCTTAATGTCATTACCACCATAACTGTAAAAGCGTGATGTGATGAAGGTCACAGCTCTGTCAGCTCAGACCTACCCTTGGCCGGCCTTGACTGTCTCCTTGCTGAAGTGAGTGTTCGGTCCCTTCTGGCACAAACGTTCCCTGTCAAGTGTCTTGTGATGCTGGTGACCCCTTGGACTGCTTGCCTGTTTGGATTGGGTTCTTCCGTAGGGGATGGTTCGGGATGTGAGGCCATGGGGTGAGGCAGTCATCTCAGAATTACCTAAAATGCCTTAAAGGACAGAGTATTTTTAAAAATTAAAAAGAAATCAGAGAACAGAGGGAGAAGTTGACTGGCACATGGGTGAGCCCTTGGGTGTGTCCACCGTTGGTGGCTCCCGCCTGGTTTCTCCGTGCACAGGGGTCGGTGGTAGGAGGCCTCGGACTCTGAGGTTCTGGAGTGCAAGCTCTTCGTCCGAGTTGCACCTGGCTTTCCTCGATGCCTCCTGTATTGTAGGCACTTTGCTGGATGCCTTGCGGACCTTATCTCTCTTCAGCCCTCTGAGGTGGCTGGTGTCATTTCCTTTCTGCAGATAAGGTGCCAGAGGTTAGAAACTCACCCTGGGCAAACAGTTAAGCAGGGATGCAAATCCGTTGTTCCTGGTGCTTATCTCCTGGCTGGTTGCTCTGATAACCAACCACCTGTCCCAGTGTTACATCCACCATTCTCTGGCCTCCCACTCAGCTATGAGCATCGTGGGTCCACCTGGGCTTTAAGCAGGCATCCTGAATCTGTTATTAAAATTTCAAGTCTTGATTTACTGTGGAGATCCAGTCCTAGCTTAGGTTCTCATGTCTGTGGATGTTGCAGCTGTATTTGGCCCTGTCCCAGGTAATGCCTCTAATCTCCCCTCTTAACTCTCTATAATCAGTCGGCAGGCATCCCTTGGGGCTGCTTTCTCCTCCCTTTCCTGCTCAGGCTGCAGGTAGCCTTCCTTAGCTAGGACCTCCGTAGGAGCCAGCCTGGAGGGCAACCCCTCACCCCTTCTTCTGCCCCCAGTTCCACACATACATGTCCTGTCTTGAGCCCTCGGTTGCACTTGCACTCTCCTCTGCTCTTGCCACCTCTCCTATAGCTCTCGTGGGCTCAGATTTCTCTCCCAAGCCTGCTGCTTGATGATAGGCCTCTGGAGGGCAGGGGCTATGCACTGGTTTCAGTACAGTTCCCAAAGCGTTTGGTGCACTGAGTAGGTGTTTGGATAAATACACCCATCTCTAAGGCTGAAAGGGCTTTTATTTCTATTCCATGGATCTATCTCACCTGTTTAAATTTAACAGAAATTATTGGGGTGTGTTATGCTTTAACAAAAAGCCAAAATACCCTGAAGCCAGTGATTAATCTGCAGGGTGATCAGTAAAGCTTTTGCCTCTCATGTTGGCCGTGTCAGGGTTGAGCAAACGTGCCTGGGTCCCGTCCCTCTGCTCTGCTTCTGTTCTGCTCTATAAGATGAGTGCTGGACTATCTTGGGAGAGAGCTGTTTTGACAAGTCTTGTGCTGGAGTTTCTTTGCTACAGGCCTCATCCGCGTAGACGGAAAGGCAAGCTCAGCTTTCCCCACACTTTCTGGATGGGCTCAAAGAACACCAGGACTTCCCTGGTGGCTAAGACAGTAAAGAGTCTGCCTGCAATGCAGGAGACCCGGGTTCAGTCTCTGGGTCGGGAAGATCCCTTGGAGAAGGGCATGGCAACCCACTCCAGTATTCTTGCCTGGAGAACCCCATGGACAGAGCGGGAACGGTCCGCTTTTATTCTGTGTGGGTTGAAAATTCACCTTCAGTTAAGATGGTGCTCGTTGCCTGTCAGCATGCATCTCCCTTTCGTGTCCTGCACGTCAGTGCAGCACTGCTTCAGCCTTGTCCTTTGCTCCTGGGACGAGCGAAGGGCTGGAGGCCCATGGACGGTTTCCACACGGTCTTCACATGTTTGAGGTTTATAGCGGCTCCCAAGTGAGGTGTGTTGGAAAGAAGAGAAGTGGAGGAGCCACAGGTGTGTGTTTTTAAAGCCAGCACCATGAGGTACCAGCTGTGTGATATTTAGCAAGTTCTGACCCACATTTTCTCAAGCATAAAATGAGACTAGAATACCTGGATTTTGGTGAAGATCATTTAAAATAGTCTGTGTGCATATGTTTTGTTAATTCCAAAGCACCAGTACATGTAAGGATTGATCTTTTTCTTTCAGGTACCTTTTTCAAGGACAAACTTTGCTTAAATATATTTGCTTATATTTAATTTTTTTTTTTTGACTGTGCAGCACAGCGTGGGAGATCTTAGTTCCCCGACCAGGGGTTGAACCCAAGCCACCTACATTGGCAGTGTGGACTGGACTGCCAGGGAAACCCTCTATCTGCTTCTTTTTTAAAGCAAATCTCTTCCTTTTAAAAATATATTTTTATCTTTCCCCTAATATTTTATTAGTTTGAAAAATTTCAAACATATAGCAAAGTTGAAAGAATTCTCACGTGTGTACCCACCACCAAGATTCTATAGGCAACACTTGCCTTCGTTTGCTTTATCATTCTCTGTCCACCCAGAAATCTGTTTTATTTTTGGAGCCATTTCCAAGTAAGTTGCATACATCAATATACTTAACTCCTAAACACTTCACTATGTATATCACCTAGAATTCAAAATTTGTCTCTTTTTTTTGACAAATGTGTATGCTTATGTAATGCAGAATCTCTGTCAGGATACAGAATATTACTGTCACCCCAGAAAGTTCTCTGTGCTCCTTCTCCATTCCTAACCCTACCCATCAGCAACCACAGTTCTTATATTTTTTTCCATTATAAAGTATTTTTGCCTATTCTAGGCTTCATAGAGATAGAGCCTTGAATGTATTCTTTTGTCTAAGGCTTCAGCATAGTATTTTTGAGACTCATCTGTGTCGCATGGGTCAGTAGGTGGCTCCTTCTTGCTGAGTCGTACTCTGTTGTGTGACTAGATCACAGCTCACGTACTCATTCTCTTGTCAGTGGATGCTAGGCCTGCATTCCATTTTCGGCTATTAAGAGTACAGCTGCTATGAATATTTTGGTATAAATTACTACGTGGGCATGTACTTTCATCTTTCTTGGGTTAATGTCAAGAAGTGGAATTGCTGGGTCATAGGATAGCTATTATCTATTATGTTTAGCTTTCTAAGAAACTGCTTGACCTTTCTTCAGGGTTCCCCAGTTTCACCTTCCCACTAACAGAGTATAATGAAAGTTTGGTTGGTCTACATCCTTGCCCCAGTTTGGTGTTATCAGTCTTAATTTTAGCCATTCTGGTGGGTGTGTAGTGATATGTCCTTGTGGTTTTGATTTTCATTTCCTTGATGGCTAATCATTTTGTGAATGTTTTCATGTGTTAATTGTTTATATAACTTCCTTTTTTGAAGTTTTCATTTTAACAGTATATTAAAAGGAAATATAAATGTGTCATCACGGTTTCTGGGTTCTGTTGTTCAGTCGCTAAGTCACCTCCGACTCTCTGGCCACCCCATGGATTGTAGCCCGCCAGTCTCCTCTGTCTATAGGATTTCTTGGGCAAGAATACTGGAGTAGGTTGCCATTTCCTTCTCCAAGGGATCTAACTGTCCCAGGGATTGAACCCAATGCTTCCTACATTGGCAGGTGGATTCTTTACCGTTGAGCCACCAGGGAAGCCCAAATGAGAAAGTCTCCTGTTTGCACTAAATAAGTTACTCAAAGCATTTACCTGGAAGGAAAAGGGTGATAAATTCAAGTAGGTTAAAATAAAGAACTTCTCAGCAAAAGAGAGTGAAAAGGAAGGAAACCATAAACTGAAAGATGACATTTGCAACACCTAATACCAATGAAGGATTAGTATTCAGAATATATATAGAACTCCTACAATAGGTAAGAAAAAGTTTAATTGAAAAATAAGCAAAGACTTGGACAAGGAGCTCATTAAAGAGGAAACCAAATGGCCAATAAATGTGTGAAAAATGTCAGCCTCATTGGAGAAATGCAAATTAAAACCACAATGAAATAACATTTTATACCCACCAAATGGGCAAATGTTTAAAAGCCTTACAGTATTTTAACTTTTTATTTTGTACTGAGGTATAGCTGATTAACAGTGTTGTGACAGTTTCAAGTGAACAGTGAAGTGACCCAGCCATACATACACACATATCCATTCTCCCTCAGATCTCCCTCCCGTCCAGGCCACCACTCAGCACTGAGTAGAGTTTCACGTGCTATACAACAGGTCCTTGTTGGCTGTCCATTTCAAACCCATCAGTGTGTGTGTGTGTGTCCGAAACTCCCCAATTAACCCTGCCCCCCATGCCTCCCTCCACCCCGGCAACCATAAATTTGTTCTCCAAGTCTGTGGGTCTCTTTCTGTTTTTAAAGTTTATTTGTATCATTTCTTTTTAGATTATACATGTAAGGGATGTCATACGATATTTCTCCTTCACTGTCTGACTTATTTCGCTCAGTATGACAGTCTCTAGATTCAATCCATATTGGTGCAAATAGCATTATTCCATTTTTTTTTAATGGCTGAGTAATACTCCATTGTATTTATGTACCACATCTTGTTTATCCATCCCTCTGTTGGTGGATGTTTAGGTTGCTTCCGTGTCTTCTAAAAACCTGACAGTATTTTTGAGGAATTCTTCAACAGTGTAAGTAAAAGTGTAAATCAGTTCAACTGCTTGGAAAACCATTGTCATTACCAAGGAGAGCTAAACATGCGACCCTGTGACCTGGCAGTTTTAACCCTAGAAATACATGTGTGCTGAGATATGGATAAGAATGTTCATAGGTGCATTGCTTTTATTGATAATAGCAACCTTTTTGATAAAACACAAGTATCCCTCAGCAACATAATGGATGAATAAGTTGTACTGTGCAAAAGAATGCTTTTCAGCTTTGAAAATGAATGGCTTAACATGGAACTCAGTGTTATGTGCCAGCCTGGACGGCAGTGGGGATTGGGGGAGAATGGATACATGTGTGTGGCTGAGTCCCTTTGCTGTTCACCTGAAACTATCACATTGTTAATTGGCTACACCCTAATACAAAAGAGAAAGTTCAAAGTTCAGGGAAAACGAGCAAAAAAATGAATGGCTTATAGCTTATAGCTACCGGTGTCAACATAGACCAGTCTCAAAACAATGTTGAAAGAAAACTTAGAGAAGACTTTGTAAAGTGTGACCCTTTTAAAGATTAATAGCTAAGCAGTATATTATGTAGGAATGTATGTGATATGCACATGCATATTATATTAAAACTGTAAAGAAAACCCAGAGAAATAATTACTATAAAATTCAGTTAGGCAGAGAAAGTTTATTTTACAGACTGAAATGATTGGCAGGTTGATTTGAGTGCCTCCTACAGAAGATCTGGAGCCAAGCAGGAGGCCCTGCCCTCAGGACAGTAGTAGTCTTCCCTGGAAAGGTGGGGCCTGTGACCTGGAAGTGAGGGTGGCGCCTGAGGGGTGGAGTGGGTGTTCAGGGAACAGGCAGGATCTTGGTCTGGGCCCATCATCGGTGCAGAGGGCGGAAGGCGGGAGGGGCTTGGCCTGCCTGGGGCTTGGCTCAGAAGACCCGAGGACTTGGGTGGGTAGAGAGTTGACTGTTCCACAGGCAGTGAGGAGTTGACCAGGGGCAGGAGGGGAGGCTTGAAAGCCAGGATGAGGCGTTTGGAGTCCATCCTCTGAACCTCAGCATTTTCATTTTCAACACTGTGGTTGCAGGATGAATATATTATATGAAGTTTTAGGAGGAAGATGCACTGACGCTGGAGGTGGGGCGTGTCTCGGGGCTGTGGTGCTGGGCCAGGCGCAAGGTGTGGTGCAGTGCTCTGGGAAGGGAGGCAGGGCCTGCCCGCCAGCCGGCTGGGGAGTGGAGTGGGTTCAGCGGGTGAGGGGTGAGGGTGAGGGGTGAGGGGCGGTGCAGACGGGGTCTGCAGCTCAGGACTGATGGCCTGCCTCCGTTTGTACTGTGCTGTCCAGGTGACTGGCTGCTGGTTTTTAAAAATGGAAATATAGTTGGTTTGCACTGTTGTGTTGGTTTGCACTTTGTGTTGCTTTCCACTGTATTAGTTTCTGGGGGACAGCAAAGTGAACAAGTTTATATATATATCCTTTTTCATTGTAGTTTATTACAAGTTAGTGGATATAGTTCCCTGTGCTATATAGTAATAGGACCTTGTTTATTTTATATGTAGTAGTTTGTATCTGCTAATCCCAAACTCCAGATTTATCCCTCCCCTCTTTCCCCTTTGGTAACAAGAAATTTGTTCTCTTGGACTGTGAATCTCAGAATTGTTTCTCTCCATGGAAATCTTCATTAAAAGGGGAAAGATTTATTTGATCTGAAGAGAAATCAGATTATACTGAGTGCAGTTTTTATCCATTATCTCATTTGATGTTCTCCAAACTCCTGTGAAGTAGAAAGGACAGTGTTATTTTCCCTGTTGAAGACCTAAAAGAAGCAGAACTTTAAAGAGATCAAATGACTTGCCCAAGGTCGTGGTAACTTATTTCAGCAGCAGGTTCTTGTAATAGCATAGGGTAGAAGCCAGAGGAAAGAGAGGCTGGGGAGTTTTTAGAAAAGCCTTTCTTGTCTCGTGGTTCTGGATTTATTTCATAAGTGTTTACATATATATTACCATATGTAAAATAGATAGCTAATAGGAAGTTACTCTATAACACAGGGAGCTCAACCCAGTGCTCTGTGACAGCATGGAGGGGTGGGAGGGAGGCTCAAGAGGGAGAGGACGTGTGTATACTTAGAGCTGACTGACATTGTAGTACGGCAGAAACCAACACAATATTGTAAAGCAGTTACCCTCCAATTAAAAGTGAAATAGAAAACAAAAAACCCCACAAACCAAAACAAGAAAAGTAAGCTTTTATTTTTCTCATTACAAAAGTAATATTCTTCTTAGAAAACTTGCAAAAGGACATGGATCACTTGAATTGCATAATCAGGAGATAGATAACGCGTAAATTGGTGGTGTTGCCTTGCATTCATGTAGATTAATTAAAATATTTCTTGATAGTTTTATTCTTTACTTGTTCTTTATTAGTTCTAGGAAACACTTAGCTGTTCTTTGGATTGGTGCTCTTCCATTCCTCACTCCCCTTCTGCAGCTTGCTCCCACTATGGGAGTTAGGCACATCTTTGTGCTGTATTTCTTTACTACTTGTGCTTCCCCATCTCTGTGCTGGCATCTGTAAAGGTTTTTGAACTCTCTTAGCTCACTGAGTCATTCCTCAGGGTCTGCTCAGCTATCTAGTCCATTGAGTTTTTAAATGCTGCAGTTTCTGTGTTCAAGATTTATGGTGTGTGCTTTTTATAACTGCTAATTCATGGTTTTCTTTCTTTTTTGGTTAGAGCATACTCTGTTATCTTTTTGAGTATATTAATTACATATGCTTTGAAGTCCTATTCTGAATGCTGTTTATTTAAACATTTTTTGACGTATAAATGCAGTTAGCAAAGTATATAGAATCTTAAAGAGTGTGGCTTGATTGAATTGTACCCATATATGCTACATATAATGACCACCCAGACCAGGAGGGAATATTCCAGCACTCCAGAGGACTGCCTTGTGGCTATTGACTATTATTTAGTATTTCTAATATTTCTAACATTTCATTAGACACTATGTCAAAATTCTTGAAGGAATTTTGCAGTGAACACTTGTATACCCCAAACTCCTGTATTTTATGGTAGCATTTTACTCTACTTGCATATATGTTGCATCATATATGTTCTTTACTGTACTTTATCATATATGCTCATCCATCTGTTTCCATGGGTTCTACCTCTGGGGATTCAACCATTGAGGGTGTGAGAGGGGGTGATAGGGGAAATCTAGAAAGTTCCAAAAAGCAAAACTTGAATTTGCCTTGTGGTAATGATTTACATATCCTTTACATTGTGTTTCCAGCAATTTATGTAACATTTACATAGTATTAGGTAGTATAAGTAATCTAGAAGCCATTCAAAGTACAAGCATACAGAAGGCTGTACTTAGGTTATGTGTAACTTCGGTGCCTCTCATATAAGGGACTTTTGCATCCATGGGCTTGGTATCTGAGGGAGTCTTGAAAGCAGTGCCCACAGAAACCAGGAGACAAGCGTGTGTCAGTCTCTGTCGTCTCTACTTCCTTTTCCTTTGATGCATTTTATTTTATTTTTTTTTCCTTTGATGCATTTTAAAGTAATTGCAGACATCTGTACTTTGCCTATGGAGGAGGAAATGGCACCCCACTCCAGTGTTCTTGCCTGGAGAATCTCAGGGACGGGGGAGCCTGGTGGGCTGCCGTCTGTGGGGTCGCACAGAGTCGGACACGACTGAAGCAACTTAGCAGCAGCAGCAGCAGCAGCAGCAGACTTTGCCTAAAATATTGCAGTGTGTATATCATTAATTAGTCCAGTATTTAGATTTTTCTTTTGAGATAAAATTTATATGCAGTCAAATGCATAAACATTTATTGTGCATTTGCTGAGTTTTGACAGATGCATACATTTATCTGTGTAAGTCAAACCTCTGTCAAGGTTAGAATATTGTCTTTCCAGAAAGTTCACTCTTGCTCCTTCCCAGGCTCTTTTCCTGCCATCCTTGCAACCACCTTTTCATTTTTTTCCCCACCACAGATGAGCTTTGTCTGTTTAAGAGTTTCGCAGTAAGTGGAAGTATGTAGTATACAATCTTTTATATAATATTTCTTTCACTTCGCATTATGTTTTTGAGATTCATCTGTTTCACGTATGAGTGATTCATAGTACTGTGACTATTAACTTTTTTGTTTGGGTCTTTGTTGCTGCGCCGTGCTTCTCTAGTTGCTGGGAGCCAGGGCAGCTGTTTGCTGTGGTGTGTGGGCTTCTGATTGAGGAGGCTTCTCTTGCTTCAAGCACAGGCTCTAGGTGCGTGGGCTCAGCATTTGCGGCACACGGGCATTGTTGCCCTGAGGCATGTGCAGTCTTGCTGGATCAAGGATGGAACCCGTGTCCCCTGCATTGGCAGGCGGATTCTTACCTATTGCACACCAGGAAGTCCCATGACTGTTAACTTTTAAAGGCTCATGATCCACATTGTTAACTTGCCCTCCAGAAAGATGTGATCAAATTTTAATATCACAGGAGTATATGATAGTGCTTCTTAGGCTTTCAACAATCCGATTGTGGGAGAGTGATATTTTGTATTGGTATTTTAGTTATAATTTATTTCATTTATGGTTACCTTTTTATTTTCCAAGTGTGTTTTGAACACTTGAACTTTGCCTTCACTGAATTTATGTCTGTTGCCTATTTCTCTGGGTTTTAGAATTTAAAAAATTTTATAAGAGCTTTCTAATGTGTTTGGGAATTAAGTTTTGATCACTCATGCTTATTGCATATCTTTTTCTCTAGTCTTTTTCTCTTTACTGAATATTTTATTTTTAAAATTGTAAACATTTTATATTTTTGTGAAATCAAATCTATACTCTTCCTTTTATGTTTTTTCCTATTTGCTTTATACAACATCCTATCTTACTACAGAGGCAGTACAGAGTATGGAAAATTAGCTAGTGCCTCCACAGCTAGAGATCACTTACTATAACATGTTAGTACATGTCCTTCCAGATTCTTTATCTCCCCCTCCATCTCCTTCTCCTTCTCCCCCTCCCCTGTCTCCCTGTCCTCCCCCCATCTATCTTTGTATATAATTACATTTTTCCACTGAAATTAGATTACACAGTACATAATGGTTTTTAAAAAAAATTATAAAGTATACATAACATTTACCAGTTTAATCACTTTTAAGTGTACAATTGAGTGGCATTAAGTACATTCACATTTTTCTACAGTCTCCACCTCTGTCAACCTCTAGAACCCTTTGATCTTCCAAAGCTAAAACTTCAGACGTTAAACTCCTCATTTCCTCCTCCCCAGCCTCTGGCAACCACCATTCCCTTTGGACTACCCTAGGTCCCTCATGTAAGTGGAACCATAGAGCACATACTTTGTCACTGTCTGATTTCACATAATACAGTGTCTTCAGGGTTCATCCATGTTGTAACATGTATCAGAGTTTCGTTTCTAGGGCTGAATAATATCCCATTGTATGCACACACCACATTTAGTTTATCCGTTCATCCATTGATGAACACTTGGATTGCTTCTGCGTCCGGGTTATTGTGAATAACGCTGCATACAGACATGGGTATACATATCTATGAATTCCTGCTTTCAATTCTTTTGGGGCGTGAACTTGCTGGATCATACAGTAATTCTGTTTCTAATCTTTTGAGGAACCACCATAAGTACATACTGTTTGGCAATAGACTTTTTGCAGCCAGTAATCTGCATATTTCCATTTCAGTAATTTGTTTTATCTAATAGCTGTATCATACCATACCAATATCCCCAGTGATCCCAGAAATGTCTCCTGCATTGCATCTGCTTCTCATGACCCTTACCTTGCTTTTAAACTAGCCTGCCCATCCCCACCTTTTACATTACACTGAGTTGTTGAAGAGACCTGACCACTTCCTTGGTCCTGATTTCTGGATTCATCTTACTGGTTCCTTCTTTTCCCCTCTATCTGCTGTATTTCCTATAAACTAGAAATCACATCCAACATGGATTAAAGTTAGATGTTTTGGGTTAGGCTGTATCATTGGCAAGTCACAAATCACATCAGAAAATACACGATGTCCTGTTGGCCCACCATTACAGATGCTCAGATTGACTGCTGGGTTAGGGTGATGACCATCTGATTACTCCACTAGAACTTGTAGATTCTCTTCATATGACTAGAAGGTGACCTTGTGGCCCTTGGCATAATATAGATGTGTGTGTGTGTGTGTTTAAAGTGTATCTGTCTATTTATTGATTTGGCTGTGCCCCAGGGCATTTGTGACTTTAGTTCCCCAATGGGGGATCAGCCTGCACCCTCTTCGGCGAAGTGTGGAGTCTTAACCACTGGACCCCCAGGGAAGTGCCTACAAATGTTTAATTCACCATAAGCTGTTCACCTAAGCTTTCTCTTTCTCCCTGCCTCCCTTCCTTTATAGCACCACTTGATAATCCTTATCTAAAGTAACAGTTCTCCCTGGTATTAGGAAATGATGTTTCCCAATTCATTTTACTTTTCCATGAAGTAGTTAGTGTTCTTCTGTAAAGCAGAAGTTTCTTCAACAGTTAGGCCTGTCACTACTATAAGATACAGTTCCTATTGGAAAGGTATAAGTATAAGGTATAAGTGCTTGATTTTTCCCTTTAACAGTTTTAATAGTAAGGAGTTGGTGCCTCAAATGGTAATGAATGTGTTGGGTTTTAAAATATTACTTTTAGGGCTTCCCTGGTGGACATAACTCTCCAAAATAGTCATTATTCCAGCATCTTTTTATGTGGATGATTATTTTTATTCGCAGTTGATTTATACTCTCACCTTTATCATATCTTTGCACTATTTTTAATTACCTATACTTACTCGCCCTGTTACAGCACTGACTTCATTTTTATAGCTTTATATGTTTTAATAGTGTCTGATAAGGTTAAGAAGAAGAAGGCTGAGCGCCAAAGAATTGATGCTTTTGAACTGTGGTGTTGAAGAAGACTCTTGAGAGTCCCTTGGACTGCAAGGAGATCCAACCAGTCCATTCTGAAGGAGATCAGCCCTGGAATTTCTTGGAAGGAATGATGCTAAAGCTGAAACTCCAGTACTTTGGCCACCTCATGCAAAGAATTGACTCATTGGAAAAGACTCTGATGCTGGGAGGTATTGGGGGCAGGAGGAGAAGGGGACGACAGAGGATGAGATGGCTGGATGGCATCACTGACTCGATGAATGTGAGTCTGAGTGAACTCTGGGAGTTGGTGATGGACAAGGAGGCCTGGCATGCTGCGATTGATGGGGTCGCAAAGAGTCGGACACAACTGAGCGACTGAACTGATAAGGTTAATCCTTTTTCTTATTATGCCCCATTAAAGAAAGCTTCCTTAACCCATTCTTCTCTATCCTTCCATATCAATTTTAGAATGATTTTGTTCTACTCTCAAATTTGGGGGAGATTTTGTTTGTATTGGAGTTAGTGAGTGCAAGTCACTCAGTCATGTCTGATTCTTTGTGACACCATGGATTGTAGCCCACCAGGCTCCTCTGTCCATGGAGTTTTCCATGCAAGAATACTGGAATTGTTTGCCATTCCCTTCTCCAGGAGATCTTCCTAACCCAGGGGTCGAACCCAGGTCTCCTGCATTATAGGCAGACTTTTACCGTCTGAGCCAACAGGGAAGCCTGTATTGGAGTTAAATCCACTGTAATTTGAGAAGAATCGGTAGCTTTATAGGATTCTTCTGTCATAAGTATGAATTTATTATTCATTTATCTTTAAATATTTTAATATGGGTCTCATTCCTTTTTATTAATAGGATAATTCTGTTGTAGCCAGAATCTTCATTAAATCTACTATTTCAATTAGATGAAATATATTGATGTTACCTAATTTAGTAAACAATTGTGTAGTTTCTCAGTTGATTGTCTTTTGTTGTTGTGAAATATATGAATTTTAACTGTATAGTGTCTTGGGTTTTTGAGGTAAATGTTCACGTTATTAGCTGACTGATGGTTTTGTGTTTTCCTTTGTAAAAGTAATACTTCATCTCTTGTTTTCTTATTGGCTTGGAGTTTCAGAACTTTGTTAAATAATAATGGTGTTAATGTGCATCTTCGTTTTATCCTGATGTTAATAGCAACATGTCTCGTTCTTCACCCTGAGCTGTGATATTTGCTTTTGGTTTTAAGACAATATGCTTCAAGATATTTGTACATAATATATTAGTAACTCCTTGCATTCTTTGTTCTTATGCATGCATAGGAAATTTTACATTAAAAAAATTGTTTTTTGCTATTTTTTTTTAATTGAAGTATAGTTGATTTAATCTTCCCTGGTGGCTCAGACAGTAAAGAATCTACCTGCAATGCAGGAGACTGGATTTGATCCCTGGGTCGGGAGGCTCCGCTGGAGAAGGGAATGGCAACCCACTCCAGTATTCTTGCCTGGAGAATTCCATGGACAGAGGAGTCTGGTGGTCTACAGTACAGTCCATGGGGTCGCAAAGAGTCAGACACAACTGAGCAACTAACACACACACACACACACACACACACACACACAGAATTGATTTACAGTTTTCAGGTGTACACCAAAGTGATTCAGTTATATATATATATAGCCTTTCCAAATTTTTTTCCATTATAGAGTATTATGGGATATTGCATATAGTTCCCTATGCTATACAGTAGGTCCTCGTTGTTTATAATTTTATATATAGTAGTGTGTATCCATTGAATCAATTTTTAAATGTAAATTTTAAGCAGGTACTTTGTACAGTTTTATATCCTGACTTTTAAATTTAATAATAAATTGAAACTGTAGTCGATCCTTGGTTATCTTTTTTTTTTTTTTTAAAGATCCGTGGTATCTTCAGGAGATTGATTCCAGGACCCCAGTGGTTTGCCAAAGTCCGTGGATGCTCTAGTCCCTTGTATAAAATAGTATAGCACAGTGGGCCCTGTGTACCTGTGGGTTCTCTACATGTGGGTACAGAGAGCTCACTGCATTTTCCCATGTCATTAAAAGTTATTCAAAACCTAATTTACATGGCAGCGCTGTGCTGCCGTGTCGATCTTAAGTTTTTATGCATATCTGTGATCATTTTATTAGGGTTTATTTTTAGATGGAGAATCTATTATTTTTGAGTCTTGATTTAAAAACAATTCTGGTACAGCACGTTTTAAGACCTTTTGGGGAGTCTGTAATGAAAAAGCATTGTGTTTTTTGTAAAATTTTTATTTATGAATTTGGCCAGATAAATTACATTTACGTATCGAAATCTTTCATTTTGTTAGAATTTTATTACTTAGTGAGATGTTTAACTTTACTCTTGCCAAGCTTCCATTTTATGGAGGAGGAAATGGCATAGTGTACTCTGCTGCTGTTGCTGCTGCTGCTAAGTCGCTTCAGTCGTGTCCGACTCTGTGTGACCCCATAGACGGCAGCCCACCAGGCTCCCCCATCCCTGGGATTCTCTAGGCAAGAACACTGGAGTGGGTTGCCATTTCCTTCTCCAATGCGTGAAAGTGAAGTCGCTCAGTCGTGTCCGACTCTTCGAGACCCCATGGACTGCAGCCCACCAGGCTCCTCCATCCATGGGGTTTTCCAGGCAAGAGTACTGGAGTGGGGTGCCATCGCCTTCTCCGTCTAGCGGTTTGATTGTATCAGAAGCAAAAAAGAAATCAAACACGTGGAATTTCTGATATCATTTGGGTATCAGAATTTGGATATTGTTAATGGAGTTGCGTATTGCGGAATGGTTCTGTATTCATTTTAATGTCATGTACAGATATCTGTCTTTCTCTCTCTTTTAATTTTTAAATTGAAGGATAGTTGCTTTACAGATACCTGTGTCTTTGTTCTCTTTATACCTGTGTATTTATTCGCTTTTAACTCATACGTTTGGACTTGGAGTTGGCATGCAGGGAACCTACAGTATTTATGTAGTCATTCAATACGTACTTGACCAGCTCTCTTTACTGCCCTAACATTTGTAGGTAAAAGCAGAAGGTTTTGTTTCTTTTTCTTCCCGAAGCGCTGAAGTCATGTCTTTTTGTTATTCTAGCATTAAGAAATAGTCTTTAAAAGCCAGAGATTCCAAGTGAAGTGAGCTGCAGTGAAGCCTTGCCTGGGATGAAGGTGTGCATGAGGTTTGGTCAGCCTGGCAGTGAGTCGAGCAGTGTTATCAGAGGCTCAGAACACTCTTATGGGGACACCTGGTAGGTGACAGTATGAGCCAACATACACTCACTTTTAATACTCAAAAAAGTCAGTCAGTACTTCTACGAGACTCTGATCTCCAGTGAGATTAGTTTTCAGAGGCTGATTTGGAAGTGTTTTAGAGGTCTTCTGGTCTCATTTCTCCCCAGTGTAGGAATTTCCGCCTCAACTTTCCATCTCCATGAAGAACTCTGGTTTGGTGAGTTGGCATGATGGTCCCTGATTCTTTATTGGACCACGAGGTATTGGATCATAACAAAGTCTTGCTTCATTCAGGCCACATTTACGTAGAGCTCCCTGTGCACCAGGGTCTGCAGTAGGCATGGCAGTAACGCGAGACGAGTGCTCGTAGCCCCCACTTTAGGGTACACGTGCCAGGGAACTGGCTTGCCTCTGTTTGTGTCTTCCCAACCCTTGATTCTCCAGTGCTTGTCCAGAAATCTGAACATACCTCTTGCAGTGATACAGTCAAAGAGGAGAGGGAATTGGCATCAGACTTGGGTTTGCATTCTGGTGTTGGTACTCAGCTGGGACAAGCTGTGTCACTTGTCCGTGAACCACAGTTCCTCATAGTTGAAACAAGTGTTGGAGAGAAGGCGTGGAAAGATACTTGTCAGGCACCATAAACGTGACAGACTTTTCTGGTGTCTGTTTGCTTATGGATCAGAATTGCATTTTCTCACCAGTGGGTTAGGAGAGTAGGAAGCTGTTACGGTCCTTTCGGTGCTGCTGAATATACAGATAATGGAAAAATAAACAGCGGTGCCGTGGTTTGCTGGCCTGTAAACCAAAAAACAGTTTTCAGTGCCAAAACCTGTGTTTGTTTTGAGAGGCTAAGGATATTTATGCCTCAGATCCCAAATGGATCTCCCGGGTACTCCCGGGTCATCACACAGCTTTGGTTTGGGGTCACTTGTTTATATGGCTAGCTTTGCTACAGTGTGAAAGCTTGCTTACTGTGCTCGGTTTCTGCTGGAATAGAATCGTGTAGGCTGGCCGGAGGGGGTCTCTGGTCAGGGCTAGAGGGCTTTGACCTTACTCTTCCAGTGGGCAGGCGCTAGCCAGTTGCAGCAGCACTCCTGACCCCTGGCTAGGCTCTAGAAAGCCCTGTGGGCCTGACACTCTTGCTGGGCCCCTGTTCTTCCCCACCAGGTTGCTTTGGAGTTGGGGGTTTTTGATGGGTGTCCTGAGGGCTTTGCCCCCTCCCAGTGTTCTTAGCCTTCTCCACATCTCCAAGTTTCCAGAGAAGCGGGCCCCACATGCAGATGTCTGGAGGCAGAAGTTCAGAGGAGGTGCAGAGGGGTCGTGCCATTCTCTGCCTCAGACCCTCTGTGGCTGCCCACTGCCCATTCCTTTCCATGACCTCAACACCCATCCTCCTCTAGCTTCATCCCATGCCTTTACAGACTGAACGCTTCAAGCTCTTCCTTGTACTTCCAGGGACTTAATAAACTGTGCAGTTTCCAGAAAAGCACTCTGCTGAGAATTTCTCCCCAACTTAATCAGCAGAGAGAGCAAAAATAACTTTGAAGGCAGAGCTCTATGAAGGAAGTAGGTGATTGTCATAGGAAGCATCTTATGTCTGGAACAAGTACCCTCAAATTTTTGTGTTTGTGAAATTCCCTTGTGGGGAAGGGAAGACAAGCCTAAGATGGGATGAAGGGTTCAAATGGTCAAGATCACGCATGCTCAGAAGATGGATGAGGTCCCCATGGGCAGGTCTGAGGCTGCATTTGTGTCCCTGCCGCCCCCAACCCTGCTATCTCACTGTGGCTCCTGGGGGCCCAGGGAGTTGAAGGAGATTGGAGAGAACAGATACCCTGGCGGACAGAGGGGCATGCTGGTGTCTGATACAGTGCATCCTTGCTCACCTCCCAGAGAGCCTGAGGTGGTTGCTATCCTTAGTGGGCACCTGAAGTTGTCCCTTCCTTACAGATGGAAAGAGCGTCAGGATTTGATGGTGTGCTGTGACGGTGGGGTAGTGTGGGACAGACGTGTTTTCTTCTGTGGTCAGTGTGGTGCCTGCTTTCACCTGGCTTGATCCACCTTGACTTGCTTGGGGGTCACTAACAGCCGTCAGCTGATGTTGACGGAGCGTAACAGTAACGCACATGTTGACTGCTCACTGCATCCCAGGTGTTGTTCCAAGTGCTTCATGTGCATTAACTCATTTAATCCTCAAGGAAACCCAGTGGGCTTGGTGTTATCCTAAAGGCTCCCCTGTAGGAGTAAGAAAACCGAGGCAAATGGGAGGTTTAAAACACTTTCCCCGAGGTTTCCTGGCCGGAAGCTGGCAGCACTTGGGTTAAACCCCAGTGCCCTGGTTTCTGATTCCGCACTTGTCATTGCTATACTTGTGTGCTTTTCATTTCACTTTAGGAGATCTGTGAGATGTTGTGAACTTTTTTGTCTTAGCTCTTGAGGCAGTTTTGCTGATTATATTAGTCAGGGTTTTGTTTTTTTTCTTTTCAGTTTTTTATTTTGTATTGCGGTAGAGCTGATCAACAGTGTTGCGACAGTTTCAGGTGAACAGCCAAGGGACTGAGCCATACACGTATGTGTATCCATTCTTCGCAAAACTCCCCTCGCATCCAGGCTGCCACATAACACTGAGCAGAGTTCTCTGTGCTGTACAGTAGGTCCTCGCTGGTTATCCATTTTAAATATAGCAGTGAGTACATGTCCATCCCAAACTCCCTAACTAGCCCTTTCCCCTATCCTTCCCTCCTGGAAACAGTTAGTTTGTTCTCTAAGCCCGTAAGTCTCTTTCTGTTTTGTAAGTAAGTTCATTGTATCATTTCTTTTTTAACTCCACATATAAGGGATGTCATACTATACTTCTCCTTCTCTGACTCACTTCATTCGGTATGACACTCTCTAGGTCCATCCATGTTGCTGCAAATGGCGTTATTGCATTCTTTTTAATAGCTGAGTAATATTCCTTGTATAGATGTACCATATCTTCTTTATCCCTCCTTCCGTAAATATCCGTTTAGGTTGCTTCCATGTCTTGGCTCTTGTAAATAGTGCTGCAGTGAACACTGGGGTGCATGCATCCTTTCAGATCATGTTTTTCTCTGGATACATGTCTTGGTCTGCTTTTTTCTGCTTAGCAAGAAGCAGTGCCCACCGCTAGCTCTTGGCTTTAAATTTCACAGCTTTGTCAGTGGAGTGGGACTGAGTCTCTTCCAGTAGAGGCTAAACTCTACTTAAGAGTCCGTAGGAGGAACCAAGACGAGCCTAGCTCGGAACATCTACCTTCCCAGTGGCCAGCAGTGGCTTCTCTGATGAGCAGCGGCTTTCACCGAAGTAGAAAGTTGGATGGGAGCAGCTCTCATAGGAAGAGAGGAGTGTTGGTCAGACAGACAGTAGCCTCCCCTACACTGGGATCCAGCCCAAGTCCCCAAATGCTTTTCAGCTTGAGAATTAATCCCACTTTTATGTGTAATGAGAGTTATTGTTCCTAGCTGTGACTCAGAGGCAGTTTGCATTCTCACTTACCAGAGAAACTTTCCAGTAATTCTGTTCGGTAAGAGAAAAATGGATGACTTGTGGGGAAATTTCTACCAGTTTGGACATAGAAAGGGCTTCCCGGTTGACCTGCTTCCTTACTTGTGCATTGTGCCTCAAAGATGCTGTGTTGCTCATCACTTCTCATTTTATCTGGTGCTTATATCTGTCACTTGTCTTCTCTTCCCTTTTTGCATTCTTGTGGCAGGATCATTGCATCCTGTTTTTGTGTTTGTCAGTTAAGTGTATCTTGGGCAAGTCATTCAAACTTGCAGACCTTAATTTCTTCACCTATTAGGATAGGCTGATGTAACAAACCCCCAAATAAACAAAAGTCTTAACCTCCAAAGAAGTTGCTCAGTCACGTAAAGTTTAAAATTGTTGTTGTTTAGTCACTAAGTCATGTCCAACTCTGTAACCCCATGGACTATAGCCCACCAGGCTCCTTTGTCCATGGGATTCTCCAGGCAAGAACACTGGAGTGGGTTGCCATTTCCTTCTCCAGGGGATCTTTCCAACCCAGGGATCAAACCCATGTCTCCTTCACTGCAAGTGGATTCTTTACCACTGAGCCACCAGGGAAGCCCAAAGTTTAAAATAGGTGTTCCCAATCAGTGGAGGACTCTTCTCTAAGCGGCAGCTCTGAGACTAAGGCTCATTCCATCTTGTGGCTCTGCCATCTTCAACACACGGCTCCCTGAGATCACCCTGCCTGTCTGCACAGACAGCTTGCAGAAGGGGAAAGAGCATGAAAGATTGTGGGTGAGAGGTTTTGAGGGACCAGACCTGGAAATAGTTCATGTCTGTCCGTTCCATTGGCCACACCTCCCTGCCCTGGAGGCTGGGGAATATGATCCGTCTACGCCAGTTGTGCCCAGCAAGGAGAGGAACTGGCTTTCAACAGCCAGCCAGTCTCCACCACACCTCTTTGGAAACATTTGTAATTCTCCTTTCCCTTCTCTTGTGCAGAGCACTAGTAAAGTTTGGTTGGGATTGAGCCCACCCCCAGCTCCAGGGGGCTCTCTCATGTCCTTCTTGCCACAGTCATTTGTTCAGCAGTGGACGCATCACCCAAGCTGAAGCCAGAGTTCAGAGGCAGCCACATGACATAAACTGTCTCAGTCAGACTGCAGTAATTGGAGGGTGGATGTGCCCACCTCCACCCCCCAGTGAGGACCCTGCCAGCTCATGTAGGAACAGGCTTGGGGAATTGCAGTCACAGAGCCAGAGCCTTAGGGAACTGATCCTGAGGCTCGGAAGATCTCACCCTGCCCTTCGCATTTGCATGAGTCCATAAATCCACTTCATCATAAAGTATTTGAGGTTAGTTTTCTTTACCTGCGGCCAGCTGTGTCCTGACTGATAGAACTTATGAAAGATCTCATGAAAGGGAGGGGGAACAGGGAAAGAGAAAGGATAGAATCTGGATCTCTAAGTTCTGCTTTGGCTCGTTGCTACCGTATCTGTGATGTTTCTCCGAATTCTTGAACACCCAAGCAGAACCTCAATGGACGTTATCCTAGTTTGACTTCTCAGTTACCTGGAATTACAGCTGAGATAAGTATTTTTTAACATTCTTCTCCTTTTTTTTTTTTTTTTAAACCCTTTAAACAATGATTTCTCTCTGAATTGAAAGATAATTTCATTGAAGAATAAATTCAGAATTTTTATTTATCTTCTACCAAAGTGAACAGAACATAGTTCATATGCTTTCTTTTCCCGTGTTTTATTTAGCAACTTCTCTAAAGTTTTCTTTTTCATCAGGAAAATATTACGGAATAAATATATCGTACACATTGCAGGATACATTTGGTTTATATAGCTGAGTGTTATCTCTATAGTGTATATAGAGATATATATGTCCCTTCTTTATTTCTTGAGTTGAAGTGTTTAAGCCTTTCTGAAATTAGAACAGTTTGTCAAATTTGTTGATTTTATAGTAGCTCTATCTTTAAAAAAAATTGCCACATGGTGTTCTTTAAAGAACAATTTGGGAGAATTATGTGGTACTCACTAAGGCAATTGAAAATAATCTGGTATTTAGAAATTGTTCAGGAAGCTAATTTGCACAGCCAGAAGCCATCAGCTCAGCACACAGACACCTCCTGCCACTGTGGTGTCGAAATGTGAACCGTGGAGGTCCCGCCTGACTCACTCAGTTCGGAGAACAGCAGAGGGCTGACAGCCCCATCATTAGAGCTGCCCTCCTGTGCTTATTTCAAGAGATCTGAGGTAAAGAACACTTACTGTAGGCTTAAAAAGCAAACAGATAGAGAGGACTGGGGCTGAGGGAGCACAGGGACAGGCGGGAGTCAGGTTGTGTGCAGCAGCGCCCGCCAGGGGAACTTGGGCGGTCACCAGGGGGTTGGGTCACACGTCTGGCGGGAGCTTCTGCAGCCTCCACAAATGGGAAAACAGCCCGAGTTCCCAAGAAGTCACAGGGGCTTGTGACTCAGGGGAAGGTGGTTTCTGAGCCGAAGCCTGAAGAAACCCCCCTCCTGGGCCCTTTCTGAGGGTCAAGGCTCTCAATAATGTTCACGTAATAAATACGGTGGAAAGGGCCCCTTAGTGCAAGCTGAGGGCATCATGCTCCACGTGGGCTCCAGGTCAGACCAGAGTCCGTGGGCCCAGGCTCCCGCTAAGTGGATTCAGGGATTAAAATTCATTCTCTGTGAGAATGATATTACCACTTTTTTTTTTTAAACAGTAGAACAAATTTATTTTTAAATGAAACAAAGAAGGATATTTTTATTGATAAAAGGTATATCATTTTCTAATCTTGGCCAATTTTATTTACATTTCTTTGATTAGAAGTCTTTTTCCAGATATTTATAATTGCTGTCTTGTATATTGTCTTTTACTTTGGCCATTTGCTATTGGAGAACCTGGAAGGAGCTCTTTTCTAATTTGCATGAAATTTCTTAAAAGTTAAGAATCTTATTAGTCCATTTGTCTTTTATGGTTAATAACTTTTTTTTCTAGTTTGCCTTTGAAATTTGCATATGGGAAACGTTTCTAGGATTGCCTACTGGAGTGCGATACTCGACTGTGCTGGGGGGAGGATGGGGTTAGGGAAGCTGGCTTGAGAAGGGGGAATGTAGGGAGCTGCCTCTCGGAGGAGTGGAGAAGGAGTGTGCAGGATGTACAGAGAGCACCGTGGGCTGCACGGGCCCCCAGCCATCCCTTGACACCGTCCTGCAAGGTTATGTGACTCCAGCAGTGCTCAGCCAGTCTTGTGTGTGTGGGCCCGAGCTGGGCAGTTGGGCTCATCTGGAATTAGAGTTTGGCATTTCTCAGAATGTCCACTAGCTATTGACAAGGCAGATGAGAGGGCAAGAGTAAGGGCTGTGAGTTTGGGTTTAACGGGAGTACCCGACCGAAGAAGAGGCCTGGGCACCCAGGAGAACAGGTGGGCTGAGACCCGGTAATCCCCGTGAAGGGAACACGAGCCTAGTGCTGAGCGCAGCGTCTGCCATGTGGCCCCTCTCAGCTCTGCTGACTGTCCACAGCAGCCTGCCCCGGCGGCGAGCAGCGAGGCCAGCAGAGAGGCTTGGAGGCGGTAGACGAATCCTGCCCTTAGAGGCACACAGTGGCACCGGAAGGGGAGCCCGACGGCCTCCAGGACACTAGGAGTGTGGCTTCTTCATCTGGTGCTGGTTGTGCACGGTGTTCAGTTTGTGAAAATTCACCTACTAGTGCATTTATGGTATATGCACTTTCCTCTGTGCGTGTTCAGTAGAATGTAAGGAAATGAGAGAGCGAGAGCACACTTTGCGCCAGACCACTTGTTCTCAAAGCTCTCTGTATCCACTTAGAGCTGCGAGACCTTGGGAAAGTTACTCGCCTTCTTCACCTCAAGTTTCAAGTCATGTCATGTGAGATAATAACTGCATTCACACTCCAGGAGAACTGTGAGGGTTAAGTGAGTCAGTACACGTCAAGTGCTCTGAATAGTGCCTAACACATAATAAACGCTCCTTAGTATTTGTTACTTTTGTTAACAGTGGTTATTGCTAGCATAAACTGAAAAGATAGGAGACAGAAGTGATGAATTGAGAATATGTGGTCAAAAAAAAAAAGAATATGTGGTCATAGAAAGCTGGTGGACACTCTGTTAGTTGATGTCCTGAGTGGGGTGGGGTGGACCTGGGAGCAGTCAGAATTAAATGGAAGGAACCCTGGTGTGCTGGCGTGGCCACATGGACCGTGGCCTTGCCTAGGACTCGCAGTGGAGAAGGCTGATGTTGAGAGGCCAGGGCCCTTAATGAGTGTGAGCGGCCCGTGGCATTTCGGGGTGGTGCAGATTTCAGACGGTCAGAGCTGGGGGCTGACCAGGGTGATGCGGGGGGATGAGGAGTGGCCTCCCTCTGACAGCATGGTTTGAAGGAGAGCAGCTGTGGCCTTCATGGAGTTTTATCCCAGGGCTTTCCCAGCAGTCTCTGTCGTGTAGCTAGCTGGTGGCCCAGAGAGATGTCAGAGCCAGGTGACGTATGCTGGGTTGTGGCAGTGAAATATAGGTTAATGACATCTGCTTTAGTGTTTTTTTCTGAATTCCACTCCCAGTCTGCTGACACCTGTGGTGGTCTGCCTGGCTTCTTGTCAGTGCCTTTCTCCTTGGACCTTGGCTAGATTTGTTTGGCCCCACCTGACCATTCCTTCTCAATGTGTAATTCCTCCCCCGCAGTTTGTGTGTGTGCACTCTGTTGCTTCAGTTGTATCCGACTCTTTGCGACTGGGGCCCCCCAGGCTCTTCTGTCCGTGGGATTCTCCAGGCAAGAGTACTGGAGTGGAATTTAGTTGGAGGAAATTAAAGTCATCCAAGTTCCACGCTCTGGGACAGTCTCATTTCTGGCAACTGGCCCTTGGTGCTGCAGACGTACTCCCATCTTTAATTCCACTGCCAGGTGTGGGTCTGGCTCTGACATTCTCTCCTAGATTCCTGCCAGTGCCCTGGCTTCCCCTCAACAGCTGAGGCCTCTGTTGAATTTGGCCCCAGCCCCCTTTTCTGCCTGCAGCCACAAGGGTGAGGTCCCAGCACCTGGCAGACGCCCACCCTCGCCCACCCTCTCCCTGAATCTTCTGCTGCCACCTCCACCCTGCCCCATCCTGCCCAATGCTGAGCCATCGCCTTTCACTGAGGCTCCCTCAGGCAGGGTCTGCCAGCATTGTGTGCCGGTTTGGTCTCTTCCTGCCTGAGGGAGCCTCCCTCTTGCAGTGTCTGAGGAGCCAGGCACCTACTCCACCTTCGTGAGCCTGTGAGGCAGGCCGCCCGCCCGCCTGGCCACCTCCCAGGCCAGCCGGTCCTTTGTCTTCAGGGCTCCTCTGCTGACAATGGGCACATGGGAGGGACAGATTTTTGAGTCCTGAAAAAAGAAAAAGGAAGGAAGTGCCCTTCACAGGACTTTTGCGTGTTTTTCCTTGTTCTTCCTGGGATGGTGTGTGTGTGTGTGTGTGTGTGTGTGTGTGTGTGTGTGTGTGTGTGTGTGTGTGTGTGTGTGTGTGTGTGTGTGTGTGTGTGTGTGTGTGTGTGTGTGTGTGTGTGTGTGTGTGTGTGTGTGTGTGTGTGTGTGTGTGTGTGTGTGTGTGTGTGTGTGTGGGAGAGGGAGAGAGATTTTGTTGTTTCGGGCGGGGGATATTGAAAATGGAGAAGGTTGGGTGGGCAAGTGGAAGAGGAATTTTTACTTTGTGAGTAGGCGCCAGTCTTGTAGAAAGTTAACCTGAGACCACCTTAGCTCCCTTCCACCTTTTGATAGAATACTGGAGGACCTTTCAGAAGTATTTACTCTCATCCATCGATTCCACTCCTGGATATATACCCCACAGAGATATGTGCACTACTCTGCAGCACTGGAAATGAAAGAACCATGCCACATGCGACAGCGTGGATGAATTTCAGAAGCCAACTGTTGAGTGTAAAATTTGTATTAAGAACCTCAGCTGTGTATCATCTTCGAGTCAGAGTTTTCGTGGACGTACAACATCTGTCCGTCTGGTCTCCAGGACTTGCTTGGCACGTGCCTTCACCCCAGTCTAAAATGTAAAAGTCTTTCGCTCCCTCTGCCCTCAGCTCCTTCTCATCCTTTTGAGTCTCCCGTGATGACCTGCTTGCCTCCCTTCTCCAGTAACGCAGGGTCCAGTTTTCCTGTCACAGGCTCTGTTGGCACCATGTCCTGAAGCACAGCTTTGACGCCACATGTCTGTGTGAGTGTTTGCAGGCCTCTTCTGATCTTAGGGGCTTCCCAGATGGCTCAAAGGTAAAGAATCCGCCTGCCAATGCAGGAGACTCGGGTTCAATCGCTGGGTCAAGAAGATCCCCAAGAGAAGGAAATGGCAACCCACTCCAGTTTTCTTGCCTGGGAAGTCTCACGGATAGAGAGGAACCTGGTGGGCTACACCCCATGGTATTGCAAAGAGTCGGACCCAACTGAGTGACTGAACACGCACGCATGCCTCCTGAGGCTCCAGGAGGACAGAGGCCAGGCCTGGCTCCACCATCCACGGTGTCTCCAGGGCTGCCCCAGAGCTCACATCCATTGCTAGTTGTCAAATGAATAAACTGAGTGTGCTGACTTTAAAGGGAGCAGCCTTTTTTCTCCATGCTTTTCTACTTTTAGGTGGGTGAAGTGCAAGCTTGAAGGAGCCATGAGCTTGAACTTTCCTTATGAGATTGTGTGGAACGTTTTGAGATTATGGTGACTTTAATTGCCTTCAAATTTGACCTGTAGAGGAGTGGAAAGAATGATACAGAGCTGGCTGACCAGCCACTGTCCCTTAACCTAGTTTTGAGCTCTGTGCCCACTAGTCATGTTATTGAGGACAAACAGTTTATATATGATGACTTCATTTCTCCTGGCTTTTCTCATGACAGTCCTAAGGTCAAGCCTATTTTAAGCCTGAGAAATATGTCCTGGAAGTTCATTCCAGAGTCCCTATTTCCTTTTTCTTTCCTTAGTATTGAAATCTTGGCTGTCTTCCCTACACTTCCCTCCTAAATTGTTCTCTGAAGCAACTTTGAAAGAAATGTAAATATCTTCTATGTTGATCTCTGAACTTCAGTTGTCCCTTTCAACTTGATGTGGGAAAATGGAGAGTTCTCATATACTGTTCTGACCGGCAGCATTAAGCCAAGAGCTTTGCTCTCATTGACCCAGAAAGAAGCGTTTAAGACAGTGCATTTACATTAAGTTGGTTTGTTGGATGATTTTGTAGATTTTTTTCCTTCTTGTGTAAAGTGGTCAGGAGCCGAGTTGTAGAGCCAGGCGGTACTGGTCTGAATCCCAGCACTGCCTCTCCCTGCCTTTTGACCTTTGGCAAGTCACATAACCTCTCTGAGCCCAAGTGTTTTATTTTTAAAGTAAGGGTAGTCATCACAGTTTGATTACATGATGACTATAAAACAATCTGCTCAATGCCTAAAAAATTATAAACACTCAACAAACAGCAGTTGCCTAAAATGAAAGATTCAGCTTTGTCATAGTTTTAACATATACTATCTATTAGAGTCTAAAAAATAGATTAGGGCCTTTTGTTTGTTTCTTCTGTTTATTGGCTTGGGGTTCTCAGTTCCCTGACCAAATATTGAACCTGAGCTCCAGCAGTGAAAGCACCGAGTCCTAACCACTGGTGTGTGTGTGCATGAGTGCTCAGGCGTGTCTGACTCTTTGCTAACTGTAGCCTGCCGGGCTCCTCTGTCCATGGACCACCAGAGAAGACCCTCAGGAATGCTTTTATACTTCTCTGCATAGAGGGTCTTATTAAGCTTAAGTTAAAATTTTTTTTTGCTTTTATAAGTAGTGTTTTCTTTTTGATTGTATTTTATAACTGAATTTCCTGTAAATGAAGCCCATTGGTTTTTGGTATGTTTATTGTATAACCTGCTACATTTTCTGATTTATAATATTTTTTCCATCAAGTCTTTGATAATACTATGATATTATGTGTATTGTTTTACCTCTTCTTTCCCAGTTCTTAGATCACTAATTGCAGTCTCTTGACTGAACTGAACTGACCCGGTGACATTAGATGGTATCTCCAGTGCAGTGTAAAATAGAAAAGAAAGTGTTTTGTTTTTAATATAAAATAGTATCTTATTTCTAGTTTTTCAGGAAATTTCTAGTTTTTCCTCCATTTTCTTCCTTAAACTTTAGCAGACTTTTACATTGAGAAAAGGAACAGTGGCAAGAAATTACATGGAGAAATTTTTTATTTGTTTTTCCTTTCAAAGTGGGGTAGGAATATACTCAAGGATGGTTGTAATAAATTGATCATCTGTTGCTCTCAACTTTATAGTATAGTATCTAATCATTTTCTCAATAGTTGATGAAATTTCAATGGCTGTCTTCAAATATGTGAAAATATATACTATATTTAAGTGATTTAAAAAATAGTAGTGGCTTTTCTGGTGACTCAGTGGTAAAGAATCTGCCTGCCAGTGTAGGAGACATGGGGTCAGTCCCTGATCCAGGAAGATCCCCTGTGCTTTGGAACCTCGAAGCCTGTGCGCCACAACTAGAGAGTCTGTGTTTCCCAAGACGAGAAGCTGCTGCAATGAGAAGCCTGCACACCCCAACCAGAGAGTAGCTTCTGCTCGCCACAGTTAGAGAAAAGCCTGAGAAGCCGTGAAGACCCAGCACAGCCAAATAAATAAATAAAATTATTTTTAAACAATAGTAGAACTGTTACTGTATAATTCTAATTTTAAAAACAATTGTATAGGAAAAAAGATAAATGAAGGTTTATCAGGGGCTCTGCCATCTTACGTCATTGCCATCTCAGCACCTCGTTCAGGATTTTCTGTGGGAGGTGCAGAAGACACTGGTGACTTGCACACCATCCAGTACGTGCCTCACTGACATGCATCAGTGCACAGTCTTTGGGGTAGAACTAGCTTAATGGCCTCCTTGCATGGGGTGGGAAGAGTAATCCTTGTGTGTGCCAGGAGAGAACCAAATATGGGTGAGTGTGAGACGTCCCTGCCACGCTCTAGAACCTTTGCTAGTGCTAGTTGTATAACCTTTTCAATTTTTCCTTTGGTTATTGTCCTGTTCTGGTTTTGTCCACTTTTATAAATTTCAGTTTGTTTCTAGAAAAAAATTTTTTTTCAAGATTTTTAAATGTATTTGCAGTGTATCTTGAATAAGCCTGGTTTGATGGGCATTTCAAAATGATCATTTTGATTCTCTCTGAATGAAGCCGGGGGAGAAAAAGCCCCAGTTACTTTGGCTGCTGAGTGGAAAATGGATTATAGGGGACACATAAGTAGCAGAAGGCTAAGTCCAGTCACAGAGGTAGTTTGGGCTTGGTGGTAGCAGTAGATTTGGACAGATGTGGGCAACCTTGGGATGTGATTTTGGGAGGTCGAGTCTGTAGTGGTGCTGTTCAGGTAGTCACGTAGGCAGACCGTTTCTGTCTCGGGACAAGGTCAGGAGTTTGTGCCAGGTGTAAATCAACACGCTGATTTCTTCATTGAGAATATCCTGCTGTTAAAAATTTTTTGTGGTTGATTCACATTCTGGCTCAAAGTCTTGATTTCATTGTGAGCTGGTAGCAGCAGGTCTGTGGGCCACTCTTTGAGCAGCACCAATCTCGAGTACTTTTGTTTTAATGCTACAGTTTAGTTAACCAGTCTCTTACTATTGGACATTGAGATGCTTCAGCACCTCTTCCCCACATCTTCTTTTTGGTATTAGAAATAAATAATACTGCTTTGAATTCTTATTTAGTTAGGTGTGTATTTCTTATGATTCCTTTCGTTTAAAATGTATTGATTATTTTTGGCTGTTCTGGGTCTTTGTTGCTGCGCCTGGGCTTTCTCTAGTTGCGGTGCGCGGGGCTTCCCTCATTGTGGTGGCTTCTCTTGGTGTGGAGCACGGGTGGGAGGGCTTCAGCAGCTGAGGCACTTGGGCTTAGTTGCTCAGTGGCATGTGGGATCTTTCTGGACCAGGGATTGAACCTGTCCCCTGCGTTGCAAGGTGAATTCTTAGCCCTGGACCTCCAGGGAAGTCTTCTTGTGATTGCTTTAGCACAGTTCCTGGAAATAGAATTAGAGTTTTGGAACATATTGAAAAAATGGTTCTCAAGAAAGATTGTACCCACTTACAGAGCCGTATTTTTGCTATCACTGAATTTTTTTTCAAGAAATTTTTGCTAATTTAGATGACACATAGCAAGTCATTATTTTAATATGCATTCGTTTGATTACTGTAAGACTGAATAGTTTTCATGTATCTTTTTGAGAATTGATAGTTCTCTCTTTGCTAATTTTTTACGTTCTTCGATCATTCTTATTTTGGGATAGGACATTTACTCTTTGACTCTACAGTGAAAATATTTTCCCCCACTTAAAAACAGATTTTCATTCAGTAAAATATTTTTTTGCCTATGCTGCACGGAAGTGGGATCTTAGTTGTGCCATCAGGGGTCAAACACTGGCCCCCTACATTGGAAGTACAGAGTCTTAACCAATGGACCACCAGGAAAGTCCCCTCAATAATTTTTTTTAATAAATAAATAAAATTAGATTTTCATGCTTTTGTGTTACTTAGAAACTGTTCTGTGTAAGAGTCTCAGCAGCATAGTTAGTTGGGTGGGAGTGGTCCAGGCTCTCTGAGTCTTTGTCTAGAGAGGCTGCCCTCTGAAGCAGTCATTTCACTGATGGTCTGCCATTCTGGGCTGAAGGTTTTGGTGTGAGAAACTTAGGAGTTAAAAGCTCTTGTGTCAGGGACATGTGAATGGATGATAGATACTAATAGATTATTTTTAATTTTGTTAGACATAATAATGGAATTTTGGGGTAGAAAAGTAGACACACACACAAATCTTTAGGAGTGAAAAATTTCAGAGATGTGCCTTAAAATACCGTATCAGAAAAGGCATAGATACAGCAGGTGTGTCCAAATGATGGTGATTATTGAGTCTGAGCCATGTGGAGGTTCTTTATACCATTCTTTATTTTTGTGTATGTTTGAAAGTTTTCATAATGAAAAGTTTTTAAAAGGCTCTTCTTGGATCTTTACAAGGCTGCTGGGGGGTTTTCTCTGGAGTGTCTAGAATTCCTCCTGAGCCCCTTTCTCTTGGCACTCTGTAGGTGATGACCCACACACCACAGATGGAGCTACCGCTGAAGTCAGTTTTGAGTCAAGGAAGGAGGCTCATTATTGTCCCTTTATTTAAATAGCCATGGTCATTTGCAAATAATGTATGTTCTCTGTTAGGTACAAAGTTCTGAGTGTGTCAGTTAAATCAAGGGGTTATTAATCTTCTGAATCCTGTGTCTGTGTTTGTTTTGTACATGCCTAATCTGCCAAACAAGGGGGGTGGCATTTTGAAGTCCTTCACTACAGTTGTGGTTTTCGCCAGTTTTTCCTTATAGTTCTCACAACACTGGGCTTTAAAAAACAAACAAAACAAACAATTTTTAAAATAAATAATTTCAGATTTAACAGAAAGGTTGTAAAAAATATAGTACAGAGAATTTCTGCATACTTGTCACTCAGATGCCCCGAATGCTGACATTTTAGCAGGTGTTTTTATCATTCATTCTCTGCATCCATATTGCTGTTATTTTCAGAACCAGTTGAAAGTAAGCTGTAGATATGACACCCTTTTACCCCAGAATACTTCAGTGTGTTTCCTAAAAGCAAAAACATTTTTTGTTCCCTTAACATTTTAAATTATATTTTTAACTGGCAGATAATTGCTTTGCAGTAGTGTTAGTTTCTGTCATTGATCAACACGAATCAGCCATAGGGGGGTGTGTGTGTGTGTGTGTCCCCTCCCTGTTGAACCTCCCTCCAGCTTCCCACCCTATCCATCCCTCTAGGTTGTCACAGAGCACCAGGTTTGAGCTCCTGTGTCACATGCAGATTCCCACTGGCTTCTCTGTTTTGCACATGGTAGGGTTGGTTTCAGTGTTACTCTTTCAGTTAGTTCCTCGCTCTCCTTTCCCGGTGGTGTCCACAGTCTGTTGTCTTTGTCTGCATCTCCATTGCTGCGCTTCGTATAGGTTCATCAGTACCTATGATGCATATATAGTGCATCAGTGCATATATATGCGTTAATATGCAGCTTGTTCTTCTCTTTCTGAAAGACATTTTCTGTAATCAATCCAGTTATTAAAATCATGAGATTAATGTTGTTACAATACTGTTACCTAATCCATAGATGTTATTCATATTTCATCAGTTTTCTCACTAATTTCCTCTGCAGCCAAAGAGAAAGTTATTATATTTTCTGATCTAGGATCCAGCCCAGGATCACACATATAGTGGTCATGTCTCTTTAGCCTTCAGTTTGAGACAGTCCCTTGGTAATTGTCTATTGGGATCTAGGCATTTTTGAAGAGTACAGCAACTTACTTTGTAGCATTGTGGTTATTTTGGTTTGTCTCATGTTTTCTCATAGTAGATTCAGACCATGCGTTTTTGTTGGAGTACCACCACAAGTGACGTTGCAGCCGCCTCAGTGCCTCGTATCGGAGGGCACATTTGTTCCATTATGGAAGCTGCTCACTGTGCTTCCTTGATTAACATGGTGTCTGCTGGGTCCCCTAACACATTTCTGCCTTTGAAATTAATGGATAACTTCTGGGCAAGTATTTTGAAGCTATGTAAATGTCCCGTTTTTTTCTTTGAACTTTGACCAATCAGTTTTCTTACCCGTTAATAATTTTTGCCTGAAAGAGTTCCCATGAGGATCACCAAGTGGGAAGTGTAGATGCTGGGCAGCATGCTTTGATGCTTTGTTTTTCAGCTACTCCAGGTCTGCTTCTTGCCTTTCTAGTTGAGGTACAGCAGCTTTATGGAAAAGAGCAAGTAGGTCTCGACAGTGGTCCAGGCACGCGGGTCCTTGGCGGTTCTGTTATACTTCCTTAGAGAGGACTTGTTGCTGTTCAGTTGCTCAACTGTGTCCGACTTTTTGCAGCCCTGTGGACTCTAGCATGTCAGACCCCTCTGTCCAGAAAGAATGCTTGAGTGGGTTGCCCTTTCCTTCTCCAGGGGATCTTCCCCATCCAGGGATTGAACCCGCATCTCCTGCATTGTAGGTGGATTCTTTACTGCTGAGGCACCAGGGAAGCCCATAGAGAGGACTGGTTGGGTCCATTTCTCCCCGCTGCTGCATGGGTGGGCACTGAGCTGCCTCTGCCTGTCTGCTGTCCTCTGAGCTCCAGCACCAGTTGGTCCAGACAGCCATGTCTGCGTATTGGGAGCTGTGTCTAGTTGGTTTGTTCTGTGTCATGTAGATTAAGCTAGTTGAGGTTGCTTCGTTCAGGAGGGTGTGTGTGGGATGGTAGCATGTCGTGGAATTATAGCCAAAGGGCTTAAGGGAAGATTTGTTCTTTTTTTCTTTTTTCTTTTTAAAGTGAGAGCTATTTATGAGCATGTTAACATGCCAAAGAGAATAAGTCAGTAGAGAGATTAATGATTAAGGCAGAGGGTCCTCTGGTTGGGCTCTGAGCAGGAGGATGGACATTTCTTTTAGGAAGGCGTTGGAAGGAACAATGTGAGTGTGGAAGTGAACATCGTTTTTTTATATAGATTAGAAGTAGGCACAAATATGAAGGAATTGTGGCCTGATTGCCTCATTTTTCTTACGAAATAGGAGCTAGATCATATCTTGAAAGTGAAGAAGACATATCCTGAGAGTGAGAGGGTACAGACCTTGAAGACATCCCTGGATAGGGAGGAGGAAGAGCTGGCTGGGCTCGCAGAAATGCTTCCAGGCATCTGAGGGTAGAGATGGCCTCATTCTGTAAGGCTGTGTGGTTTTCTCCAGCAGTCCCGGTATAGAAATAGAGGAAATGAGCAGCTGCACTGATTGGGGCGTGTGGCTTTGCCACGTACTGTGTTGGAAAGGCAGGAGGAGGTGGGAGACCAGCAGGTGGGTTGGGAGTGTAGAACTCTGGAGCGGTGGTCTGTGTAGTGGACCATGTGGCCTGTACAGGATGGGAGGTGGTGACTTGGGAAGAAGGAATAGTGACAGGACTAGAAGTCAGAGAATTAAGGAGGAGGAATAAGTGTTCCAGAGAGCTGGCAGAGCCAGGTATATGTCAGAGAAGAAGGACGTTGGAGTTTAGCGTTTCACTGCGAGACAGTTCTGGGTGATGAGAGGCTGGCGTGGAGTAGGGTGGAGGTAGAGGTCGGGGGTTGTCAGGGACCTTGGAGTTGCTGGAAGGGCTGTGAACCTGGATGTTGACACCACCAGGGTACAGCAGGCCGTAGTTGGTGGAGGGGAGGGCTGACTGTCCCAGTTCAGGGAAGGAGGGAGAGTTTAGCAGGGATGAAGCCGGGCAGCAGGAGCGCATGGACACCTTCAGGGAAGGTGACAGATCGTCTGCCAAGGTTGACTGTGGATGTGTGCTGGAACTGGCTGTCCACAGCTTCCACGGATGCCTGGAGGTTAGGGGAGAGTGCCGTTTGCTCGGGTTTCCAAACGGTGGTCAGTAAGTCTTTGCTGACATTGTTTCTTCTTCCTGTAGCCCCCTTTCCTGCACATTGTATATCTTCATTGTCTCTCTCCGGGACCCTGTAACCTCCTTGATGGAGGGTGGGACAGTGTCTTTGCATCCTGGGCACAGCGCCTGGCACACATTTGGTTGAACTGTATGGAATTGCCATCTCCTAAGTGAGTTTGCTCTAGTTTGTGATTTCTTCCCTAACAGATGACCTTCCTTTGTTAGCCCATGTTGAATCTTTTTTTGACGTCACAAGACTCTTTCTTAGTTTGAACTTAGCCAAGTTCCTTGGGCTGAGGAGGTGTTTCAGTGGTAAAGAACCCACCTGCCAATGCAGGAGACATAAGAGACATGGGTTCGATTCCTGGGTTGGGAAGATTTCCTGGGGGAGGGCATGGTAACTCACTCCAGTGTTCTTGCCTGGAGAATCCCATGGACAGAGGAGCCTGGTGGGGTCATGGGGTCATAAAGGGTCAGACAGGACTTAGTGACTGAGTAGCAGTAGCAGCCAAGTTCCATGCAGGTGAGTGAGTTGTTCCTTAGTGACCAGCTAATGTCTATGCAGGCCACAGTCCATCTCCTCATCCTGCTCAGGCTTCTGTTTTTGTTAACTTCCCTTTTGCTCCCTTCTGCATGTAGTAGAAGAGGTTAAAAGAAACTAGTTTGTCTTCATTCTTTCCCAGTTTCCCCAAAATTCCTAGCCTCTTTGTCCATGTATTTCATTCTCCTGTGGATTCTTACCGAGTACCTACATGCCAAGCAAAAAGCAGGCCTTTTTCTGTACTTCCTGTCTGTCTCCTGCTGGTGCTCACTGGCTTACATGTGTGAATGGGCCTGCAGTTGTGGTTGCTCCCTGCTCTCGTCAACAGTGACTTCAGTTTATTTACCAGTTGCCCCAGACACAGTTTTTCAAATACCCAGTGACCTGTGCGCATTACACGTTAAAGAATTAATCAAGCAGCAGTACATCTAGATTAAAAAAAAAGAAAAAAGGACTCAAACCAGATTTCTCTCAGGTAATAACAGTACAACATTTTCCTTTAGAGGTTAGGGGAAGACATGTATAAATCAGTTAAGTTTGCTTAGGCTTCTTCACTGGTTTCCAGTTTACCTTTCTGGTTGACCTTCCATTGTCTCAAGCTCAGATGTGTGTGTTCTTGGTTTTGCGGTCACTGAGAATCTAATATAGACTCTTCATATCCCAAGGCCACCATAAGTCCTGCATCAGATCTGCTGCCCTTGAAGTCACCTGAATTGTGACTTGAGAGCCCCTCAGCCCCTACTCCCACTACTTCTCTGATCTGGACCTTTCCTTTCAAGGGGCACTCCCTCGAGGCCAGTCCCTTGAGAGGTCCTGCTTCCATGAGGAGGGTGTGCTTAACTCGCTGCCCCTCCCTGGGGGGGTTTCCTCACAGTTCCCATCTGAGGCTGTCCTTCCTGGCAGTCCTGTGCTACTCATGAATTTCCTGCTTTTTTCCTCAGAGGCAGTACTGTAATATTAGGATAACATTTAAAGAAAGAAAAGCCCAATTAAAGAAAAGCCCAATGACAGTTAAAATCTCTGGCCCCAGACCCACTGGACATTCTCCATTCATCAGAAATGCTTTCATCCCCATCCTGTCTTTTTAAGAATCTGCTCATCCTTAACAGATTGATCTGAGTTTATATTTAGATAGAAGTTATCCATTGACAGAAAAGTCTGAAACCATAGGGCTCTGACAGCATTGAAAGTGGATATAAGTAAATAGGCAGCTTTTAGACCAAACAGTTTTCGTGGAGACCCATAAGTATCCGTTCTGTCAGCTGTTCTGCAGTGGCACTGTGCCATCCCTCAGAAGCTGGGGACACCTGGAGAGTCAGACGAGAACAACGTGATCCAGCTTTCAGCATCATTCACCATGTTTCAGAGTTTGGCCTGAGTGAACTGGAAACCTTTCTGATGCTGGCACATTTATATGGGGTCCAGCACTCCACTGTCTACCTTACCCCACTCCATCCACCCCGTTTGCTCCCAGTTGTAAAAATTTCAGCTTGTCTGGGTGTGCACAGACTCAGCGGAAACTTTGGTTGCATGCCAGGCTTCTGGTACTGAGTCAGTGTCCTCTGAACCAGTCTGCCCGGATGGATCATGACATCGAGTTTGCAGGTTATGCCCAGCACTGTTCTAGTTATTATGGCTGTGACCAACCCACCCCAAACTTAGTGGCATTCAACGACAGTCTTTTTCTTATACTCATGGATTCTGGGAGCAGGTATTCAGACAGGCATGATAGGGAGTAGATTGTCTCTATTCCAGGAGGCCTGGGGCCTCAGATGGCCCGGAGTGATTCAAATGACTGGAATTTAGAATGCTTTGAAGTCTCTCTCACTCGCATATCTGATCTTGGGGCTGGGATGCCGTGAAGACTGATGGGGGACCCACTGGGGTTGAGCAGAGCACCAGAGTGCCTGCATGTAGCCTCTCCATCTGGTTGGGACTTCTCACAGCGTGGTGGCTGGTTTTCTAGGAGAGAAGGTTGCTAAAGGAAGTGTCCAGAGAGCATATATTCTCTGTCTGAAACAGTCTTGACCCTGCCCAGATTCAGGGGGAGAGGTCAGGGTCGAAAAGTGTGTGATTGTCTTAAAAACCGTTACAGGTTATCTTATTTTTTGTTTTGTTGAAGTCTTTATTGAATATGTTACAGCATTGCTCCTGGTTTGTGTTTTGGTTTTTGGCCTCAAGGCATGTGGGATCTTGGCCTCCCCCGACTAGAGGTCAGATGTGCACCCCCTGTACTGGAAGGTGAAATCTTAACTGCTGGACCACCAGGGAAATCCCTGTGTTATTTTTAAATGAAATGGAATATAAAATAAAGAAGTGGCCCCTGTAGTAAGAATAAATACTGGTGTGAAACTGGTGCTTCAGTTGTGTGTATCTGTATATTCTGGTTCATGATGTAACTTGTTTTCCTTACATTTCTACAAAATGTTTTTCTGAAACACTGCTTAACTGTAGTAACATCTAATTTGGTTTATGAACACCACATTTTATCTCTTAACACCTCAGCTAATAGGTTACCATGTTTAGTTCTTGGTCACTGATGAAGGCCTAAGGAATTGATCGTTATTGCCTCTGAGGCCTTTCCTGTCTGGGTCTGTTGTCTCCCACCAGGAGAAACTTGAGGCCCCGTTGGAGAGTGAGTGCGCTTCAGAATGGGCTATGGGCTGGACTGGCAGCCTGAACGTCTCCTGAATTCTTTTTATTTTAGTATTTATTTGTTTGGCTGCTCTGGGTCGTAGTTGCAGTACGTGGGATCTTGGTTGCATCGTGTGGGGTTGTGGGGTCTTTTGTCGTGGTGCACAGGATCTCGTCGTGTCACACGGGCTTCAGTAGTTGCCCCTTGGCCCCCGACCAGGGATCAAACCCACGCCCCCTGCATCGTAAGGGTGGAGTCTTAACCCCTCGACCAACAGGGAAGTCCCCTCCTTGGAATTTTAATCTAAGCTTTGCCTGTCAGTTTCCTAAAAGGGTAGGCAAGAGGTGCGAAATGAAGAGGGCATACTTCTCTCTGTAGATGGTCAGGAAATATTTAAAGATATGTTGGCTGAAGAATGACCCCGCTGTGAGGAAAGGGAAGTTTGCCGTAGACCGGTCTCAGGAGAGGTGTCCCCCGTTGGTGTTGAAACCACGGTGAAGTATTGATATTGGACTCTGCTAGGAATCTGCTTTCCTCTCTCCTCCCTGCAGTTACTTCTGTCCCTTCAAGGAAATGTGTAAAGTTGACTGAGCAGTGACATTCACTGTCATCTCACAAAATGTACTGTATTTGAGGAGTGAAGTGAAGTGAAAGTCACTCAGTCGTGTCCAACTCTTTTCAACTCCATGGGCTACACAGTCCATGGGATTCTCCAGGCCAGAATACTGGAGTGGATAGCCTTTCCCTTCTCCAGGGGATCTTCCCAACCCAGGGATCGAACCCAGGTCTCCTCCATTGCAGCTGGATTCTTTACCTACTGAGCTATCAGGGGTAGTACCATAAAAAAGACAACATTTTAATTCAGATATCTTAGAAAACTTACATAATTCTATGTTTTCCTCAAGGTGAAAATGATACAGGTTCACTTTAGAAAGCTAGAAAATACAAATAAGTCAAAATAAAAATTGTCTGTTATTTTACCACTCAGAGAAAATCACTGAATTTTTTTTGTTGCATATCCTTCTTGTCATTTTTCTATGTCTATATATACATTTAAAAACAAATGATGGGCTCTTATAGTACATTTTCCTGAAACCTTTCTTAAAACTTATGTTAACACATTCCATGCCAACTAATGTACTTATATTATTTTAAACACTTCATAGCATCACATCGTATACGGATAGAACTTAACTACTTGCTGACAATATTTGACTGTTATAAACAATGTTGTGGGGACCCTCCATATAATTAAATATTTTTTGCCACACCATCATTATTCTCAAGTTTTTCTGAGTATGTAATATATGCATTTGATACAAAATACTATGATTTCTCTTTAGGGAAGTTTATGTAATTTGAACTGCTAAATCAAAGAGCATGAACATTTAGAGATACTTTATACTGCTGAATTGTCTTTTATCAGTTTATACTCCTACCAAAAGTGTCGTCTGTTGCTAGTATTTGGCAGTTTGATAGGGAGAAAGCTCACTTCTTGCTTGCTTGTGTGACTTGAGTTTTAGCCTCCTCTTTGCCCTTTTGGCGTCTGGAAAGCCTGCTTGTCCTTCAAGGCTCATCTCCAACCCCATCTCCTACTTGACCCCTCCCACACCTGCTCCCAGCAAGACAAAGAATTCCCTTCTGCTCTGCCCTGTGGGCTTGTCTGGTTCTTTTCAAACACCTGTAGTTTGCTTGAGAGCATCAGACACTATCTTTCTTATTTGATTTTTAAAAAGATTTCTTTATTGATTTCTGGCTGTGCTGTGTCGTCTTGCTGCATGGGCTCTTCTCTAGCTGCGGCAAGTGGGGGCTGCTCTGTAGTTGCAGTGCGCGGGCTTCTTGCATTTCTTGTTCTTTGGGATGGTTTTGGTCACTGCATCCTATACGATGTTGTGAACCTCCATCCATGGTTCTTCAGGCACTTTGTCTACCAGATCTAATCCCTTGAATCTCTTCATCACCTCCACTGTAGAATCATATGGGATTTGATTTAGATCATACCTGAATCATCTAGTGGTTTTCCCTAATTTCTTCAATTCAAGCCTGAATTTTGCAATACGGAGCTCATGATCAGTGCCACAGTCAGCTCTAGGTCTTTTTGATGACTGTATAGAGCATCTCCATCTTTGGCTGCAAAGAATATAATCAATCTGATTTCAATATTGACCATTTGGTGATGTCCATGTGTAGAGTCGTCTCTTATGTTGCTGGAAGTGGGTGCTTGCTATGACCAGTGTGTTCTCTTGGCTTGTAATTGCAGTGACTTCTGTTGTTGTGGAACACAGGCTCTAGGGCGTGTGGGCTTCAGTAGTTGCAGCGTGTGAGCTCAGTTGTGGCTCCCAGACTCTAGAACACAGGCACAGTAGTTGTGGTGCACAGGATCAGTTGCCCTGTGGCATGTGGCATCTTTCCAGACCAGGGACCATCTACAAAGAGAAGTATGCCCTCTTCATGTCACACCTCTTGCCCACCCTTTTAGGAAACTGACAGACAAAGCCCCTGAATTGGCAGGCAGATTCTTCACCACTGAACCACCAGAGAAGCCCTGTCTTTCTTATTTTTTAAAATCTTCTTTTGCATGCAGCATATTTCAGTGTGGGTGTTTAGGACTTAGTAAATACTGAGTTAAATTGGAGTCCACCAGAAAGGATTGATGGCTGCAGAAAGTAGGCTCTTAGGAGAGAGAGATACAAAGAATAAAAATGCCCATCAATTAAAGACCATGCAGAGCCCTCTGGAGAATGAATGGTATTTCATTTAGGCAGCCAGCCTTGAAATGCTTTGTTAATAATAACTGACATATTTTGTCAGTTACTTATTTTAACCATAGGTAGTAAGATCTCCTTAAGCCAAGAATTTTCTTTTAAATGACCCAACTTTCCATTAAAATTTCTTTTCTTAATAAATTGGGGAAGGGAGCCCAGTCTGGTGCTTGTGATGACCTAGAGGAGTGGGATGGGGGAGGGAAGGGAGGTGAGCTGAAGAGGGAAGTGGGGGGTGTATGTGTGTATATAAAATTATGACTGATTTGTGTTGTTGTACAGCAGAAAACAACACACAATTGTAAGAATTTCCCCAATGTAAAAATAAATGAAAATTTAAAAATAAGTAATTTAGCGTTGGCTGCAGTCAGGAAGTTAACGTTTCTTATTTTTGTTGCTTTTCTCTTTCCTCCACACCTTGTATTTGCCTCGAACTTTAGTCTGTCCTCATGGGTGTTTTATTATTATTATTATTTTAATTGGAGGATAATTGCTTTACAATGTTGTATTAGTTTCTACCATATAACATCATGAATCAGTCATAACTATATATATATATAACCCTCACTCTTGAGCCTCTCTCCCATCTCCCACTCCTCATCCCGCCCCTCTAGGTCATCACAGAGCATCCAGGCGGAGCTCCCTGTGCTATGCAGCAGGTTCCCACTAGCTGTCTGTCTTACACGTGACAGTGTATATATGCCAATGCTACTTTCTCACTTCGTCCCACCCTCTCCTTCCCCAACTGTGTTTACAAGTTTGTTCTCTGTCTGTGTGTCCATTCCTTCCCTGCAATTAGTTTCATTTGTAAAAATTTTTCTAGATTCCGTATATATTCTTTAATATATTACGTTTGTTTTTCTCTTTCTGACCTACTTGACTCTCACAGGCTCAAGGTTCATCTAACTCAGTTCACCTGACTCAAATTCATCCCTTTTTTATGGCCGACTAATATTCCATTGTATATGTATACCACAACTTCTTTATCCATTCATCTGTCAGTGAACATCTAGTTGCTTCCATGTCCTGGCTGTTGAGAACAGTGCTGCAGTGAACATTGGGGTGCATGCGTCTTTTTCGATTGTGGTTCTCTCAGGGCATATATATGGCCAGTAGTGAGATTGCTGGGTCATATGGTAGTTTTATCCCTGATTTTTAAAGACCTCTCCATACTGTTCTCCATAGGGGCTGTATCAGTTTACATTGCCACCTGTAGTACAAGAGGGTTCTCTCTTCTCTACATCTTCTCCAGCATTTATTGTTTGCAGACTTTTTAATGATGGCCATTCTGACTAGTATAAAGTAAACCTTGTTGTAGTCTTGATTTGCATTTCTCTAATAATGAGAGATGTTGAACATCTTTTCATGTACTTATTGGCCATCCATATGTCTTCTTTGGAGAACTCATGGGTCTTTTTTAAACTTTCTTTAAACATCAGTGCATCATTTACAAATTTGCAGAGATTTTTTAAAAAATATTTATTCATTTATTTGGCTGCACCAGGTCTTAGTTGCAGCATGTGGGATCTAGTTCCCTGACCAGGGATCGAACCTGGGCCCCCTGCATTGGGACCTGAGAGAGTTAACCACCGGACCAGCAGGGAGGTCCCTGCAGAGATATTTTTTAAACCAAAGGTTCTTTTCTGTACTTACAGTGCCCATTGCATTTACCTTCTATCCTACTTCTTCCCAAGTATACAGCATTCTATTTCCACTTTTTTTTCCTCCCCCTACTGGGATACTTTTGGTGATGCTGAGTAAAACTATGAGAAGGTCCAGTAGTGAAACCTTGGGGAAGACACATGTTCTGTGCCAGACTCTGCTTTACAGTTTCCCTTCCAGGCCTCAGCCAAGACCTTTCTTTGAAGCTGCCCCTTCTGGTCTGTTCTTCTCTGAGTCTTGGACTGTCTGTGCTGCAGCTAACAGCATTCACAACTACAAAGCTACTTACTTTTCTCACGTAACAAAAAGTCTGGAGGAGGGGTCCTGGGATGGTTAATTCTGTATCCCTGAGGCAGCCTGTCTGCCTTCAACTGCAGGGCAGCAGCTCTGTCCTCAGCATCATGTACTCACACGATATGGTCTCAGGCAGGAAGGTTCACTTTTTTTTTGTTTGTTTGTTTGGCTATGCTGGGTCTTCATTGCTGTGTGGGCTTCTCATTGCTGTGGCTTCTCTAGAAGCGTTTGGGCTTCAGTAATTGCGGCCCCCGGTCTCTAAAACTCAGGCTCGGTAGTTGTGGTGCATGGGCTTCGTTTGCTCCACAGCAAATGGGATTTTCCCAACCCAGGGATGGAACCCGTGTCTCCTGCAGTGTGGCAGGCTGATTCTTTCCCACTGAGTCACCAGTGGGAAGTCCAGAAAGCTTCATTCACTCTTTCAACAGGGAGGAAGCGGTTTCCCACCAGACTGTGTCCCATTGGGGCTTCCCAAGTGGCGCTAGTGGTAAAGAACCCACCTGCCAATGCAGGAGATGCAAGAGACTTGGGTTCAATCCCTGGGTCAGGAAGATCCCCTGGAGGAGGTGATATCAACCCACTCCAGTATTCTTGCCTGGAGAATCCCATGGGCAGAGGAGCCTGGTGGGCTACAGTCAGGCTTTCCCCATTAGCAGGCTGCCCCTCAGGTCCCATTGGCCCTGGGCTCTAGGTGCCTGTGCTCCACAGAGGGCCACAGCATGAAGCGCCAGCGGGGAGGAGATGGGGAGATGCTGTGGAGAAGGCATCCTACAGAGGCCGTCTCAGGCATTCTCCTGTCTTTCATTCAGCTCGAACCTCTCTATCAACTTCTATGGGCTGGGCCTACTAGGCGAAATCCCACAGCCGTTTCAGCTTTTCTCTCCGTGTATGAAGTCCTTGAGAAGTCTGACAGCGGCTGTCATGGCTTTTCCTGAGTTGTCTTCCTGCCTGTGAGGTATCTTGAGTTTCCTGAACCTCAGCCTCCACTGAACCCGACCCAGTTTGCCTTGATGTCCCAGCTGCTGCCCGCACCAGTCCCCCAGCCCACTGGTCTCCTCCTTCTGTGAGACTTAGTTGCTCACTTCTGGTTCTGGCTGTGATCAGAGTCGGGGATTTGGGAGCGGCTCGAACCTGCTGCTGGGGGTTGGGAGCCATTTTATTATTTTTACCTGGAATTTGTGCCTGGGCCCTTGAGTACTCACCTGACTGGGGCACTGCTAACTGCTGAGGCCTGCTGGTGAACCTGGCCGTCTGCTCTCTGACCCGAACCCTCTGCGGCCTCACCTACCAGGGAATCTTCCATCTCAACCACAATGAGCCACTGGCTGTTTCTGAACATGCTGGCTCCAGCCTGCCTTGGTACATAACATTTTCTTTTTCTAGAATGCTCCTTTCCTTCTCCTTACTGGGCACAGCCCTGCAGTTCCTTGAGGATTTACCTGAGTAGGCATCACTCTCCTGAACACAGTCAAGAATTTTGCGTCCCCCTCTGCCCCCCTGCCGGCAGGTTAATCAGTCACTTCTCAGCCATGCTCTGTACAAGTGTTTGTTGTTAAACATTCACAAAGTGTTGTAATTATTTTTTTTTATGTTTTTTTGCCCTTCTATGTTTATTCTATATTTAGCTTCTGGAAGATAAGATCCATATTTTTATTTCTATAACCTCAGTATTCAGTAAGGTTTAGCCCATAAAAAGTGGCTCTATAAATATTTGTTGGATGAAGGAATGACAATTTCGTATCCAAACCTGCTGATTAAATACCTAATTTCATATCCTTTTTACAAAAGGAAATTTATATATCCTAAAAGATTTTAAAATACATGGGATACGATTATGGTACCTGAACGTGATTGCCCATTACATTCCTTACTTGGCTGACCAGACAGAGGCCCAGAGATGTAAGTGACTAACCCAAGGCCACATAATGATGAGAGGCAGAACTGGGACCGGACTCCTATCTTTGTCTCTCACACATCTCGTCCTCCAATTTCTTGAACGGGAGTTTGCCAGATAGATGGGACGCGGGAGGGGGCGGGCGAGGGGGAGGAGATTGTGTAATTAGCATCACCCACATGGCTGTCAAAGACTGCCTCTGCCTTCCTTTTCTGTATGCTTTTGCTTACAAGAACTTTGCCCTTTCTCTGCCTGCCTGCTCGCCCAAGTCCAGCCTGCCTCTCCAGACCCAGCCTGATTCTCGCCTCTTGTGCCTTTCTTGATCAAAGGCACCTTACCCCTTTTCTGAGTTCCGTTAACTGTTTAGCTCGTGAGGCAGTGTGGTGCAGTGCAGGTGTGGGTCTTGGGGTGTTACTCAGCTCTAGTTCCAGGTTCCGTTCCCCCACTTACAGATTAACATTGTTGAGTCTGTTTAGTCTGTAATCAGGAGTAGTGATAACAGTTCCTATTTCATAGGGTTAATGAGAGTATTGAATTAGAAATTCCTTGGTACATAGTAAACACCCAGATGTTACAGGCTGTTATTGGTGGTGGTAGCTTGATTATAGTAAACCATTGGAGGCAGATCACTATGCTTCTTGAGCTCCAGGTCTTCTTGGGCCTGACTGCTTTACTGCTGAATCAGGCGTTGCCCAGTTTTGTAAGGTGCATATCTTAACCTCCAGGCTATGCTCAAGTACTTGTTGGAGTATTTTTGTGAATAATATTCACTCACAACTGTCGTTCTTTGGTGCCTGCCAGTGCTCTGCCATTTGGAGGTTTGCTTATTTGTGTCAGGGATGTTTTGTAGAAAGAAAAAATGTCTCTGTGGTCTGCTGAGCGAAAGAACAGAATGTTTTCTCTTTACTGAACAGCTCCAACCAGCTCTGAGGGTCAGTGTTTATATAGTTCTAAGTCTCTATTGTCAATAATCAAGGAAATGGATTAGAAAAGGCAATTTAATGAAATCTCAGACTGCAGGCAATTTGCATGCATTCCCTGGTTTGACACCATGGTGCAGGCTCACCTTGGGTTGTGAAAGGAGCACCCTGAAATTCTCTAGACTTTCTTCTTGATTAATAACCTGTAGAGACTGTCCTTAGTATAAAACTTGGATAATTTTGTTGCTTGGATTTTCTCCCTCTTGTAAATGAGAAACCAGGAAAATACAGTGTACTTATTATATACAGGGAACAAAGGTCTTGGAGACAGTAACTTTTAAAAAGAACCCTTAGTAACCTAGCTTTTAAAGACCTAGGCCTCCTTGTTTTATTTCTAAAAGCCAGTGGAATAAGTCCCTCATTTTCTCAGATTTATACAGAAACTAAAATGTGGAAAATTTGGTCTTTAAAGAGGCACAACTTCTGGTTTTATTGGGTTGTTTCATTTTAAAGTTTAAACATTTCAGTGTCTCATGATACTCTCAGTTAAAAGGAAGTTCTTGTGAATATCATGTAGCTATTAAAAATTGTAACTTAGATCCGTATTTGCAAGAAAATTCTCAGTTTTAAGGGAAAGGGTGGGAAAAGTTGATTTATGTGTGCATCAGGATATGTGCTCATTTGCTAACATGGAGTACTACTTTAGGTTAATGAGATAGATTTCAGGTCACAGCTCTTTTTTCCTTTGCATCCTTTTTGTACTGTCTGGGTTTTGGAGTGACCATGTATTACTTTAGATTCAAAGAAACTATAAAAGCGTTTTCTTTTTGGAGGAAAAAAAGGAAAACTTAAGATTTGAACGTGGTAAAGTTAGCCTTTCTTCATACTTCCCTTGAAAATTATCCCAAGCAACTAGGGAGGGGGTTGAAAAAAATCCTGGAAATGAAAACTCTGTCTTTGGAGAAATTAGGAGATGTCTGCAACCCCAAACCAGAAAACAAGTGGAAAAAGTTCTTGAAAGATTGGACCAGGGATAGAGAGGAAGTAGAAAACACTCGTAGCTGCAGACCTCTGGAAAAGAAAACTCAACTAGCAAATAGCACTTTCCAAGGTGAGGGATACACCCTGGGGTTTAGAACCAAAACGTCTGGTTTGAAAGAGTGGAAGCGACCTCACAGGCTGGTGGCGGGAGCTTTACCGGATCCAGTTTGATTCCAAGACGCAGAGGAGGGTGCACTGAACGAGGACTTACACAAGTAGTGTTTGTGGGGGCAGGAGGGACAGGACTCTGCTGTGAACAGCGCCCACAACCACCTGGGTGGGGGACGAGAAGCTCAAGAATATCTCCCCCCACCCTGAGTGCCCACGTACACCAGAAAAGGAAAGAGTACTTCCACCCCCCTGGACGTGGCTCTGGCTCCTCTCCCAAGTGAACCTTCTTCAAATAGCTAAACCAAGATAGATAAAAAAAATGGACCAGGTCAGGATCTTACCAAACATAATTATTTTTTTTTAATGATGAAGAAACATGAAAATAAAGAGCTGACGATGAACAGTACTCACTAGAGAAACACTGGCACAGAACAAGTGAAAATTTGACCAAATATTTTACAAGTTAAAGAAAAAAGTCAGCTCACTGCTGTGAAGAGTTGGAGCACAAATCAGAAATACAGGAACTTTGGGAAGAGGTGGCAGGTCGGCAGGCAAAGAAATCTAAATTCAGGAATGTGAAGCTAAAAATGAAAGCCATCTAAGAAGTGAAGGCAGAGTTAGCAGTGACATAAGACAATGTATAGAAAATAGTGAAGTAAATAAGTGAAGTGAAAATAGTTTATAAATCTGATAGTTATGAATGAAAAGTACAGAAATTTGCTGAAGGAGGAAAAAAACAGTAGACAAAAATTTGAAAATGTAAAGCATCAAAAGTGTCCAGAAAAGAGAATTTGAATCTGTAGTTTGAAAGGATGCACCATACTCAGGAAAAATTAGCAATGAATGGCCAGCCTTGCAGGGCATCCCAGTAAAGTTACTGAGCTTTACATTCCAAGTCCAATTTGGGGGCTTCCCTGGTGGCTGAGTGGTAAAGAATCCACCTGCCAGTGTAGGAGACATGGGTTCGATCTCTGGTCCAGAAAGATCCTATATACAGCAGAGCAACTAAACTCATGCACCACAGATATTGAGCCTGTGCTCTAGAGCCTGGGAGCAGCAATTCCTGAGCCCGTTCACCCTTGGGCCCATGCTTGGCAACAAGAGAAGCCACCACGATGAGAAGCCCACACATCGCAATTACAGAGTAGCATCCACTTGCTGTAACTAGAGAAAAGCCTGTGCAGCAATCAAGATCCAGCACGGTCAAAAAAAAAAAAAAAAAAAAAGAAAGAAAAAATTATTTGGACAACTAGGCCAAAAGATGGACTAATGTATAAAAGGGGAAAATTTGGCTGCTGCTTATAATCAGTCAATCTGGGAAAAGACTGACAAAATCCTTAAGAAGGTAAGTTTGACTCAAGGATTTTATATTCACTGAAATTGTATTTTTTAAGAAGACAAGTTCTTAAATAGATGAAATTGAGAAAGAATATTCCCCTGAATTCTTCTTAAGGAATCTAGTCAAAGACAAACTTCAGTCCACCAAGTGGTAACTGGAAAAACTCCAGCAAAACAACTGCTACAAGCTCTGTTTACCTGTAGGTTGAAACAAATTTGAAGATCAGTGCAATAGAACAGAAAGTAAAGGTTATATGACCTGAAAATATGAAATTCTTTATCTAACCAAATTTGAGAGAAGGGGAAAGAAGACAGTTGTAAGTTTAGAATCTTTTCCCCTCATCTCTAATAGCTGAGGTTCAAAGGGTATAGTTTACAGCTAACAGACAAACTAATAGAGGTGTAGGTATATTTTCTGGGCTCCAAAATCACTGCAGATGGTGACTGCAGCCATGAAATTAAAAGACGCTTACTCCTTGGAAGGAAAGTTATGACCAACCTAGATAGCATATTCAAAAGCAGAGACATTACTTTGCCAACAAAGGTCCGTCTAGTCAAGGCTATGGTTTTTCCAGTGGTCATATATGGATGTGAGAGTTGGAGCGCTGAAGAAAGCTGTGAAGAAAGCTGAGCGCTGAAGAATTGATGCTTTTGAACTGTGGTGTTGGAGAAGACTCTTGAGAGTTCCTTGGACTGCAAGGAGATCCAACCAGTCCATTCTAAAAGAGATCAGCCCTGGGTGTTCTTTGGAAGGAATGATGCTAAAGCTCAAACTCCAGTACTTTGGCCACCTCATGCAAAGAGTTGACTCATTGGAAAAGACTCTGATGCTCGTAGGGATTGGAGGCCGGAGGAGAAGGGGACGACAGAGGATGAGATGGCTGGATGGCATCACTGACTCGATGGACGTGAGTCTCAGTGAACTCTGGGAGTTGGTGATGGACAGGGAGGCCTGGCGTGCTGCGATTCATGGGTTTGCATGTGATTCATGCAAAGAGTCAGACACGACTGAGCGACTGAACTGAACTGAGGTACATATTTGAGTACAAAGTTAAACATGCTATATAGTATGATGGACTAAAATAGGATAGTGGAGCGATGGTGCAAGAGAAGAAAATACCTTAATTGCATCATTCCTCATGGGGATACCCTCCAAAGAAAGATGTTTTCCAGCTATTAATAAAAGTAACTACTAGATTATAAACCTAAATATCAAAATATAGACACAAAGGAAAATAAACAGTCTCTACAAAGGGTAACAGAACTAACTGATGAAACTAAGGCCACAGACTATCATGTCAGTAAATATAAGTGGAAATTGGAGGTCATCAGTCGTATCACATACTCCACTGATACGGATCCCTAACAGCAGAGGCACTGCAGTGGGAGGGACACAGTTGGACACCCCAGAGAAACCACAAAACTCTGCCTCCTTGAGACAAAAAGCTTTAAAACTCAGCAGGCTCCTAGAGTGAGAGATGGGCGAATAGTACCAGTCAGGGGAGACCTCCTCTCTGGTCCTTCGCTCCCTGTCTCCTTTAGAAGCAGCTGGCAAGTAGGGGAGGAGGTGGGGGGGAGGAGTGACACCCCTGGAGGCATGCTGCCCACCCTACCCTGCTTGGGGAGAGAGAACCTTCCTCAGCCGAAAACTGAAGAGCCGTTAAGCTGCTGGATGGGTGGTTTTCTTGTTAAAGTACCTAAACTCTTTTTGAAAGTTAATGCAGTTAATGCGTAACTCAGAAGTGTACAACCTGATGAATTTGGTAAATGTAATAACCAGCATCCCAATCAAGAGCTAGAACATTCCAGGAACCCATGAGGCTTCCTGGTATTCTCTTTCAGTCACCCACTGCCTCCCCCCGCCCCCTGCAACTACCTCCCTGCCAGAATATGCTACAGATTAGTTTTGCCACATTTGAGCTTTATGTGAATGAAGTAGACTGACCATTTTTAATTACTAAATTGAGGCTATACGAGTGACTTAGTGTACTGGGTTGAGTAGTGTCCTCAGAATGAATGTCCACTGGAACCTCAGACTGTGACTGACTTCAAAATTGTCTTTGCAGGTGTAATTAGTTCATTAAGGTCATACTGGATTATGTGTGCTCAGTCATTTCAGTTGTATCCAACTTTTTGTGACCCTGTGGACTGTAGCCTGCCAGGCTCCTCTGTCCATGGGATTTCCCAGGCAAGAGTACTAGAGTGGGTTGCCATGCCCTCCTCCAGGGGATCCTCCCCACCCAGGGGTCAAACCCAGGTCTCTTATGCCTCCTGCATTGGCAGATGGGTTTTTTAACACTAGCACCACCTGGGACGCCCCATATTGGATTTGGGTGGGCCCTAAATCCAATGACTGTTGTCCTTCTAAGAGGGCCTTGCCATGGCCAAGGCAGAGATGGGAGTGACACAGCCACAGCCAAGGACTTCCGGCCACCACCAGAAACTAGGAGAGAGCCGTGAGATGGCTTCTCCCTCAGATCCTGCAGAAGGAACCAACCCTGCTCACACCTTGATTTTGGACTTGTAGTCTCCTGAACCATGAGAGAATGCCTTGCTGTTGTTTTAAGCCATCTAGTTTGTGGTCACTTGTTACAGCAGCCCTAGGAAACTAACAAAATGCAACTCTAGGATTAGGATAGAAAGGGCAGATCTGGTTCTCCCACCGCCCCCACCATGGGTCCTAGCAGCTTTGGCAGGGGGGAGGAGAGGCAGCGGTCAGGCTACTCTGCTTTGCAAAGGCTCTCGGTGAGCTGCGGCCTTCAGGCACCTGCCCTGCGCCATGATACCCGAGAGGAAGGTCACAGAGGAGGAGCACAAGAGGAGATCGGCCTAAACCGGCTCCTGCAAAAGTGGAAATGAAGCCAAAAAAGGTGATGGGAAAGGATAAGTCTTCAGACAGATAAGTGCAAACAAAAGGAAAAAGAGAAGCAAAGGGAAAACAGGTGGAAGTGGCCAACCAAGAGACTAAAGAAAACTTACTTGCAAAAAATGGAGAGACTGAAAACGAGGAGAGCCCACCTCTGATGAAGCAGAAGAAGCCAAGTCTGACTCATACCGTACTCGGTCCTCTCAGTGGTCCCTGTTCCCTTCTTGTATAATCCAGAGGAATATTTTTATCAACTATTTTGTAGATGCAGGTTTTTTAGTAGCTCTAAAAACATTTTTAAAAAGGAGGGAATCCCACCTTATCCCATTTTTAAAGTGTAAATGCTTTTTATTAGAGGTGAAATCACTTGCTGGTTGCTTATTTTTTGGTACAACCAGAAAATAGCGGGATATTGAATACGGGAGGCTTTGATTGTCTTGGGTGTCAGCTTAACATTCCATAGATGGGAGATAGCTTTTATATCCTATAATACAAAGCATAATGAATGGCAGTTTGGAGTCAGTTGTGCATTTAATGTCTTGAACACTTTAAATTACTTCTCTTCCCATATTGTTTTGGTAGTAGTATTTCCTATAGCAAACCACTCACTCCTTGATCTTGGCTCTCCTGGTCAGGATTTTGTGCACCCTATTACATCTTTGGTTGTGGTGATCCAGTTTTCCTAGTTACTTCTTTAATGTGCTGTGAACGATTGACAGTTTGAGTATGTACTGTATATGATATTAAAATGTGAATCAGTGGGACTTAGGATGTAACAGCATATCAATATTTGAAGGTATTGGTACTTAATATCCTGTTAAGGAAAATATGCTCCAAATTTTAAGCTGGAAAGTCACTGGGATAACTGTTAAGAAATACAACTACATGATTTTTTAGATTTTTGGTACATATGTGAAGAATTGCGTACATTTTGAAATGTCTATGTACTGATCCTCAAAACAACCAATAAAATCTCAATTATGAAAGAAAAAAAAAAGGGCAGAAAATTTTACAAGACTTATCTTTGTTTTGGGCTTCCCTGGTGGCTCAGTGGTAAAGAACCCGTCTGCCAATGCAGGAGACAAAAGAGATGGGAGTTTGATCCCTGGCTTGGGAAGATCCCCTGGAGGAGGGCATGGCAATCCACTCCAGTATTCTTACCTGGGAAATCCCATGGATAAAGGAGCCTGGCAGGCTATTGGAAAGAGTCGGTCACAACTGAGCGACTGAACAACACAATTCACAGATACAGACACAGACATTTTCATTTTAGGAGTAGAGGAAGTACTCTTTCCATTAACAGGTTTAAAGTGGGGAAAAGATTTAAAGTCACTTTTGGTTACCCTGCACAAGAGCCTGGCATATTCAACATACCAGTTGCAGATGCAAACTTTTGGCTCACTGGAATATCAAACTCTCCAGTGTTCACCTCCAGAAGGGCCATAGAGATAAAACTTTTCCCACATTTCTTTCATGCATCTCATTCACTATCAGCACTTTCTTCTGAATCCCCTTTCCGCAAGCACATTCACCTCTGTGAGCAGATCTTCAGTGATTCCTGTGGGGCCCTGACTTCAGATCCACCACAGTTCAGATGCCCTGAAGTGATTGCTCTGCCTGGCAGTGCGTAGAGCTAATCCAAGTTAAATGGCCATGAAAACAAAACCACATATTCAGACTTTTTGTTCTTTTCTGTTGAAAGTCGTTTTTCAGACTACCTATAGTATGGTAAATTAAGCTAGCCCCACCATGGATTCCCATAGTGTCTTTCTCTGGAAAAGTCTTCAGTGTGCTAGGAATCTGTGTGTTTCCCAAAATCCTTCAGCCACCTGTTTACTGAAAATTGTTTGTGAGAAATTAATGTAGAATAAATGAAAGTAGCTACTTACAGAAGTGGTCTGCCGTCATTTATTTTCTGAGGCTGATTTAGGAATATAACTTCATGTTTTAGATTTATTCCTTATCACTGCCATGTATGTTTGATATTTTAACACTTTTTCATTTAAAAAAATATTTTTTATTTATTTGGCTGCACCAAGTCTTAGTTGCGGCATGTGGGATCTGGTGCCCTGATCAGGGATAGAACCCAGGCCCTCTGTGGTTAGCGCACATGGGAGTGCTTAGCCACTGGACCAGCAGGGAAGTCCCCTCTAATACTTTCTCTAATAAGTCTTTTTATTGGGAAAGTTTTCCTACACTATTAAATCAGTATGATAAAATTCAAGTTTTATTTACTTTGGTATGTAAAGATATTTTGAGTGTATATAGGTACACATTCAAAATTTGTTATTAGTCTCCAAAATATTTTTGCTTTTATTTATTGATTTTTCTTACACATTTTTCCACAAGTCATATGGTCATATCCTAACATTTTTATATGAAAATTGTGCCTTTGATTGATGTAGAGAGGGCTTACATCCTGTTTTTTTATATCATGCTTTCTTTTGAGAGTCCATTATGCATGCTCAAAACCAATGCTATTTTTCACTTATTATATGTTATAATTTAATGGAAAACAATTTTTCAAAAGGAGGTCAGGCCCTTTCTATGATACCTAAACAAAAGTGGTTGACAAGAGCAGTTCAACTGGAGAGCCAAAATGCCCAGAGCAGCAGCAAGACAAGAATCTAATCAAGCAGAACTTAGTTTGACTATTGGACTAATTGAGAATATACTTACCAGTAACAAAACTAAAGATTGGATCGTTGCTTTGGAGACCTTTGAGAGTGAGATGGAACATACATTCAGCTGGAAAGATCTCACAGTGAAATTAGAAAGAGAGCAGAGTGACTTATCAGGAAGCCTATCAGGAAACCTAGTCCATCTTGATATTACTCTAACATCTGGGATTATTGTTCATCCTTTATTTTCTTAGGTATTTCCTTTAGGAACATTTAATATGGAAACATGGGGCAATATTGGGGATTTCAGTCATTTAGTAATTGAGTTCAGAATTCATTAGTTGATTCAGCAGTTACCAAGCGCTCTACTTTCTTAGATTCCAGTTTTTTTAAAGTGAGGGATGGTATGGGGAGGGAGGAGCGTTCAGGATGGGGAACACATGTATACCTGTGGCGGATTCATTTCGATATTTGGCAAAACCAATACAATATTGTAAAGTTCAAAAATAAAATTAAAAAAAAAAAAAGTGAATAGAACTCAGAAGCCAATTTGGTAGGAAAAACAAGTGCATATAATCCCACTATGATGGAGATAAACCCAGGATGCCTTGGAAACACATTGGTGTGTGACACTTCATCCAGATGGAGGTTGGGGCCAGAGGTGTAGGTAGGGTTTCCCCTTGATACAGTTTAGAAAGATGGGGAGGAATTAGGGGAGAAGAGGAAGAAGTCAGGAATGTGCCACACCAAATGAGTGACGTGGCCGCAGCAAGAGACGTGGACTTCCAAGGAGTTCTGAGAGACTGGGGCAGTTAAAGTTCAGGCTTTAAGCACTGCAGGAGCCTTGAATGCCGTAACAGAGTCCAGGCTTTACCTTGGGCAGTGTGGGGCCATTGAAGGATTTTACACATACTGTATTTATGGCTCGTATGATGTTTCATTCCTTTGGAAACTTAACATTCTGATATTTTTGTGCTTTGGATTAATATGCATTCCTTACCCCTCCCATCTCCCACAGTATAGTTTATCTGTTAAATTCAGGTAGTGATGACAGAAGGAAAACAGAATTGACATTTTTGGTCTTACTGTTCACAAGACTGTTTAAATGTAATAGATGTGAAATGAGCAGGAAGACATCTTGAAATGTTTTATGTTAGTTCTTTATGTATTTTCGTACATCCTGTAGAAATGTGTCATTCCCTGTATATTTTCAGGCACTTGTGAAACTTTAGGGGTATGAATTCATTTTTAGGACTTGTGTGGATGTATTCTCATTATTAATTATTACTGAAGTGCAGAGGAAATGATATCAGCAGATGTGCAGAGCTTTTATTCGCACTGAATACACTATTCATTTAGACAAAAAGATCATTTCTCAATTCAAATCGGAATATTCTAATTTAAGGCCTAAATCAGTTGTGTCATAATCTCTATGGAAACAAAGCTTTCTACTGTGTAGTAATTGCATAAGTAACTCATTTCCCCTTGTAGATACACAAATTGTTAATGCAGATGCTTTTTCCATTTTCTCTCAAGAACTCTCTTAAAATAGAAGAGATTTTAGCGAATGACATTTGTTTATGTTTTATAAGGTTTAAAATATCTGTTCAAATTTCCTACTTACATACATTCTTATAAAATTGTTAAAACTTAAATTCTTGATGAGCTCACTTTCTTTTCCTGGTTGGAATTCCGACACAGAGGACTGAATTATCCTTCCCAGTTCCTAGCGTATTAACATCATCCGTCTGTGCAAGACTCTCTGCAGTCGGGTTGTCTAGTTTTGTCTTGCTGATCTTCAGGCATTCTTTATATATCATGGGTATGCATCCTTTCTCAGTTATATGTTTTGCAAATACATTCTGTTACTTAACCTTTTCAGTCTCAGACTAGGGTCTTTTGATGAACAACACTCCTAATTAAAAAATCTAATTTATTAATCTTTTTCTTTATGGTTATTACTTTTAAAAAAATAATTTTTATTTATTTTGTTATTTGTTTGTTTGGTCTGTGCTGGATCTGTTGCTGTGTGGGCTTTTCTGCAGTTGAATGAGGGGGTTACTGTCTAGTTGCCGTGCGCGGGCTTCTCATGGTGGTAGCTTCTCTTGTTGTGGAGCACAGGCTCCAGGCACGTGGTCTTCAGCAGCTGAGGCACGTGGGCTCAGTAGTTGTGGCTCCCGGGCTCTAGAGCACAGGCTCAATAGTTGTGGTGCTTGGGCTTAGTTGCTCCACAACTTGTAGGAGCTTCCCAGATCAGGAATCTGACCTGTGTCTCCTGCATTGGCAGGCAGATTCTTTACCACTGAACCACCAGGGAAGCTTGGTTATTGCTTTTCTTTTTTTTTTTTAATTTTATTTTATTTTTAAACTTTACATAATTGTATTAGTTTTGCCAAATATCAAAATGAATCCGCTACAGGTATACATGTGTTCCCCATCCTGAACCCTCCTCCCTCCCCTGGTTATTGCTTTTCGTGTTTAACAATCCTTGCGTATTTCCCAGGGTTCCTCTCTCATTTTGTTGTTTGGCTTGTCTTTATTTGGCTCTCCACCCCCTCCCTGCCTACCGCAGGTGACCGTTCTAATGTATTTACTGTGTGTCATTTTGTTTTTATGTATTCTTAGAAAATATGTTTTGTTACGTACTTAAGTATTTTAATTTATATAAATAGTACTGTATTCCAGATCTCATTCTGTTTTCTTTTTTCACTTAGCATATGCTTCTAAGATCTGTGACATTGAACTTCCTGGTGGTCCAGTGGTTGGCACTCTGTGCTTCCACTGCAGGGGGAATGGGTTCAATCCCTGGCTGGGGAACTAAGATCCTGGTGCAGCAAAACGAAAAAGGGTCTATCATATTACTGTCCCCCAGTTAGATATATCCATATCACTTGTAACTCCTTGCCACTGTATAACCCTGGACAAACATCTTTGCACATGTCCCCTAAAGATCTTTGTGAATAGACCCAAAATTCTCACCTCTGGAATGTAGGGTATGCATAGGCAGTTTTGGCTTAACCTTAATAGTTGGTTCCTGAACATCACGTACTCTAAGTGAAAATTTCAAGTAGGAGTCATTTCTTACTATTTCGAATGGGAAAGATTACAATTCATTATAAGTGAACTCAAAACGCTGAACTTATTTCCTAAAGCATAACTGAAACTGACTAAACTACCACACATAAATAAGTCTAGCATATTAAAGTGTAAAATGCTTAAAATAACACCTTCAAATCACCGTGGTTATTAACCAGTGGTTGCTTTGAAGGCACTAATAAGGACCATTTGCCTGCTTCCTGCAGCCCCATCACCTGTCAGAGGAAGCAGGGAGTGGGCCCAGGGAAGATGGTTCTAGGTTGGCCTCTCTGCAGCATTTCAGAGATGCACATCCCCTTAGACACTTCCTACTTTCCAAAATGCTTATACAGTTATAGCTACTGTCATCTAACAAGTATATTTGGATAATAATTTGAGACTTCCTGCACGTAATTTTATTCAAAATGTATTGGACTTCTGATTTCCAGTTCTGTATATAAGGTGTTTGGAAGTCAACACTCTGACCTAACAACTAAAGCTGTGTGTTAATCACTCAGTCGTGTCTAACTCTGCAACCCCTAGCCTGCCAGGCCCCTCTGTCCATGGAATTCTCCAGGCAAGAACACTGGAGTGGGTTGCCATTCCCTTCTTTAGGGGATCTTCCTGACCAGGGATCAAACCTGGGTCTCCTGCATTGCAAGCAGATTCTTTACCATCTGAGCCACCAGGGAAGCTTTTAATGAGTAAAGCTGAACAGAGGCACTACATATGATGGAGAGATCAACTCTCCTAGAAGACATAACAGTTCTTAATATATATGCTCCCAGCAACAGAGCATCAGACTGCATCGGACAAAAACCAGTGGAACTGCGAGGAGAGAGAGTGGATTAACATAGTAGGGAACTTCAGCACCAATCTTTTAGAAATGGACAAATCTAGCAGGCAAAAATCTATGTAAGGACATAGTTGAACTCAATAGTGTTGCTGAGTCACGTCCAGCTCTTTGCGACTCCGTGAACTACATGTAGGCTGCCAGCCTCCTCTGTCCATGGGATTTTTCCAGGCAAGAATTCTGGAGTGGGTTGCCATTTCCTTCTCCAGGGGATCTTCCTGACCCAGGGATTGAACCTGTGTCTCCTTCATTAACTGGCAGATTCTTTACCACTGTGCCACTTGAGAAGCCCTGAACTCAATAGGACCATCAGTCAATTGGATAAAATTGACATCTATTGACTACTTCATCCAGCAGTATCAGAATACACATTTTTCTTAAGCTCTTATGGAACACTTATTAGAACCACATTCTGGGCCACAACATCTTAACAGATTTCAAAGACTAGAAATCAAACAATGTCTGGCCTCCAACCATGGTGGAATTAAACTAGAAATGAATAACATAAAGGTAGCTGGAAAATCCCCAAATAATCGGAGATTAAATAATATACTTCTAAGTAATACATGAGTCAAACAAGAAATTTCAAGATAAATTTTCAAATATTTTGAGCTGAATGAGAATGATAACATAGTTTATCAAAATCTGTGGGCTGCAGCAAAAGCAGTGCATGGAGAAAATTTTGTGGCATTGAACGCACGTTGGAAAAGAAGAAAGATCTAAAATCAGTAATCTAAACTTAGAGGAAAAGAAGAGCAAATTAAATCCAAAGTAAGCCAAAGAAAAACAATAAGAATTAGTATATTCTTTGCAGCTGAAGATGGAGAAGCTCTTTACAGTCATCAAAAACAAGACCTGGAGCTGACTGTGGCTCAGATCATCAGCTCCTTATTGCAAAATGCAGGCTTAAATTGAAGAAAGTAGGGAAAACCACTGGATCATTCAGGTATGACCTAAATGAAATCCCTAATGATTATATAGTGGAGGTGACAAATAGATTCAAGGGATTAGATATGGTAGACAGAGTGCCTGAAGAGGTATAAGCGGAGGTTTGTAACATTGTACAGGAGGTGGTGACCAAAACCATCCCCGAGAAAAAGAAATACAAGAAGGCAAAGTGGTTGTCTGAGGAGGCCTTACAAATAGGTGAGGAAAGAAGAGAAGCTAAAGGCAAAAGAGAAGGGGAAAGATACACCTAACTGAATTCAGAGTTCCAGAGAATAGCAGGGAGACATGAGAAAGTCTTCTTAAGTGAACAGTGCAGTGAAATAGAGGAAAACAATAAAGTGGGAAAGACTAGAGATCTCTTCAAGAAAATTGGTGATAGCCAGGGAACATTTCACACAAAGATGGGCACAATAAAGGACAGAAATGGCAAGGACCTATCAGAAACAGAAGATACTAAGAAGAGGTGGCAAGAATGCACAGAAGAACTATAGAAAAAATGTCTTAATGGCCCAGATAACCACGATGGTGTCACTCACCTAGAGCTAGACATCCTGGAGTGTGAAGTCAAGTGGGCCTTAGGAAGCATTACTATGAACAAAGCTAGTGGAGGTGATGGAATTCCAGCTGAGCTATTTCAAATCCTAAAAGATGATGCTGTTAAAGTGCTGCATTCAATAAGCTAGCGAATTGGAGAACTCAGTAGTGGCCACAGGACTGGAAGAGCCCAGTTTTCATTCCAGTCTCAAAGAAAGGCAATGCCAGAGAATGTTCAAACTACCAACAATTGCACTCATTTCACATGCTAGCAAGGTAATTATCAAAATCCTTTAATCTAGGCTTCAACAGTACATGAATTGAGAACTTCCAGATGTACAAACTGGGTTTAGAAAGGCAGAGGAACCAGAGATCAAATTGCCAACATACATTGAATCGTAGAAAAAGCAAGGGAATTCCAAAAATATATCTACTTTTGCTTCATTCACCATGCTAAAGCCTTGGACTATGTGGGTCACAAAAAACTGTGGAAAATTCTTAAGGAGATGGGAATACCAGACTACTTTACCTACCTCCCGAGAAACCTGTATGCAGGTCAAGAGCAACAGTTAGAACCGGACATAGAACAATGGACTGGTTCCAAATTGGGAAAGGAGTACATCAAGGCTGTATATTGTCACCCTGCTTATTTAACTTATATGCAGAGTACATCATGCTAAATGCCAGGCTGGAAGACTCAACAAGCTGGAATCAAGATTGCTGGGAGAAATATCAACAACCTCAGATATGCAGATGACACCACTCTAATGGCAGAAAGCAAAGAGGAACTGAAGAGCCTCTTGACGAGGGTGAAAGAGGAGAATGAAAAAGCTGCCTAAAAACTCAACATTCAGAAAACTAAGATCATGGCATCCGGTCCCATCACTTCATGGCAAATGAATGGGGAGATAGTGACACATTTTATTTTCTGGGGCTCCAAAATCACTGCAGACGTTGACCGCAGCCACAGGATTAAAAGCCACTTGCTCCTTGGAAGAAGATCTATGCCAAACTTGGACAGCATATTATAAAACAGAGCTATCACTTTGCTGACAAAGGTCCCTATGGTCAAAGCTTTGGTTTTTCCAGTAGTCATGTACAGATGTGAGAGCTGGACCATAAAGAAAGCTGAGTGCTGAAGAATTGATGCCTTCAAATTGTGATGCTGGAGAAGACTCTTGAAAGTCCCTTGGACAGCAAGGAGATCAAACCAGTTAATCCTAAAGGAATTCAGTCCTGAATATTCATTGAAAAGATTGATGTTGAAGCTGAAGCTCCAATACTTTGATGCAACACCTTACATGGTCAATACAATACCTGATGCGAAGAGCTGATTCGTTGGAAAAAACCCTGATGCTGGGAAAGACTGAGGGCAAGAGGAGAAGAGGACAACAGAGGATGAGATGGTTGGATGGCATCACTGACTCAGTGGACATGAATTTGAGCAAACTCCGGGAGATAGTGACAGACAGGGAAGCTTGGTGTGCAGCAGTTCATGAAGTTGCAAAGAGTCAGACACAACTGAGCACCCGAACAACAAGAACCGAAATCAGTGAAATTGAAAACAAGACATCAGTAGAGAAAATCCTTGACACCAAAAGCTGGTTCTTTGCAAAGATCAGTAAAATGTATTAGCCTTTGTGGAAGGCTAACTACAAAAGAGAGAAGATACAAATTACTAATTTCAGAAATGAAAGAGGAGACTTCACTACAGATCTCATGGAAATTGAAAGGATAGTAAAAGAATACTTTCACAGCTCTGTGCTTGCACTTTGATTACCTGGATGAAATGGACCGATTCTTTGAGAAGACAGTATCTGCCAAAGCACACGTGAAAAGAAATAGATCTGAATAGACCTATCTACTGAAGAAATTGGGTCAGTAGTCAGTAACCTTCCAAAACAGAAAGCCCCAGGCCCATATTGTTTTATTGGTGAATTCTACCAAACATTTTTAAAATTTGTATTTTATATTAGAGTATAGTTAATTAAGAATTTTTTTTCAGGTGTACAGCAAAGTTATTAATTTATACATATACATAAACATGTATCTATTCTTTTCCAAATTATTTTCCCATTTAGGTTATGACAGAATATTGACCAAAGTTCTCTGTGCCGTACCATAGTTCTTTTATCTCTTTTAAATATAGCAGTATGTACATTTCAGTCCCAAACTCCCAGTCTGTCCCTCCTCTTTCCCCTTCCTCCCTGGTAACCATAAATTTTTTCTGTAAATCTGTCAGTCTGTTTTATAAATAAGTTTATTTTAATTATTTTTTTTTTTTAGATTCTACATGTAAGCAATATCATATAATATTTGTCTTTCTCTGTCTGACTGACTTAGTATGATAATTTTCTGGTCCATCTGTGTTCCATCTGTGTTGCCGTAAATGGCATTATTTTCATTCTTTTTTCAGTGGCTGAGTAGAATTCTGTTGTAGATATGTACCACATCTTTGTCCGTTCAGCTGTCAGTGGACGTGTAGGTTGCCCTGTGTCTTGGCTTTGTAGACAGTGCTGCAGTGAACATTAGGTGCGTGTGTCCTTTCAAATGTTTTTCTCTGGGTATATACCCGAGTGGGATTGTTGGATCAGTATGGTAGCTCTATTTTTAGTTTTCAAAGATACCTCCATACTATTCTGCATAGAGAGTGTACCAATTTACATTCCCACTAACATTCTAGGAGGGTTCCCTTTTCTCCATACCTTCTCCAGCATTTATTGTTTGTAGATTTTTTGACGATGGCCATTCTGACTGGTGTGAGCTGCTATCTCATTGTAGTTTTGATTTGCATTTCTCTAATAATTAGTGATATTGAGTATATTTTCATGTGCCTCTTGCCCATCTGTCTTCTTTGGATATGTCTATTCAGGTCTTCTGCCCATTTTTAAAATTTTTTTTTTTTAATATTAAGCCCCATGACCTGTTTGTAAATTTTGGAGACTAATCCCATGTCGGTTGTACTGTTTTCCAATATTTTCTCCCATTCTGTGGATTGTCTTTTTATTTTGTTCATGGTTTCCTTTACTGTGTGAAAGTTTTTGAGTTTAATTAGGTCCCGTTTGTTTTTATTTCCATTACTCTAGGAGATGGATTGAAAAAAGATATTGCTGCAATTTATGTCAGAGAGTGTCTGATGTCCAAAATACATAAACAAGTCTTAAAAACTCGATAATTAGAAGTGAACAATCTGGGATTGACATGTACACACTACTATGTATAAAATAGATAGCTAATGGGAACCTACTGCATAGCACAAGGAACTCGACTCAGTGCTCTGTGGTCGCCTAAATGGGAAGGAAATCCAAGGAAGAGGGGAGATGAGTATATGTACAACTGGTTCACTTTGCTCTACAGCCAGACCTAACACAACATTGTGAAACAACTATACTCCAATTAAAAAAAGAAAGAAAAGAAAATGAATAATCTGATTAAAAAATGAGCCAAAGGCCTTGACAGGCACCTCACCAAAGATATACAGATAGCAGATAAGCATATGAAAAGATGCACCCCATCATGTGTCAGGGGAAATGTAGATTATAACAACAGTAAGATACTGCTCCCCACCTATTTAAATGGCCAAAATCTGGAACACTGACAACACCAAATGCTGACAAGGATGTGGTGCAACGGGCCGGGGTGGGGTGGGAAATGTAAACAGTGCTGGAGGGAATGTAGAATGGCAGCCACTTTGGAAGACAGATTGGCAGCCTCTTACAAAACTAAACAGACTCCTGTCATAGATCTAGCATTTGCTCTCCTTGTATTTACCCAAAGGAGTTGAAAACGTACACTACGCAGACACCTGCACAAGGATGTTTTTAAGCAGCTTTATTCATAATTGTCAAAACTTAGAAGCAACTGAGGTGTCCTTCAGTAGGTGAAAGGGTAAATTGTGGTACATCCAGACAGTGGAATATTAGTTAGTACTGAAAAGAAATGAGTTATCAAGCCACAAAAAAGTTACGGAAGAACCTTAAATACATATTACTAAGTCAAAGAAGCCAATCTGGAAAAGGTACATACTTGTGTGATTCCAACTGCTTGGTAGTCTAGAAAAGGCAAAGAACCGTTGAGCCTGTGCTCTAGAGCCCAGGAGCTGCAGCTACTGAGCCCGCGTGCCTAGAGACTGTGCTCTGCAAGAGGAACCACAGCAATGCGAAGCCTGCGGACCACAACTAGAGAGTAGCCCCACTCAACTAGAGAAAAGCCCGTGCAGCAATGAAGACCCACACAGCCCAAAATAAAATTATTAAATATATATATATATGTAGTTTGGAGGCTATAAATATGCATTTTAAAAATACAATAAGACAACTTCTGGTCAAGATTTTAGCTTAAAACCATTAGGAAGAAGCAGCCCTGGGAGAAGACAGCCTCCCCAGGGAGCCTCTCGCCTGGGCTGTTTGCTGCTGTGAGCACTGCAGGGATTTTCCATGACTTAGGGCCAAGGCTCTAGCCATTCTCCCCTCAACCCCAATGCTGAACCCCCATCCTGGATCCAAGGCTTTCATCTGCCCCACGGGTTCCTCATCTCTGTTGATAGTGTTACTGTCTTCACTATTTAATATATACCTCCCTCTTTTCCTAGTGGTTTCTCTTCTGAAACTCAGAGTAGAGTTCAGTTTTCTAAACCGAAAATGACTTCTTCCTGGATTTTTCTGAGCTGGTTATTTGAAATTTGGAATTAGACATAATTAGTAGTGAAAAATGTTCCAAAAGAAAGTTTTAAAGAAACCAGTATTATTTGTTAAACAAAACCATATAGGCCCATTACTGAGACTCTCTGGATAGCCCTCGTAAAAGAGGACTGGGAGATGGTTTCAACAGTAGACCCTCAGGTTGAGAACTGCTGTGTTCAGGGCGTCTGATGATTTAACACAGGAAGGAGGTGAGGATGAGCAGTGTTAACTCTGTGTCTTTTTCAAATAGCTTTCAGTTTGGAAGCCCACTTTTCTGCCAACACCTACGTGTTTAGCTTCCACACCTAGTAAGGATTTCGTCCTTGCTGTGGAAGCTGGTGAGGGGCACTGCGAATGTGTATGCAGCCCCTTTCACTAGTGATAATGGCTCTATGCCGGCACCATGCAGAGAGCTGCGAATCTGCTACTCATTTCTGCTTCACAGCCACTGCTTTTCCCAGGCGAGACTTAGCAAAACGAAGAAACTTGCCTAAAGTTACCGTTTTTTGAGGGAAGAGAGGTCAGAGTTCAAACCCCTCTCTCTCCCACCTCCCTTCCCTGGTGAAGGGAAGCTTGGGTGATAGTGGAGAATTCATTGTGTTGTGTGGGTTGCCATTCTCAGTGTAACCCACTTCAGAGAGCATTGAGGTTTATGAAGCTAACCTGGTAAAACCTGGGCTGGTGTTTGCTTCGGGATGGCTGGTGTGGTCAGCTAGCAGGCAGGCAGCTGGGGCCTTCTGAACAAGGTGGGCTGCTGTCTGAGTGTGCCGGGTGCGCAATAAACATGACCTGTTCATGAAAATATGCCGGAAATAGACTTGTCCCAGACAGAGGCAAGGTGCTAACTTACTTCTTTGGTCAGGAATATCCTCTTGAATGCACGTCATCCATGCCTTCTGGATTCAGGTTTTCTCTGGGAGGGAGCTGAGTCAATAACACTGAGTTCTCAGCGTCTCTCTTTGCACTCCCTGGCAGCCTGTATAACCTTCTTCTCGTTCTGACCAGTTCATACAAGTGGTCATTCTCCTCTTTTAGGAGGATCTGGGGGAGAAGTGGGCTTCCCCCATGACTCAGCAGGTAAAGAATCTGCCTGCAGTGAAGGAGACACGGGAGAGTCAGGAAGATTCCCTGGAGAAGGAAATGGCAACCCACTCCTGTATTCTTGCCTGAAAAATCCCATGGACAGAGGAGCCTGACAAGCTACAGTCTAGAGGGTTGCAAAGAGTCGGACAAATTGAGCGACTAAGCAGGTATGCATGGGTGAGAAGTAGACTCTCGTCTGGCCTCCGTGATGTTACATCTCAGATTTCTGCTGTTGGATTTGAGGGATTCTTAAATTTCAGTGACACAGTTAAAGAGAGGCACATGGGTTGGGTTATCCTTCAGTTGGCTAGCCTCATTTTTTTCTGGGTTGGTTCTTTCTGTTTTCACCTTCAGAGGCAGTCAGTCCTCTTCAAGGGTTTCAAGAAAACCTTGATTTGTCCCCTGTACCAACTACATTAATATTTAAGAAGTGGGTCCTATTTTGTACAGTATTTCAAGGTATTATGATGTTCATGGTTCTTACTAGCGATTACTTGAGTGCTCTGCAAGAAATAGCTGTTTGGAAAAATATAGTTTTAAAAATGCCTCTGTGTGTGTGTGTTAGTAAAAGTATACTTTCATAGCAAAAACTTCTTGGAAAACCTTTTCTGTAGATATTTAGAATTTACTGCACATTACTCACTATCAGGAATTGTGTTAAGCTCTTTAAATAGCTCATTTAATCCAGACACCATTTTTTGCCCAACACTATGGGGTTTGGGGAAAAAAGAGCCTGAACAGTTTCACTGTAGCCTGTGACTTGATTTTGGAATCCAATTGAGGTAACACATAAAAGGCTTCTTGTAAATATGTGCTGTGTAAATTGACTGGAGGGCAAATTAAGAGTAGGTAAGCGGAGAGAAGAGACTAGGACATTGAAAGTAGATACTGGGTTTCCCAGGTGGCGGTAAACATCCCACCTGCCAGTGAAGGAGACAGAAGAGATTTGAGTTTGATCCCTGGGTAGAAAAGATCCCCTGGGGGAGGAAGTGGCAACCCACTCTGGTGTTCTTGCCTGGAGAATCCCATGGACAGAGGAGCCTGGTGGGCTACAGTCCAGGGGGTAGCAAAAAGTCGGACATGACTGAAGCAACTTAGTACGTACACATGGAGTGCTTAGATTGCCCCGAGACAAGGACCAGGGGAAGAAGCTAGGAGGGAGCTTTGCCTCAGGGTAGCTCTTGGTGCCATCTTGTGGGTGGATCTGGAAAAGACCAAGCAGATCCACACCGCTTCTACCAGGATGCCCTGCTTCAGAACCCCAGATTTCTACACAACGCAGATACAAAACTTCTAGTCAGATATGACAGCTGTATCTGGGAATCAGTGGATTTGGTTGTATTCTGTTCATCAACAAGTCCTGATCAGTCCATCTCCAAAACATTGCAGATTCATCTACCCATCTCCATGGCAACTACCAGGCCAAGCGAGCATCTTCTCTTACCTACCTGGACTACTACTCCAAGAGCTTTATTCCTGTTTCTCTGCCTCCCCTCTCACCCTCTCACTGACTCTTCTCCACAGGTAGCTGAAGGGATCTTTTTAGAAAACAAAAATTGGATCATATCATTCCCTTGTGTAAAACTCCCTGGTGGCTTTTCATGAAATTTAGAATAAAACCCTGGTTTCTTGTCCTGGCTTAGAAAGCTCTGCATCTTACAGCTCCTGCCTGGCCTTAAGCTCATCTCCCTCTCTCCCCCTCCTTTCCTCAGATGTCTCCCCTGTTCCCACCCCCAGTCCTATGCTCTGCCTGGTGCCCCCCGTCCTTTCCCGGCATGGCTGACTCCTCGTCCAAATCTCACCTTCCACAGTGCCACCCTGTGCCACCTCAGAGAGACTTCCTTGACTCTGATTCCAAACAGCAGCCCACTTACTCTCCATCAGATCCCTCCCTGCTGTGTAGAGATGTTATTTGGTCTCTGTTGAATGCCCAGTGCTTGGGAAACCATTTGATACCTTGTGGGTGCCTGACAAAGGTTTGTGGAGTGGACAGATGCTGCTTTCCAGGTTCCTGTCTTGTTTCAGTTAGATACAGATTACAGTCAGGTGTCTTTCCCAGTAGATCATGAAAAGACCACGAGAATTAAGCTCCCAAGAATTGGACCCAGTTGCCACCATTGCCTGTTACCAGCGCTTTAACCATACTGCTCTAAGCTTCAGTTTGGTGGTGGTGGTGGTGGTTCAGTCATGTCTGACTCTTTGCTACCCCATGGACTGTAGCCCGCCAGGCTTCTCTGTCCATGGGATTTTCCAGGCAAGAATACTGGAGTGGGTTGCCATTTCCTCCTCCAGGGACGCTGTAGTTTGGTCATCAATAAAATGGAGTTGATGAGCTTATCCTACTCATAGGGTAGGGACATTCCCTGGTGGCTGAGATTAAAGTGTCTGCCTCCAATGCGGGAGACCCGGGTTTGATCCCTGGGTCGGGAAGACCCCCCTGGAGGAGGAAATGGTAACCCACTCCAGTATTCTTTCCTGGAGAATCCCATGGACAGAGAAGCCTGGTGGGCTACAGTCCATGGGGTCGCAAAGAGTCGGGCACGACTGAGTGACTTCAATTTCACTTTCAGACACCTTCTTTCTCTTTTAAACCTGCACCACATTGTCATCATTTACGTATTCCCCTGCTACCACTCAAGGACAGGGTGGGCATTTGGTCTTTTCACTCCTAGTACCTGGCTCTCTGCATGCCTTGTGGTCCACAAATGTCTGAACTAATTTTGACTCTTCCCACCTAAGAACACACCTGACTCTTTACCAGGCTGGGCCCCTTTGATGAAGTTGCCACTCTGCTGGGAGAGGCAGAGGCAGACAGCCAGCCACTGGCTGCACCCGCAAGCCTGGAGGGCACGGACAGTTAGGCTGAAGACAAAATCTGATTTACATCTTCACTGTAGTTCCTGGGTTTGTAAACAATTAATATAAATTGATCCCAGCATAACTTTCTGTTTCTAATAAGGGGATGTAGGAAAAAGATAGATCACATGATTCTTTTGTGGTTCCTGGTGTTCAGGCTTTTCCGAAGATTCCTCCCTTTCTTTGTGTTCCTTTAATAAGTGAAAATACTCTGAAACCTGGAAGTGCTGTGTTATGTACCGTTATGTATAAGCTTGTATGAGTATGATTTTTAGATAAATGATTGGTTAAAAAAGATTAGCTGTTGAGTAAACATTGATTCAGAAATATTTTTTGACTGCCTACCATGTGCCAAGGACTGTTTTGGGTATTGGAAATTTAGCAATGAATAAGGCAGATAAATCTTGAGACACTCTTTTAATAAGAAGATAACAAAATATGTAGTGTGGGAAATGGGAACTAAAGCTACAGGGAAAAAAAAAAGCAGGCAAGGGACAGGACAGGGAGGGTCAGGGGAGTAGAATATGTAGACAGGATGGAATTATATATCTCTTTCCTGTCCTCTCCCACTGTGATCAAGATTCATAACACGGTAACTTTGCCCTGCAGTGTCATGATGTTAGGTCAGTTAGGCAAACAAAAGAACCACTGAAAGGTGGTTCATCAAGGCGTCTAATAATAATTTATTTTAGACTTCCATGAGCCATATTAACAAAAAATTACTTTGAACTATTAAAGTACAAACATCATCCTAATCTAATATCCCAATTTAACAATAAATCTTAACAAACATATAAATATTAAAAAACCCGAAAGACTAACTCAGCCCCTTGTATAATTACTAATATAAGCCCACAAATATACTGTTGTTTTTATATTACCTAAAAGTATCAATTGCTTTCGAAGCTGATAGCTGTGTTATTAAAATTGAAAATGACTATTCCCTTCTAAAATTAATATGAAAAATAAAAAATTAAGAGGGCCGTGGTCTGAAGTATTAGGTCAGTTTGATTCTGATTTTGATACACAAAGAAAGAATGGATCCACCAATTCTAGTCATTCCGATCCCCTAATCCAGAGCTCTTGGGAAGTTGTTTACTCTCTGAGGACCAGCTGCTGACGTCTGCTTGCTGAGTAATGTCATCAGATTTCCTGGTGGTGGTTATTTTGGGGGGGGCAATGGTAAGTAGCTGTCTGGCCCTGCCGGTACACTGCTCAACAGAGGTCCTGAGAGCCGGACATACCCCATAGACAGGATGTAAGGTTAGAATGCAGTCAAGTTAAGTAAATACAGTCAGTGTTCATGACAAAATAGAATTGCTGAGACATTAATGTTTGAAATGACACTGCTAAAATTATATTGAGGTGGAATCTAAGATCTTTAAAGACAATCTGGAGCTTCTTTTCCTTCTTAGAATTAATGCAATGGTGAGTTACTTTTATAAGTTGAGATCATAAAGTTACATTGTCCTTCGTAAAAGTTGCTTCATCCACTTTTGGTGAAGACCATATCCTCAGAATGGTTTTCCCAGGAGGAGTGGGACTTTTGCCCTTAGCTGCCCATATTTTTATCTTGTCCTTCAGCTTGTGACCAACACTATATACAAATACATATGTATTTTTAAAAATCAAGCTAGTCATTAGCATTTTAAAGTTTTGCTAATTATTGCCTTTAACTTATTGTTCTCTCCCCTACTTCTAAAGTTTAAATGGTTGATTTTCTCAAATTTAGTGAATTGGAAGCTTAGTATATTTACTTAATTCTTTTTTTGTGACAGAAAGATCTAAGACTAAGTTTTGCCTCTGAGTAAAATTTCCTAGTATCCTGTAGGCCTCGTTACATTATATTCTTGTTTTTATTATTTTCCAAGTAATCTATAGGTAGCGTTTGTATTCCCCTCTCTGATCCAGCAATTACATGAGTTAATATTTTTAAAATTTCCAGGGAGGGGCTATTTCTTATGTTTTTATTTTTGGTTTGATTGCTTTATGGTTGGAAATAAAAACTGTACAAGTTTTGCTTTTAGGAATATGTTTTAAGGTTTTCTTTGTGACCTGGTACATATTTTTATGCTATTCATAAGTACTTTTTCTTCCCCTTTCAGACTTCATTTTTTTATCTCCTTGATCCTTCACAGCAAATGTCATGAGCATCCTTTGTAAGAGGCTGCAGCCCGTGGTTCACATGGAGGACCCAAGTGTTGCAGCTGCTTTATCCTGGGTGGTGACACAGCCCTCTTGTTGACTGTTTTCTCTTTTCTTTCATGAAACTCCACCTCTCAACACTGTAGAAAATTAGCAAAATGAATTTTCCTTCTTTTTCCTGTCATTTTCTTCCTTCTTCCTCAGTGGCTTCACTGTCTTCTTCATGGAGTAGGCTTCTATCATTTCTTGTTCTTTGATTTCATTCATTTCTTAATAAAAAGCAACAAAAACCTCATTGTTCTTTGGTGTCTCTTGGTGCCTCTTGCCTTCCTTCCTAATGAATGCCTTGTGAGAGTGACTGTACAGAGTGCCTCTCTCTCTCTTGAGACTCTCTTCGGGCCTCCTGGATCATCATCTCTTAGAAATTCTGGCAGCATCCATCTGTGGCTCCTGATGAGGTTGGCCTGTGGCCGCCCAGCTCTGGAGGAGAGACGGTGCCATGGGATGTCTGTGCTCACCCTTCCTTCACACTGCAGAGGTCCGTCCTCAGTCTCGGGTCTAGAGGAGCAGCAACCCTCATTCTTACACCTTCTGAGAGATGAGGTCCCTACAAAGCAAGGAGACTGAGCCTTTGTCCCATAATTAGTAGATATCAGCTTCTCACAGTTAGAAATAGACACGGATGTCCTCCATCACTCCGCAGGTTTTGTTACATGGATTTACTGTAGGATAGGAGAAGGCAATGGCACCCCACTCCAGTACTTTTGCCTGGAAAATCCCATGGACGGAGGAGCCTGGTAAGCTGCAGTCCATGGGGTCGATAGAGTCAGACACGACTGAGCAATTTCACTTTCACTTTTCACTTTCATGCATTGGAGAAGGAAATGGCAACCCACTCCAGTGTTCTTGCCTGGAGAATCCCAGGGACGGGGAAGCCTGGTGGGCTGCCGTCTATGGGGTCGCACAGAGTCGGACACGACTGAAGCGACTTAGCAGCAGCAGCAGATCACTTCTTGAGGGGAGAGTTGTGACCTGGGCAGGCAGGTAGGAAGTTATCTTGTGAGAAGGTTTCCAGATCTAGTTCTACTGCTGCTGTGCTTTTGGTTTGAAATCGTACCATCACCCAGAGGCCTCAAGTAGTGTAGGAGTCCTGCCAACACTCACAGTGTTTCTGGAGAAACTGCAAAAATGTGTCTGTTCTTCCGGGTAGCAGCCCAGGGCCGGGGCTCATGGCTTGGGGCTGGATTTCAGCCTCCACTCCGCCTCCCTTGTGCTCCTTTTGTAGCGCACAGACTTCCCAGCCCTTCCAGTGGCCCTGGGCTTGCAGCACAGTTTATAGAACTAAACAGACTGGTTGGCGCAGTCCCAGCAACTGTGTGGCCTTAAACGAAGTACTTGGAACCTCCGTTTCCCAGTGTGAACTCCCGGCATGTTGCAGAGATGCAGTGAGATATAAGGTTGCAGAGATGCAGTGAGATATAACATATGTTCAGCCCTTAGTGCAGCACCCAGGTATGCTGAGCTCTCCATTGGCACTGTGATTCTTATTACTTGTTGGGGTTGGGTTATGACATTGTATTTTAAAAAATTATTAATTTACTTATGTATTTGGCTGTGCTGTGCCTAAGTTGCAGCACATGGGATCTTTTTTATGTTTGTGGCATGCAAATTCTTAGTTGAGGCATGTGGAATCTGGTTCTCTGACCAGGGATCGAACCTGGGTCCCCTGCGTTGGCCACGTGGAGTCTTAGCCACCAGACCACCGGAGAAGTCCCCAATGATACTGTATTTATCTTTGTGTGTTGGTTTTAAGTTCTCAAGTAGATAAGCTTTTTTTTTTTTTTCCTCTGTGTGCCTTGTGGGATCACAGTTTCCCTACCAGAGATCGAACCCGGACTCCAGCAGTGAGAGTGCGGAATCCTAACCAGTGGACTGCCGGGGAATTTCCAATAAGCATTTATTGATAACCATCGCATATAAGGAAGGTGTCTTTGGTTCTGATGTCCTGTGGTTCTGCTCACTGGATTTCATGATTTTTGTGCCGTTTTAGATGTAAGGGTTTATTGTCCGTCAGGGGAAAGATGGAAATAGACATGGAAGGACCCGGTGTTCGTTCAGTGTCTGATTTGTGGGGTTCTTTATAATTATATGCCTCTTGATCTCTGTAACAAGTGAGGAATTGAGGCTGAAGGTGGGCAGTTCACTTAGAGTCACACACAGCTAGAAAAAGAAAAGCCGAGAGCAGACACATTTTATTTGTCCTTCTCTGCGCTCTACCTTTCCTGGGGTTTATAAGGAGAAATCTGGGCTCCCTCCATCTAATAAGTATTTATGTAATTTCTCTCTAGAGTAGAAATTTCACTTTCATCTGTGGCACTGATTAGAGAGAGCAACATTTAAGCAAGTTTATCTTTTTTTTTTTTTTCTTTTTAATTTTAAGCAGATCTTTTTCTTTCAGGTAGCAATAGCTGATGTGCAATTTGGCCCCATGAGATTTCATCCAGATCAACTCCAGGTAATAATACACAGCGCTATAATCCTCACCTTAATTGTCTCTAAAGATGGGGAGGGAAAGGATCTAAAGGTATACACTGAAAGTAATCTTCTCTTTTAGATAAAACGTTGGATCCATGTTAAATTCCCTGAACTTGATAGCAGTACCAGAGTTATATCAGGGAATATTTTTTTCTTAGAAATATAGATGAATTTATTCTGTATTTATTCTGTATGAATCATCTGTATTTACAGATGAAGAAATGTCTGCAACCTACTTTAAAAGTTAAAAGGTTCAGCAAAAAAATAATAATAATTGTGTGTGTGTGTGTGGAAAGAGAGAGCAAAGGTGTAAAATGTTACCAGTTCATGAAATTAGAAGAGGGGGTCACTAGCATTCATTGTCATTCATAACTTCCTGTAGGTTTGAAATTTTCTAAAACAGAGTAAAAGCGTAGTCTGTGCAAGGGTACTGAATCAGCTCCAGCAGAGAGAAACTATCTGCAAATTTTCTAGTTCAAAATCTTAAACAAAATAACCAACTGAAATTAAGCTCCAAAGTGACCTGATGCCTCACGTACACAAACTGTTAGACTTTTTAATATGTGAAAAACACTGGTGGAAATTTGCTGTTTGCTTTTGTTGTATTTGTGCACCCGAGTAAGCTTAGAGGAACCCAGTCCTCAGGAACAGGGTTTCTGTCGGCTTTGCATTCTCTTCTCCTGAGGCCGGTCAGCCTGGGTGTGAAGGGGGATGGGGCGGCACGCCTGTACCAGATTGGCACAGGGACCTGGCCGCACAGGGCAGAGGCAGCCGCAGGCCTCACCTGCCCAGGCAGGGCACAGGGACAGCCAGCTGCTTCTTGCACCTGGAGCTGTTCCCGTGTCACTAAATGAGCAGGTTTGAAAGTGTCACGTTTTGGTCTGCTTTGAATCTCCTCTCTTACAAACAAAGTAGTATTTTTTTTTAAACTTGGAGGAATTATGAAGTCTTGAGTCAGATTATTTAATACTTTAAATATTATTTAAAGTATTAAGTATTTTAAGAGCTTGACTGAAATATTGGTGTTTACCATCTAAGGACTTAACCTAGTTAACTTCCTGTTAACTAAAATTTGTGTTTTGATCAATTTGGTTTTAAGATGAAATACTGTCTTTGTTGATTCTTCCAGTGGGCTTATTAGCAAAAGAAATAAGCATTTGACCCATGCTTTGACTTCCAGACTCAGAACAGCTAGAATAGCACTGGTTTCAGGGAGCTGAGCAGTAACGTTGCTGAGTTACATGGAGGAAAAGGATTTACTCAACAGATTGTAATGCTTACCTCTGTATACTTGCCTTGAAAACACCTGGGAGTTTTCTATGGGCTTCTAAGACATCACAGTTCTAACAGCATCTTTTTTTTTTTTTTTAAAGAAGTGTTCATGCTTTTTTGATTCAGGTACTTTTAGTGTTTACCAAAGAAGATAACCAGTGTAATGGATTCTGCAGGGCGTGTGAAAAAGCAGGGTTTATGTGTACAGTTACCAAGGAGGCTCAGACTGCCCTCGCCTGTTTCTTGGACAAACACCATGACATCATCATCATAGATCACAGAAATTCCCGACATCTGGATGCTGAGGCACTGTGCAGGTGAGCCTGAGAAGTGGGCCTCGAGAGTCCTGTGGCATTTGTGACAATAAATGCAGTCCTGAAATACATTCAGTTGAATTCACTGTCTTTTAAGGTGCCTTCCATGCTTGTAAAGTGAACAAGACGTTAGACTATATTATTGGGCTTCCCTGGTGGCTGATACGGTAAAGAATTCATCTGCAGTGTGGGAGACCTGTGTTTGACTCCTGGGTTGGGAAGAGCCCCTGGAGAAGGAAATGGCAACTCACTCCAATATTTTTGCCTGGGAAATCCCATGGTCAGAGAAGCCTGGTGGACTGCAGTCCATGGGATCACAAAGAGTCAGACACAACTAAGCAACTAACACTTTCACTTTAGAATTTTATTACTTCTAGGAGTGGTCTTTATCTCTTTTGTTGCGTTTCGCGTTGCTTAAAGCAGTAAGAAAATATGAATGTAAACTGTTAAGGGTTAAGATGAAATCCCGTATGTCATGAACCACAACTGTCACCTGCATAGGACTGCAGCAACAGTTACTGTCACTTTCTAGATGTTTTAAAAGTTACAACACATTTGAAAACTGTCTTCCAGTCTTAGGCAAATGTGCCTTGTTTTTAATACTTGCAGAAAATCAATATCATGAGAGAATTTGTGTAGCAGACATAAATCTAAGAAAGGTACTTTCTCAAGAAAAGTCATTTGTTGCTGATGGAAGCAAAGCAAAAGTGAAATATCAGTTTTATTTAAAAGGAGGCTTTACTTGGGGGAAGACAAATCACAATTTGAATATAAAATTTTATAATGTGTTAATTTTCCAGTTCCGGTTCAGTCACTCAGTCGTGTCCAACTCTTTGCGACCCCACGGACTGCAGCATGCCAGCCTTCCCTGCCCATCACCAACTCCCGGAGCTTACTCAAACTCATGTCTGTTGAGTCGGTGATGCCATCCAACCATCTCATCCTCTGTCGTCCCCTTCTCCTCCTGCCCTCAATCTTTCCCAGCATCAGGTCTTTTCAAATGAGTCAGCTCTTCCCATCAGGTGCCCAAAGTATTGGAGCTTCAGCTTCAGCATCAGTGCTTCCAATGAACACCCAGGGCTGATCTCCTTCAGAATGGACTGGTTGGATCTCCTTGCAGTCCAAGGGACTTTCAAGAGTCTTCTCCAACACCACGGTTCAAAAGCATCAATTCTTCTGCGTTCAGCTTTCTTTATAGTCCAACTCTCACATCCATACATGACTACTGGAAAAACCATAGCTTTGACTAGACAGACCTTTGTTGTCAAAGTAATGTCTCTGCTTTTTAATATGCTGTCTAGGTTGGTCATAACTTTCCTTCCAAGGAGTAAGCGTCTTTTAATTCCATGGCTGCAATCACCATCTGCAGTGATTTTGGAGCCCAAAAAAATAACGTCTGCCACTGTTTCCCCATCTATTTGCCATGAAGTGATGGGGCTAAGAGTTAATTTTAGGGATGTTTAAATCTTGGCTTTTAAGAGCTAGAAAAGATGAAAAGCTAAATATTAATGTAACGATTTAAAAACTGAGCTGACAAGAAGTTGACATCCCATCAAAAGGCTGTTTACAGGTACATGGTGACTTCCTGTGTACTTGAGAATTTACCTGTCAGGTGGTCAGACAGGGTAGCTTTTGCCTTGGTGTGATCCACGTCTGTTCAGACTTGCCCCCGGCCTTGGTCTCAGGCCTGCTGTGCTGCCTGTGTCCCTTTCCTGTCGGGTTGATTACAGTAACATTGTCCCTGGAGCCAGATCTGTCAGACATGCCATCTGGCAGTGCACCCGTGAGGGCTGCGGAGGTGTGGAGGGAGTCCTGACCCCGGGGCCTAGCCTCTGGCCTTCAGGTCACTTTACATCTTCTCTGAGGATGTGTTTTCTTAGCTGTAAATCTGGAACATTTGGTTTCCACGATCCTTTCTCTCTCAAACATTTGATGGATGGCATCCAGAGGAAGGGAAGAAAATGTCTCAGTTACATGGTGCTTATAGTCTTGATGGAGTGCTGCGAGGCAGGAGAGGTATTTGAAGAGGGCCAGAGAGCCCAGATAGAAGAGGTGAGAGGGGTGAGGTGCTGAGGAAACCCTGGCTTCCTTTATAGTCTTATTCAAGTCCATACCTGGCCACAGGTGTGTGCAGAACAGTGACCTTCACACTTATAAACATGGCCTTGCTAGACCGTCCAGGGCTCTAAGGGAGAGATTAAATTGTGGTAGTTATGTTCTGCCTTTTTTTTAACTTTTTGTTTTCTGTGGGAGTATAGCTGATTAACAGTATTGTGGTGGTTTCAGGTGCATAGCAGAGCAGCTCAGCCACACGTGTACATGTATCCATTCTCCCTGAAATTCCCCTCCCATCCGGGCTGCCTCATAACACTGAGTAGGGTTCCTGGTGCTGTACACTAGGACCTTGTTGGTTATCTACTTTATTTATTTATTTTGGTTATCCATTTTAAATATATGCTCTACTTTTTTTTTTTTTAAACTGTGGAATGCAAAAGTAGGAAGTCAAGAAACACCTAGAGTAACTGGCAAATTTGGCCTTGGGGTACAGAATGAAGCAGGGCAAAGGCCAACAGAGTTTTGCCAAGAGAATGCACTGGTCATAGCAAACGCCCTCTTCCAACAGCACAAGAGAAGACTCTACACATGGACATCACCAGATGGTCAATACCAAAATCAGACTGATTATATTCTTTGTAGCCAAAGATAGAGAAGCTCTATACAGTAAGCAAAAACAAGACCAGGAGCTGACTGTGGCTCAGATCATGACTCCTTATTGCCAAATTCAACTTAAATTGAAGAAAGTAGAGAAAACCACTAGACCATTCAGGTATAACCTAAATCAAATCCCTTACCATTATACAGTGAAAGTGACAAATAAATTCAAGGGATTAGATCTGATAGAGTGCCTGATGAACTATGGACAGAGGTTCGTGACATTGTATAGGAGACAGGGGTCAAGACCAGCCCCAAGAAAAAGAATTGCAAAAAAGCAAAATGGTTGTCTGAGGAAGCCTTAAAAATAGCTGTGAGAAGAGGAGAAGCTAAAAGCAAAGGAGAAAAGGAAAGATACAACCATCTGAATGCAGAATCCAAAGAAGAACAAGGAGAGATAAGAAAGCCTTCCTCAGTGATCAATGCAAAGAAATAGAGGAAAACAATAGAATGAGAAAGACTAGAGATCTCTTCCAGAAAAGTAGAGATACCAAGGGAAGATTTCATGCAAAGATGGGCACAATAAAGGACAGAAATGGTAGGGACCTAACAGAAGCAGAAGATATTCAGAAGAGGTGGCAAGAATACACAGAAGAACTATATAAAAAAGATCTTCACAACCAGATAATCACAATGGTATGATCGTTCACCTAGAGCCAGACATCCTGAAATGCAAAGTCAAGGGGGCCTTAGGAAGCATCACTATGAACAAAGCTAGTGGAGGTGATGGAATTCCAGTTTAGCTGTTTCAAATCATAAAAGATGATGCTGTGAAAGTGCTGCACTTAATATGCCAGCAAATTTGGAAAACTCAGCAGTGGCCACAGGACTGGAAAAGGTCAGTTTTCATTCCAATCCCAATGAAAGGCAATGCCAAAGAATGCTCAAACTACTGCACAGTTGCACTCATCTCACATGCTAGTAATGCTCAAAATTCTCCAAGCCAGGCTTCAACAGTGTGTGAACTGTGAACTTCCAGATGTTCAAGCTGGTTTTAGAAAAGGCAGAGGAACCAGAGATCAAATTGCCAACATCCATTGGATCATGGAAAAAGCAAGAGAGTTCCAGAAAAACATCTATTTCTGCTTTATTGACTATGCCAAAGCCTTTGACTGTGGATCACAACAAACTGCAAAACTCTTTAAGAGATGGGAATACCAGACCACCTGACCTGCCTCCTGAGAAATCTGTATGCAAGTCAGGAAGCAACAATTAGAACTGGACATGGAACAACAGACTGGTACCAAATCGGGAAAGGAGTATGTCAAGGCTGTATATGGTTACCCTGCTTATTTAACATATATGCAGAGTACATCATAAGAAACGCTGGACTGGAAGAAGCACAAGCTGGAATCAAGATTGCCGGGAGAAATATCAGTAATCTCAGATATGCAGATGACACCACCTTTATGGCAGAAAGTGATGAACTAAAGAGCTTCTTGTTGAAAGTGAAAGAGGAGAGAGAGAAAGTTGGCTTAAAACTCAACATTCAGAAAACTAAGATCATGGTCTCTAGTCCCATCACTTCATGGCAAATAGATGGGGAAACAGTGGCAGACTTTATATTTTTGGGCTCCTAAATCACTGCAGATGGTGACTGCAGCCATGAAATTAAAAGACGCTTGCTTCTTGGAAGAAAACTTATAATCAATCTAGACAGCATATTAAAACGTAGAAACATTATTTTGCCAACAAAGGTCCATCTAGTCAAGGCTATGGTTTTTCCAGTAGTCATGTATGGATGTGAGGGTTGGACTATAAAGATAGCTGAGCGCCAAAGAATTAATGCTTTTGAACTGTGGTGTTGGAGAAGACTCTTGAGAGTCCCTTGGACTGCAAGGAGATCCAACCAGTCCATCCTACAGGAAATCAGTCCTGAATATTCACTGGAAGGACTGATGTTGAAGCTGAAGCTCCAGTACTTTGGGCACCTGATGTGAAGAGCTGACTCATTTGAAAAGACCCTGATGCTGGGAAAGATTGAAGGTGGGAGGAGAGGGGACGACAGAGGACGAGATGGTTGGATGACATCACTGACTCAATGGACGTGAGTTTGAGTAAGCTCCAGGAGTTGGTGATGGGCAGGGAGGCCTGGCATGCTGCAGTCCATGGGGTCGCAAAGAGTTGGACACGACTGAGCGACTGAACTGAACTGAAAAATACATATAAGACTTCCCTCGTAAAGAATCTGCCTGCCAGTGGCGGAAGCACAGGTTCCAAATCCCTGGGAGTAGTAAGATCCCCTGGAGGAGATGACAGCCCACTTCAGTTTCTTGCCTGGGAAATCCCATGGACAGAGGAGCCTGGTGGGCTACAGTCCATGGGGTCACAGAAGAGTCGAACCCAACTTAGTGAATAAACAACAACCAATACATATAACATGCAATTATGCTCCGCTTTTTTAGGTAGGAAAATGTTCTATTTTTATACATTTTGGGAATGGAATCTTCCCGACCCAGGGATCAAACCTGGGTCTCTCACTTTTCACGCAGATTCTTTACCATCTGAGCCACCAGGGAAGCCCTGTAAACAAATAGGGTAAGTTATTCCGTAAATTTTTATTGATATATAAATGTCCAGTTTTACAGTTTGAAAATAGAGAAAGTGGCTTGAGTTGCTTCCTATGTGGTTTTAGAGACATATAGACTGTCATGTGTGCATGTCCTCTCCAAGTCCCCACCACCATCCGTCTAGCCTCTCTTGGGGGTTAGGGGTCCCAAGGGGCAGTCCTGAGTTTCAGAAGTTCTCCGTGTTGAGCCCAGCTTTGTCCATATTTGGCCCAGGGGTCACTAGAGCAGTTCTAATCCCTTTCCCCCACTCTCCAACATTTGAGGGCAGTGACGGTCTTTTCGGGGTGGCACATCCTCACTGCTGTCACAAAGTGTGGTCTCATATTCCAGTCCCAGAAAGAGGGTCTCTTCTCCATACCTTCCTCCAGTCAGGAGCTCTTGTCAGCCTGGCTCCAGAACTGAAAAGCCCACAGGTTTGGGAGGACGAGTGTGGAGCAAGCAGAGCAGTGTTCCCCCCTGTGTTGGCTGGAGAGCTGACCTCTACACACGCACCCCAGTCACGTTCCCTTCCTGATGGCTGTGTCACAGCCCCGTCGAGAATCCGGAGTGTCTCTCACTAGCTGTTTTCTACCACATCATATTTGTCTTGTTGGCTGAGGATTTGCAAGGGGGAGGGACCCTTGTGCCATTTGTAACGAGTTTTCTAGAGGCAAGAATGGGCCTTGATTTATCTTGCTGGTCAGTTTCGTCTCCATTTTGGCCCTTACCTGGTTTATGTCCCTTGAGATCATCCCTTTAAGGGGGCCTGCCCACTTTGGACTGTCCCTTCAAGGACTCTCTCCAGGATCTCCCTCCTGCCTGCTTGACTGTCCCTTCAAGGACTCTGTCCAGGATCTCCCTCCTGAACCTGCTCTCCACTTAAACGTCTCACGAGACCTTAGCCCTGGCGGAGCTCTGTCTGTCCCTTCATCTTCCTTTTGGGACACCTGATCAACACCCCTGAGTAGGGTTTTTTGTCAGTTGCTGACTTTTCTCAGCAGTCGTGGCTGCCACCTGGAGAGTGAAGTAGGAGATGGACAGGGCCGAGCCCAGCCAGCCCGCTGAGGCCAGGGCCACCTCCCAACTTTCCATGGCGACAAAAGCTGACCACAGCCATTAGCAAACCAAGATAAGATGACAGATGTGTCAGAAGTCGGGAGACAGAGGAGGACAGGTTCCCTGCCAAGTCTCTTATGCTATGGGGACTAGTAGAGGAGCCTGTTCCAGGAATGTCCTCTGCAGCGGAAATCCCAGGCCCTAGAGGAAGGAAGAGGGAAGAAGCTACCTTCACTCCGACTGCGTACCTCTGAGCCTGCTGCTGGAGCCACACCCACCAACCAGAGCCGAGCACCACCACTTCTGTGACTCGCTTTCTACATCCACTGGAAACACAGGACAGGGAGCAGAGGGAGGCAGACAAATATCTGGTTTCTCTTGCTGTGTTTAAGAAGGCTGGAGGTGTGAGGAGCCTGGTATCAGTCCTTCACCTACTGTGGTATCAAAGCAGCGAACTGCATTAATTCTCAGTTTAGAGAAGGAGAGAGAGAGCAGGCCAGGAGGCCACTCTGTGTAGCAGACCCGTGCACACCAGCTGGCGGCACGCTCTGAGCATGAACTTGCTCCTGTTGACTGCTCTGCAGGCCCAGACCTAAGAGAAGGATGGCTGCTAATGCCCAGGGAGATGCCTCCAACCCTCCCTGCTACAGACATGCTGCCTGGTTGATGATGCTCCAGTTCAAGAGCAAAGATGGGGCCCTGTGAAAAGCTGCCAAGTAATGGAGGGGGAAAGAATGGCCTTAAAGACTAAGAAAATTATTTTCTATAAGCAACTGAAGGGACTTCCCTGGTGGTCCAGTGGCTAAGACTTTGTGCTCCTAATGCAGGGGGCCTGGGTTCCATCCCTGGTCAGGGCACTAGATCCCACATGCTGCAGCTAAGAGTTTTCAGGCAAGAGCTAAAGACGCAGCATGCCACAACTGAGACCCAACACAGCCAGATAAATAAATCTATTTTTAAAAGCTGCCACAAACCCGCCCCCCTCCCCCCACCGAAGAACCTTTTAGAAGACATACACTTAGTGTCCTCAGAAGAAATGAAGAAATACTCCTCTGTGCAACAGGAGCAGGGCACCGTAATGAAAGGGGAGATTTTTATAAAAGGAGATGGGGGAAATAAAGCACCACACAGAAACCCCACATACATGGACAGAATGTTCTGTGTTAAGTGTAGAAGCGAGACTGCACTCAAGAGTGCTGGATGCTTTCATAACCATCTCTGCACTTACCGTGGTCTGAAGATCATCCTTTATTTACTACTGTAAATTCCATTCTTGTCCATGTGAACCTCATTCCCCATGGCAGAGGGAACAGTGTCAAAGTACATGTGATGGAGTTGGGCTTTTGTAAAATTTAACTCATGGAAAGGCTTTGCTGTGTTCTTACAGTAAGCCTCCGGCTTGTGGCCTTCCTCTAGTTTCGTGTCAAGACCATCATCAGAATTATTTGTAGTTTCCTGGTGCATCTTGACACTGGTAGTTGCCCGCCCCCCTCTCCCCTCTCCATATCCAGTTCTGCTCTTTTCATTTCTTCTTTTGGCCGTCCCATGGGGCATGTAAGATCTTAGTTCCCTGACCAGGGATCGAACCCACGCCCCCTGCAGTGAAAGTGCAGAATCTTAATCACTGGACCGCCAGTGCAGTCCCTACTCTTTTCTAAATAGTAGAATTTCTAGTGTTTGGGTGGGAAGACAGCCACCTGGAACATACACTGCGCCCCCTAGCTTTTCTTGCCGCTGGGCAGTGGGCATGTCACATGCATTGTCTGGAAAGTGTCCATGAAGGGAGAAGCATGCCCTTAACGGTTCTCTAGATTATGGCTAGAGCTCGGCATCTATCTTGGATTATGGGAAGAAACCAGGACAGGAGAAGCCAGGTTCCTGATGTTGCAAAGTGCCATAGCAGCTTGGATTCCCTGCCTCTGCACATCTTCCATGTGGGAGCTGAGTCTTGCTGAAGCCGCTTTCTCTAGAGTTTTCTGTTGTGCGCAGCTGAGTCAGACACAAGTGTCACACCAGGGAGCCTGGTTCTGGGGGCTTCCCATTGTGCTTGCGCAGCCTGCAGAACATCACGCTGTGGACTCACGCCCCATCTTTTCTCCTGACTTCCTGAAGTCTTCCTTCCTCACATCTGGGGGTACATCTTGATGGCACCATGTCATTTCTTTCTTGGTTTTCATGAATTCTAAGGTAAAGAGGCTTAGTTTTCAATCCAGGTTCCTGACATTTCTATTTCCTGGCCAGTTCTTCTTTCTTATGGACCAGAAAAAGCCTAGAATACACTCCTACCTTTTTTTAAATTTATTTTTTAATGGAAAGATAATTGTTTTACAGAATTTTGTTTTCTGTCAACATCAACATGAGTCAGCCAAAGGTATACACATGTCCCCTCCCTCTTGAACCTCCCTCCTGTCTCCCTCCCCATCCCACCCCTCCAGGTTGATACAGAGCACCTGTTTGAGTTCTCTGAGACATACAGCAAATTCCCATTGGCTATCTATTTTACATATGGTAATGTAAGTTTTCATATTACTCTCTCCATACATCTCATCCTCTCTTCCCCTTTCCCCGTGTCCGTAAGTGTTCTCTGTCTGTTTCTCCACTGCTGCCTTGCAAATAAATTCATCAGAACCATCTTTCTAGATTGCATATGTATGTGTTAGTATACAATATTTCTCTTTCTCTTTCTGACTGACTTCACTCTGTATAATAGGCTCTAGGTTCATCCACCTCATTAGAATTGACTCAATTGTGTTCCTTTTTATGGCTGAGTAATATTCCATTGTATATATGTTCTACGACTTCATTATCCATTCATTTGTTGATGGGTATCTAGGTTGCTTCAGTGTTCTAGCTATTGTAAATAATGCTGCAGTGAACATTGGGGTACATGTGTCTTTTTCAGTTTTGGTTTTCTCAGGGTATATGCCTAGGAGTGGGATTGCTGGGTCATATGGTGGTTTTATTCCCAGTTTTTTAAGGAATCTCCATACTGTCTTCCATAGTGGCTGTATCAATTTACATTCCCACCAGCTGTGCAAGAGGGCTCCCTTTTCTGCACATGCTCTCCAGCATTTATTGTTTGTAGACTTTTTGTTGATGACCATTCTGAGCAGTTTGAGGTGGTACCTCATTATAGTTTTGATGTGCATCTCTCTGATAATGAGCGATGTTGAGCATCTTTTCCTGTGTTTGTTAGCCATGTGTATGTCTTTGGAGAAATGTCTGTTTAGGTCTTTTCCCCAGTTTTTGATTGATTTTTTTTTTTTCTGGTATTGAGTTATATGAGCTGCTTGTATATTTTGGAAATTAATCCTTTGTCAATCTTTTCATTTGTTATTATTTTCTCCCATTCTGAGGGGTGTCTTTTCATCTTGTTTATTGTTTCCTTTTCTGTGCAAAAGCTTTTAAGTTTAACTAGGTCCCACTTGTTTTTATTTTCATTACTCTAGGAGCTGAGGTAAAGAATCTACCTGCAATGCAGGAGACCCCGGTTCGATTCCTGGAGAAGGGATAGGCTACACACACTCCAGTGTTCTTGGGCTTTCCTTGTGGCTCAGCTGGTAAAGAAGCTGCCTGTAATACAGGAGACCTGGGTTTGATCTCTGGTTTGGGAAGATACCCTGGAGAAGGGAAAGGCTACCCACTCAAGTATTCTGGTCTGGGGAATTCCATGGACTGTATAGTCTGTGGGGTCACAAAGAGTCAGACACAACTGAGCAGCTTTCAGTCTTTCAGGAGGTGGGTCATAGAGGATCTTGCTTTGATTTATGTCATCAAGTGTTCTGCCGGTGTTTTCCTCTATGTGTTTTATAGTTTCTTACATTTAGCTCTTTAATCCATTTTGAGTTTATTTTTGTGTATGGTGTTAGAAAATGTTCTAATTTCATTCCTTTACACAGCTGCCCAGTTTTCCCAGCACTACTTATTGAAGATGCTGTCTTTGCTCCATTGTATATTCTTGCCTTCTTTGTCAAAAATAAGGTACCTGTAGGTGTGTGGGTTTATTTCTGGGCTTTCTATCTTGTTCCATTGGTCTGTATTTCTGTTTTGTGCCAGTACTATACTGTCTTGATGACTGTAGCTTTGTAGTATAATCTGAAATCAGGAAGGTTGATTCCTCCAGCTCCATTCTTCTTTCTCAAAACAGCTTTGGCTATTCAGGGTCTTTTGTGTTTCCATATGAATTGTGAAATTTTTTGTTTCAGTTCTGTGAAAAATGAAATTGGTAATTTGATAGGGATTGCATTGAATCTGTAGATTGCATTTGGTAATATAATCATTTTCACAATATTGCTTCTTCCTACCCAGGAACATGGAGTATCTCTCCATTTGTTTATGTCATCTTTGATTTCTTTCATTAGTGTCTTAAAATTTTATGTATACAGTTCTTTTGTTTCCTTAGGTAGGTTTATTCCTAGATATTTTATTCTTTTTGTTGCATTGGTGAATGGGATTGATACCTTAATTTCTCTTTCTGATTTTTCATTGTTAGTATATAGGAATGCAAGTGATTTCTGTGTATTGATTTTGTATCCTGCAACTTTGCTAAATTCACTGATTAGCTCTAGTAGTTTTCTGATAGTATCTTCAGGGTTTTCTATGTATAATATCACATCATCTGCAAATAGTGAGAGCTTTACTTCTTTTCCAATCTGGATTCCTTTTATTTTTCTTCTCTGATTGCTATAGTTAGGACTTCCAAAACTATGTTGAATAATAGTGGTGAGAGTGGACAGCACCCCTGCCTTTTCATACAGTGTTAGACCTCCTTTGGAGGGATGTGCTTGTCTCTGGGAAACATGGTCTTTCCTTCCACTTTGTCCTCAGCCTCATGTCCCTTATCCCTGTGTCCCAACCTGCTTACTGAGGTCATCTGTGTGGTTGCCTACCTGCTCTGTTACCACTCAGATCTCTGTTTCTCCTGTAAAAAGACATGAGCTGGTTTGAGGTGGCTGGTGGCATACTTCAAAGTTGCCATTTCTCCCTCTAAATCTTCATGATATGATAGAAATATAAACAGATGAACAACTAGAAATGTCCTAAAGAGCCATGGAACTACTATTTGTGAGTCCACATCTTTCATTCCCTGTTTAAGGTTAGTGCTGTGGTGAGTATCAGCCAGTAGGTTTGAAAAGTGGCTGGGGCCCATCTGTGTGAGTGTCTGCCATGCCAGTTATGCTTCTGAGCTCACACAGCCCTTTCCATGGCTCCTGCTCCAGGAAGGTAAGCTCGGCTCTGTTCCAAGCAGGCAACCACGGTGGGACTGGGGCCTGGTCAGCAGGCCCTGCAGTGACCTCTCTGATAGAGCCATGCAAGAAGCGCCCTTTAAGTTGGTTCCCTTTGGAGAGGCTAGGCAGAAATGGAAGCTATAGCACTAGAGTGGACACTGGGAAAAGCAAAAATGTTGACAGAGAGTGTGTATGTGTTATGAGCCGTGTGGCCCATGAGAGAAACTGGTTGTTCCCTGGAGATGGAGAAGCATCTCCATCACTGAGCAGCTTCCCAACCTCAGAGCTGTTCTGCATATACTGTTGGATTCTGAGCCTTCCTCTGCCTGAGCTCCAGAAGAAAACTTAGCCTCAATACCCTGAGGCAGGGGTGAGCACAGGGGAGCACAGGCAGGCCCATTCATTTATGTTTTGTGTGTGCCTGCTCTCATGCTTCAGGGGCAGGACTGAGTACTTGTGACATAGTCCATATGACATGAAAAGCCGAAAATACTTACTGTCTGGCCCTCTGCAGAAAAAGTTTGCCCAAACTGAGGCATCCTTTGCATATGATGACTTGGCTTTTCCCTTACACATCTGGAATGGTAATGTGTCATCCTTGGGACAGTGGAGAAATAGTCATGCCAGTCATTTTCTATATTCTGTGATTCAGAAGTGACAGGAGTGATTCTTGAACCAGCAGAACTGAAGTAAGGCCGTGAGTCTTGGCTCTTCTCTGTCCCATCGTGGACACATCCTCCAAGGGCCAGCCTGCTTCTGTCTTGACAGGGGGAGTCCAAATCCAGCCCTCTGCATACCCCTCCATCTGCAGTCACCCTCTTATGTGTGTCTTCCTTCCAGGCCAGGGGCCAAGTTCCTCCCCGTTCCTATGGCCTGGCTCTTCTTCTCCAGAGAGTCCTGCTCTTTCCTGCAGTGTAGGGTGGGTCAAAGCCATTGCACGTCTCAGTGGGCAGTTTATATTGCTTCTGCTCTTCTCCGTCATGTTTATCTCTGCCCTCTCTCATCTCATGGCTGAATTTTCATTCCCCATGGCTTCTTTGGGAGCTGCTTCTCCAGAAGGGTTAAATTCAGTCCCTTTGGCAGCCTCGTTGTTGTTTAGTTGTTAAGTCGTGTCCGACTCTCTGCAGCACCATGGACGGCAGCGCAGGCTTCCCCATGGGCCCCACGAGCAGCCAGGCTTCCCTGTCCTTCACTGTCTCCCAGGGTTTACTCAGACTCATGTCCGTTGCGTCAGTGATACCATGCAACCACCTCATCCTTTGTCATCCCCCTCTCCTCCTGCCCTTAATCTTTCCCAGCATCAAGGTCCTTACCAATGAGTTGGCTCTTCGCATCAGGTGGCCAAAGCATTGGAACTTCAGCTTCATCATCAGTCCTTCCTATGAATGTTCAGACTTGATTTCCTTCAGGAGTGACTGGTTTGATCTGCTTGCCATCCAAGGGCGGCCTCATACTCCTTGGGTAACTTCAGTAGAGCAGTCAGTCTTCTGTTCTTAATTTTGCCTGTGAGGTTTGATTCTCCTCTTTCTGTTGCATAAGAATACTTTGCATTTCTGAGTTTTAAATATTTATTGTTACTGTTGTGCCTGCCTCCTGCTCAGGAGCCCTTCTCTGCACTGCTTAGAATGCAGTGGAGAGCTGGCCTCGGGCTGCCTCACCCCCACTGTAACGGTTGCCATCCGCTGGCTGTGATACATGTAGACCTGCATCTTCCTTTGACAGGAAGAGACGAATGACCCTTCTCGTGTAAGGGAGATTCCCCAGGTAGGGAAAATTCTCCATCTGAAACAGCTCAGACCAGAACAAGAACAAATAGAAGGCATGTCATCAGAGCTGGCTGCTGTCTTCATGCTCCATAATTTTGAGGGTCACCACGGGCCACTGGTTAGCAGTTTGTCCCCTGAAGAAAGAAAGGTCAGGTTAGCCAAGAAGGTGACTCCAGAATATGGAGGGATCTTTCGCTTTCCCCCAACTTTAACTGTTCTACCAAAATTTAGGTTTAGGTGTACTTAGTTTTTAAAGAATTGCTTTAAATTTATTTTAAAACTTTTTTTTAAAGGTCAATCAGATCATCAAAACTCTCAGAAAACACAGTTATTATTGGTGTAGTACGCAGGTAAGATAATTTTATTTTTTTAGTGTTGAAATTCAGATGTCAGTGTAATGTGTGTTCTTAACAGAGGCCTGAGTATCAGCTTGTGTCCTGTGATAGGCATCACCCTTTCTAGTTTGGCCCTTTCCTCTTTCTCATTTTCTTTCACTTTGGCAGTTAAATTCATGGCTGGAGTTTGTATTTTCACACTAGGTTTTGTGATTTTGGACTGTCTTTCACTTTACAACAGGGCCAACCAAGGGAGAATGCCATTCCTGAAGTATGAATGTTTTCCGGATATATTTCTTAGGGACTTCTAAAATATCTATGAGAATTTACATTATACATAATTCGGGGAAACCTTATATTTCATTTTAAAATGGGAGGTAAGAAAAGAATAAAAATAATTTAGTCTGAATTAAAATTTTTACATATCACATAGCTACGTGCTCACTCCTGTGTTCTGGCTCTTAGTGTAATCTCTGTATTTCAAGCATTAATATCTATTGCCAAAAAGCCAGTGTGAAACTAAAACAGAAAATTGTTTTAACTTTGTACATTTGATTTGTATGTTAATCTAATTCATCTAAAACTATTCATTATATGCCAATGATAATATTATATAAATTAGTAAATAAAGATGTGAGCTGTACCTGATTAGACAAAACTGTCTCTAACCATGTACTTGTTCTTTTCAAGAGTGGAGAGAGAGGAGTCGTGTGTAATGTCCCTCATTGCTGCTGGCTTCACAAGGGTATGTACTCACTTCTTTGTTATGCAAGTGCAATTCAGCATGACACATTATTTTATCTCAGCTTTAGAGCCTGGCAATAGTTTTGAATTAATTTGAAAAAGAAAATTGTCCTTGTGCTGTGTTATAGTTTGATTTAATTTTATAATCTGGTAATCTAATAATCCACGATACTTTGCTTTCTCAGTTGCTCAAAACTATGCCTACTAAATGCATCTAAACATAAAAAAATCTCCTTTAATTACTTTTAATTAAACTAATTAATTAATGAGTAATTAATCTCCTTTAATTACTTATTAGTTAAAAGTTGTACCGTAGGATGTGTTGTCATAATGCTTACAGGCAGACATGCAACTTTAAAGCCAATTCAAGGATTCTGGAAGTAAGACCTCCCCAACATGGCTCCATTTCTTTCTACCCCTGGCTCTAATCTCTTGGTTTCTCTTAAGCCAAAGAGCTTATGCAGGTCAGCTAGTTGCTAGTGAGCCTCGGGAATCATGGTGGAGAGAGCTCACGTAAGGCTGATCACTGGGCAGACTTGTAGCCCAAATATCAATGAGGTCATGGAGAAACCAGACCCCTTGATTCTGGCTGGTAGCACTACCGAGTATCTGGAAGAAGCAAATACCCATCCTCCCAGAGGGAGATTCCTTCTTCTTCGGCCTCAGAGAGTCTCTGCAAATAATCATTCAAGGGCGGCAGGCAGCCCTCAGTCAGCATTAACCCATCCATCAGGAAACACAGCATTGCAAGTGGGAACTAGCGGGGGAGAGAGGCAGCGGGAGCAGGCCCTCACAGTCCTCAGAAATTAGAATTGTCAGATAAAATTGTGAAATGATTATGCTTATTATATGTAAAGAGACAAAGACAGGACAAGCTTGGAAATATCTTCAAGGAATAGGAAGCTATAAAAAGTGACGTAGCAAATTTTAAACAGAACATAATTGAATTTTGAGAAATGCACATATAATAACTGAAAATTTTAAAACTTAGTAGGTCAGAAGAAATTATCCAGCATGTGGCACAAAGATCTAAAAACAGAAAATAAGTTAGAGAAGTTTAGAAAAGTGGAGGATAGAGCGGATGGTTTAGAATCTGTATAACTGGAGATCTGGAAGAACAGGAGAGAGAATGGGGTGTTATAGTTGAAGAGAATTTTCCAGAACTGATGGAAGACTATAATCCACAGATCCCAGAATTCCAAAGTAGAGTAAATAAAAAGAGGACATATCATAGTGAAAAAACAAACAAAGAGACTATTAAAATCAGCCAGAGGGGAAAAAGATTAGAGCAGTAGACTTAACAGCTGGCTTCACGGCAGCAGTAGGTTGAAGTTAGAAAACAGTGGAGTAGTGTTTTCAATGTGATAAAAGAAAATAACTGCCTTCCTAGAGTGTTATACCTAGCTTGTGCTCAGGTGCTCAGCTCAGTTGCTCAGTCATATCTGACTGTTTGTGACCCCATGGACTGTAGCCTGCCAGGCTCCTCTGTGCATGGGATTTCCTAGGCAAGAATAACTACAATGGATTGCGTCTCCTGCATTGGCAGGCAAATTCTTTACCACCGTGCCACCTGGGATCCCTTATACTTAGCATAAATACTTCCAAAAATGAACGTGAAATCAAGACTTTCAGAAATATGAAAATTGAGGCAATTTGTAACTAGCAGATTCTCAAAGGACAATTCTGGAGGATGTACTTAAAGCAGAAGCAAGATGAGTCCTAAGTCCCAAGTGGGAGGCCTGAAAGACAAGAAAGAGGAGGAAGAACCTGAATGTGGGGTGAACACAAACACACTTGTTGTTGTTGTTGTTCAGTCGCTCAGTCGTGTCCAACTCTTCACGACCCCATGGTCTGCAGCACACCAGGCTTCCCTGTCCTTCACTATCTCCCGGAGTTTGCTCAAACTCATGTTCATTTGAGTCGGTGATGCCCTCCAGCCATCTCATCCTCTGCCGCTTCCTTCTCCTTTTGCCTTCAATCTTGCCCAGCACCAGCATCTTTTCCTACTGTGTAAAGCAGTAATAACAGCATCTCATCTGACTAGAGATCACAGATGGAAAATGACCATAACCTGAGAATCCCACAGCAACCAAGTGATTGTTACCCAGCAGGGCACAAGAGGCATTCCTTTGGGCATTATATTGATACATAAAACTCAGAGATGTATTTCCCCAGAAGCCCTGTCTGAGGAAAATAATTAAATAAGGACTTCAACCATTCAACCAATGAAGTAGAACAGAACTCTAAGATGAGGGAGAAAGTATTGGAGAGAGGTGGTGTGTGCACATAACACACATTTGTGTGTGTGTGTGTAGTGTAGAATATGTATCTTTATATGTAACTATATAACATCCAATAATACCTCAGTCTTTAAATTCTAGGGTATCTAAGTACACCCTGCCCTAGGTGTCTTCAAGGTTTCAGGGGACAAAGTGGAAGTAAACGCATTCTTGTGGCTCATCTCGCGGACAGGGAAGTGGGTGGGCAGTGAAAGGATTCTGAAGCTTTCTTCTTTGTGGGAAATGTGCAGACTACAGCACTGCTCATGGGAGAGACTTTGTTCTGGAACTAATTGGTATCTTGTTTTCAAATAATAGTAAAGAAATCTGTGTCTACGTTTGAGATCAGTGAAAAGGAAAGTAACCAATAATAGAAAAGTTTAAGAAAACTTCTGGGGGCTTTCCTGATGGCTCAGTGGTAAAGCACCTGCTGCCTAAATAAAATACATTAATTTATTATTAAATAAATTAGATTTATTTAATAATCTAAATCCACTTAGGTTATTAAAATAATCTAATAAATTTTAGACTCTTATTACACAGTTTTATGGTTCAAACCCAGGAGACATTGGTTTGATCCCTGGTCCCTGAAGATTCCACGTGCCCTGGAGCAGAGCAGCTAAGCCCATGAGCCACCAATACTGAGCCTGTAGAGCCCAGCAGCCGCCACCACTGAAGCCCGCACATCCTAGAGCCCGTGCTCCACAATGAGAAGCCTGCCCACCGCAACTAGAGGGTAGACCCTGCTTGTTACAGCTTGTTACAGAAAAGCCCTCACAGCAACGAAGATCCAGCATAGCCAAAAATAAATTGTTTTTAAAAAGAACTGAATTAATAAAATATGGAGTTTGTGGGAATTCCTTGGTGGTCCAGTGGTTAGGACTCCACACTTCACTGCTCAGGCCCCACAGTTCAATCCCTGGTCAAGGAACCAAGATCCTTTAAGCTTTGCAGCAACCCTTGCCCAAGAAGTATGGAATTTTTAGCAACTGGATCCCATTGGCATATCCTAGGAAGAGGAAACAACAGTGCGAAATCAGTGATAAACAGAGTAAGATGGGAGCAAAAGCAAGTGCATGAAAACGGGCTGGATTCTCCCATTAAAGGATAAGCCATTAGACTGGGTTATGAAAATACAATTATATGTTGTTTATAAGATAGTGATAAAAGGAAGTTAATAATAAAGAAAAAGGTAACAAGTAAATGCAAACAAAAGGAACACAGGAATTCCAATATCAACATCAGATATGGTGGAACTTAAGACTTTGTTTTAAATACACATTTTATATACAAATTTTACATTGTTATTATTACATAGTTTTGTGGTTCTCCTTTTTTGACACCACCCTCGCCAACATTCACACATGTCAGCACCTGTCCGCATTCCCTGACTTCCAGTTGAACTTGTATGAGAACAGCCATGCTAGCCAGCGTGCAGGTGAGCATCATAAGGATACGAGGTTGGAGGTTGTGGGTCACCTGTTCCCAGCGGATCCTTGGGTCACCCCTCCTTAAACTGCCTAGGGAAGCATTCACATGAGGAAGAAACTTCCCCTGAGAACTCTGAAGTTCCTTGTGTTAGTACTCTTAGGCTACAGAACTGGCCATTCTTAACAAGGACCTTTGATGTTTCTGACTTCCCAGTGAAGCTAATGAAACTAGGAGGACAGATTATTCATTTTGCCTCGAGTTGTTTGCTTACCTATAGCTGCCATAAACAGTGACAGACTTTGTTTTCTTGGGCTCCAGAATCACTGCAGATGGTGACTGCAGCCGTGAAATTAAAAGACGCTTGCTCCTTGGAAGAAATGCTATGACCAACCTAGACAGCATATTAAAAAGCGGAGACATTCCTTTGCCGACAAATGTCTGTCTAGTCAAAGCTATGGTTTTTCCAGTAGTTATGTATGGATGTGAGAGTTGGACTATAAAGAAAGCTGAGTGCTGAAGAATGAATGCATTTGTACCGTGGTGTTGGAGAAGACTCTTGAGAGTCCCTTGGACTGCAAGGAGATCAAACCAGTCAATCCTAAAGGAAATCAGTCCTGAATATTCGTTGGAAGGACTGATGCTGAAGCTGAAGCTCCAGTACTTTGGCCACCTGATGTGAAGAACTGACTCATTAGACAAGACTCTGATGCTGGGCAAGATTGAAGGCAGGAGGACAAGGGGACGACAGAGGACAAGATGGTTGGATGGCATCACCGACTCGATGAACATGAGTTTGAGCAAGCTCTAGGAGTCAGTGATGGACAGGGAAGCCTGGCATGCTGCAGTCCATGGGGTAACCAAGAGTTGGACAACTGAGCAACTGAACTGAACTGATAGCTGCCAGGAGTCATTAAGCTTTTTATTTGTATGAAGTTGTATAAGCAATATTGGAAATACGTGTTTAAAATTCTGTACAAGGAAGTCCGTCAGCATAGCTTCATGGACTGCAAAGTATATCCCGGTAGAAAGTCTAGTTAACCATGGGCCTCGTGTTTTCATAGTACAATTGTGTTATCATTAAACTAATTGTAAAATTCAAAGGTTACTGACACATACTCTCTCCCTGCCCTCTCACCTGCACTACTTAATCAAGGTATTCCCTGCTGCCTCTGCCAGAATTGTGGTTAAGTGCATGTCTCTATGAAAAACACTTCCATGCAAAAAGTACAGGTTTGAAATAGTCATTTTAGAGGTCTGTGACTTAGGAAATATGGATGTAGTAGTCTCACCACTTAGTAAGTGACGAATCCAACTAGGTGACCAGTCATCCAAGACCACACGAGGTAACTTGTCTTCTCACGCAGAGTCCCATACTGTCAGGTATCAGAAGGATACTGAGGTGACAGAGGGCACAGATTGCAGAGCATTCAGGCCTGGAGGCAAGGTGGTTTTCCCAAGTCTCATGGCTGGGAGGCAGTGTGGCCCAGGCTTGAGCCCAACCTCAGACCTGAAAGCCATCACTGCACTGTGATCTCTGGATTCATAGGGCAGACAGCTTTTCTGTAAATGGCCATAGTGCAGGATCCACAGTGGATGCACACTTGCTTACCTCCTCAGTTGGACTTGGCAGTTAAGCTTCCTGACTAAAATCTCAGAGGTTAGGGATTTTTCCCCCCTCTTTTTTATTTTTTCAGTTATGAAAACATGATAACACATTTACAGGAGACTTGGAAAATACAGAACAAAGTTACATATAGTTCCAGTATATATATTACAATTGTTTTTTTTAAGTAGATAAATTAAGATTTTTTAGTTGTAGTTTCAATATCAAACTCTTAAATTAATAGAATGCATGTACAGAGAAGTAGAATCTTATGTAGACCTGAAAAGCACCATGAACCAATTTGAAATAATTATGATTTATTATACAATTTTCACACAGCAGTAGGATACAAATTCTATTCAAGCTCCCATAGATTATAAACTAGGAGACACTGAAAGATAGATATCCAGGGACATAAGACCAGGTGCAAAAATTTGGTGGTCTAAAGTTATTAAAATCATACAGAGTCTGTTCTCTTATCACTGTGAAATTACGTTAGAGATCAATATCAAAAGATATTTGAGAATAACCCAATCCACATATTTTCAAGTGAAGTGTAACTTTACCAAGAGAGATCTTTGACTTAGCCATTGAGAGCCTCAATAAAGAAGACTGAAAAAACACAGGGTGATTCAAGATAAGAAAGCATTTAAATGTGAAATTAGTATCAAAATTAGAAATTAATATCAACGATACCTTAAAAATCCCAGGCATTTGGAAATTAAATGTCCACTTTTAAATGATGGATATATCGAAGAAGCCATAACAAGGAAAATTAGAAATATATTTGTATTGGAATAAAAATGAAAAGAGAATTTACCAGAATTTGTTGCATGCATCTGAAGCTGCTCAGTGTAATTAAATACAGTGTGGAGTCTTGAATAAGGTATGAAAACAAATAATGGACACTAACAAAATTTTGTGAAATTTAACAAAATCTGTATTTAGTTAATAATACTGTATCACATGTTAATTTCTTGTTTGTTTTTTATAATATTGTATTTCTTTATATCCTCAGAATTGGATTAGAAGTTTCAAGCCTCATTCAAAAAAATTGTTTTAATGTGACTAAGATAAACTTTCTAGACTTTTAGCAGTGCAGTAATACTATATGCCAGAATACATGGAACTATGTCAAAGTTTTGAGTGAATATAAATTAGAAATCTAGCATCCTATTCATACTAAGTCAATTAAGTAGAATCAAAATGTCATAAATGTTTTAGATAGGCAAACATTTATGTTTTCTAAAATATATCTAATACATACTATTTATGTTTACAAAAGCTTTTTGACTGCACTTGGTAAAGGCTTGAGAAAGAACATTAAAAAAAGATGAGAAATTGGAAAACGTAAGTGAAATATGAACACTGAATATGAAATAGAAAAAGTGAAACCATCTAGATAAAAGTAAAAGATCATCATATAATCCAGTTGTTTCTAAACATAGCTGCTCATTAGAAACACATCTGGAGCTTTGGAGAGAAAAAGCAAAACCTGGGCATTTGTATTTTTCAAAAAATTCCAAGATCATTCTGATACACATCTGGATTTTAAAAAGTGATTACAGATTTTCTTATTAAATGGTAGTTTTAGTGATACAGAATTCTATTATTTTCTGTTGACCAATCATAGTACAATGGTATTAAGCAAATGATAGTTACATAATCCCTGTAGTAAAAGATATTTATCAGTTTTCACAATCAATAGTCTGACAAAAAATAAAAGATCATTACAATTGCAAGCCATAAGGAAAACATGATTAGCTGAACAGTATAAAATAATTTCATAGGGTTTGGGGGTTAAGTAGACTGATGTGGTAAGAGGAAGTGCATACATGCACATGTTTTCATCTGCCAGCCAGTCTATGTCTTTTTGTTGGTGCATTTAATCCATTTACATTTGAAGTAATTATCGATATTTATGACCTATTACCATTTTAATTGTTTTGGGTTTATTTTGTGTAGGTCTTTTCCTTATCTTGTGTTTCCTGCCTAGAGAAGTTCCTTTAGCATTTGTTGTAAAGCTAATTTGGTGGTGCTGAATTCTTTTAACTTTTGCTTGTCTGTAAAGCTTTTGATTTCTCCATCAAATCTGAATGAGGGTCTTGCTGGGTAGAGTATTCTTGGTTGTAGGTTCTTCTCTCATCACTTTCAATATATCATGCCACATTCCCTTCTGGCTTGTAGAGTTTCTGTTGAGAAATCAGCTGATGGTCTTATGGGAATTCCCTTTTTTGCTGTTTGTTGTTTTTCTCTTGCTGTTTTAATATTTTATATTTGTCTTTAATTTTTGTCAGTTTGATCACTGTGTGTGCTTGCTCCTTCTTGGGTTTTTCCTACCTGGGACTCTCTGTGCTTCCTGGACTTGGTTGACTATTTCCTTTCCCATGGTAAGGAAGTTTTCAGCTATTATCTCTTCAGATATCTTCTCCCGTCCTTTCTCTCGTCTCCTTCTGGGACCCCTAAAATGCAAATGTTGATGCATTTAATGTTGTCCCAGAGGTCCCTTAGGCTATCTTCGTTTTTTTTTTCCATTCTTATTTGTATATTCTGTTCTGCATCAGTGATTTCCACCATTCTGTCTCCAGGTCACTTATCCATTCTGCCTCAGTTATTCTGCTATTGATTCATTCCAGGGTATTGTTCCTCTCTGTTTGTTCTTTACTTCTAGGTCTTTGGTAAATGTTTCTTGCTTCTTCTCCATTATTTTTCTAAGATCCTGGATCATCTTTACTATCATTATTCTGAATTTTTTTTTTCTGGAAAGTTGCCTGTCTCCACTGCATTTAGTTATTTTTGTGGGGTTTTATCTTGTCCCTTCATCTGGGACATAACCTTCTGCTTTTTCATCCTGATTAACTTTCTGTAATATGGTTTTCATTCTAGCCACTATGGGATTGTGGTTCTTCTTACTTCTTATGTCTGCCCTTTGGTGGATGAGGCTAAGAGGCTTGTGTAAGCCTCCTGATGGGAGAGACTAGCATGGGAAAACTGGGTGTTGCTCTGGTGGGCAGGGCTCAGTAAAGCTTTAATCCAATTATCTGCTGATGGGCGGGGTTTCAGTCCCTCCCTTTTAGTGTTTTGGCTTGAGGCAACCCAGCCCTGGGGGCTACAGGCTCTCTGGTAGGGTTAATGGCGCCCTCCAAGGGGCCCCTTCCAGGACTGCTGCTGCCAGTGTCCCTGTCCCCTCGGTGAGCCACTGCCAACCCACGCCTCTGCAGGAGACCCTCCAACAGTCACAGGTAGGTCTGGTTCAGTCCCCTGCATCCTCCCCCTGGGTCATGGTGTGCACCAGATATTTTGTTTGTGTCCTCCAAGAGTGGAGTCTCTGTTTCCCCCTGTTCTGTGGCAGTGCTGTGATCAATTCCCGCAGGTCTTCAAAGTCAGATTCTCAGGATTCCCAGTCCCTTTGCCAGACCCCCAGTCTGGGAAGCCTGATGTGGGGCTCAGAGCCTTCACAACAGCGGAAGAACTTCTTTGGTATTATTGTTCTCCAGTTTGTGGGTCATCCACTTGGCAGGGATGGGATTTGATTTTATCATGATTGCATCCCTCCTACCATCTGATTGGGGCTTCTTCTTTGTCTTTGGACGTGGGGTATCTTTTTTTGGTGGGTTCCAGCATCCTCCTGTTGATGGTTGTTCAGCAGCTAGTTGCAATTTTGGTGCTCTCGCAGGAGGAGATGCGCGCACGTCCTTCTACTTTGCCATCTTGAACCAGAACCTTGAGGTTAGGGTTTGGTGTCTCTTGCCCTAGTCGTGCATTAGAACTCCCTCAGAAGCGTCCCTGAGGAGGTCCTGGTTCTGTTGGTTTGGGGAGGGGCCTGCACGCTGGTGTTACTTTTTAGATTGCAGGGAGTTCTAATGTGCAGCCAGGGATGCAGATGCACTGGGGGTGGGGGGCCCCCGTGTGGGTGATGTGTTCTGGGGAGAGGCAGGTTGAGTTGGCTGGGTGCTAGTGGCCCTACCACTCTCATGGGCTGGGATGGGGTGAAGAGACCAGCTGCTGCTCAAGCTGAAGGAACAGCAGCCTGATTCCTGAAGCTCCTTTGGCCTGACGCCCTTCTCTACCCTCCACAACCCCATGGAATCCTCAGGACATGAATGAAACCTGCAGAAGGCAGGAAAGACAGGATGTTTAGACACAGAGCCAAGCAGAGGTAGCAAGGTGGGGAGGAGACGGCAGGAGAAAGATGCAGTCCTTCTATCCACATGCACTGGTTTTCTAGCCTGAACATCCACCTTTGGGATAAAGATGTTTGGATGTACACACCCAGTGAGAACTCTGGCCACATGCACAGGAGGCTGTGACACACGATACACATGGCTCCCTGTCCCAGGATGTCGCCTGCAAAACAGGTGAGGCCGGGCAAGTGCGGGGATAGCTGGGGACCCCTGCCCATCTCAGGTCCCCCACCTCTTGTCTCCTGGCGTGGCACACTCTGTGCCCCAGAAATCTCACCGCTGTTCCTGCCCTGTCAGCGGTGGGCACCTGTGCAGATGAGCAGTGTTCTTGGGTGTTCCTGTGGGGTCGTGACTGACTGAGAGAGCTGCAGGGCCATTACTCTCTCTCTCTCTCTTTTTAATAATTTTGTTTATGTATGGCCTTCCTGGATCTTCATTGCTACACAGGCTTTTTCTCTAGTCCCAGCGAATGGAGGCTCCTTTCTGGTTGTGGTTCACAGGTGTCTTATTGCAGTGGCTTCTCTTGTTGCGGAGCACAGGCTCTAGGGTACATGGCTTCAGTAGTGGTGGTGTGAGGCTTAGTTGCTCTGTGACATGTGTGATCTTCCTGGACCAAGGATCAAGCCTGTGTCCCCTGCACTGGCAGGTGGGTTCTTAACCACCAAGCCGCCAGGACGTCCCAAGGCCAGCACTCTTAGCCCTCCCAGTTGGTGGGAGCTGGCGGGCATGTCCCCTGTCTGACTTGTGTGGCTAGGAATGGTTGTGTTTGGCCTGCGGGCCTAGGGACCATCATGCCCAGGGCCAGCAGGCCTGGCTCTCCCTCCCAGGGGCCCGCAGTGACTGCTGTGTGTTCATGCAGCAGTCTGCAGGCACAGTGCTTTCTCGTGGTCATTGTCAGAGATGTAGGGTGGTCTTGTTTTGCGGGTAAGGAAGCAGGCTCTGGAAGCTTCAGGGCCTCGTAGAGGATCATACAGCTCTAAGACATGAACCAGGGGCTGGGCTCTTAGGTTACTTGACACACAGATAAGATCATGGTTCCAACAGGGGGATGTCTGCCTTCACTGGTGGTAGAAGGAGCACCACAAGAGGCCCCATGCCCCAGGCTGGTCTGGCTTTGGCTTGTGGATAGTGACCTTCATATACCCTACCTCTGAGGCCTCAGCTTCCTCCTCACCAGATAGAATATTATCCATGTGTTGAGCAGGTGAAATCAAGAGTGTGCCACAGAAACGGGGGCAAGTAAATACAAATATTACAGCAGAGTGGAATTATGCGATGGTACATAGTGATGTGTAAGATGTCTTCATGAAATTCTTAATCTGGTGGGATGGGCTCAGGCTTCCTATTTCCATGTGGTCTGCTTTGTTGAGATGTTTTCATCATGTAGAGAATGGTTAGTGTCCGCAGGAATAGGAGCGCCTGGGGGAAGCCATGGCTCTGCAAGTCCCTCTGCTGTGAAGGATGATCCTTTGTCAGCTTAGCTGAGCTGCTGTTTGATGTTAGTACAGGGAAATATTGCCTAGTGGGAGTGACTTCTGTGACACAGCTGCGAAGAGGTGTGCAAGTGTGTTTTTGCTTACTGTGAGCTTGTGCAGCTCGAAAGAGGACAAAATACTGTTCATCTAAGTGACGAGACTCCAAAAGTTAATATAAATGGGACTTGCGTTAATAAATTTCTTCCTTTTGCATATTCTAGCCTCTACCAGTGACATGTAGACATCAAAAAAATCCTCATAGCTCAAGGCACTGAAAGAAAAGTATTCTTAAGCCCTGGTTTTTTTCCCTTGAGCTCTTTTTTAGTGGAAGAATAGTTGATTTACACTGTTGTGTTAGAACAACACAGAAAAGTGTACATAAAAGTGATTTGGTCATATATATATATATATATATATATGCTGTTCTTCAGCTGTTCAGTCACGTCTGAATCTTTGTGACTCCATGGACTACAGCATGCCATGCTTCCCCATCCTTCACCATCTCCCAGTTTGCTCAGATCTGTGTCCATTAAGCTGGTGATACCATCTAACCATCTCATCCTCTTCTGCCCCCTTCTCCTTTTGCCTTTAATCTTTCCCAGAATCAAGGTCTCTTCCGATGAGTTGGCTCTTTGCATCAGGTGGCCAAAGTATATACATACATGTATATATACTTTTTCAGATTCTCTTCCATTAATGGTTTTACAAGATACTAAAATGTAGTTTCCTGTGATACATAGTAGGACCTTGTTTTCCTGTCTTCCATACAGTAGGGTGTACCTATTAATCTCAAGTTCCTACTTTATCCATCCCCACATCCCTTCCCCTTTGGTGACTGTAAGCTTTTTTTCTATGTCTGAGTTTGTTTCTGTTTTGTGAATAAATTCATTTTTATATTTTTAGAACCCACATATAGGTGGTATCATATGATATTTGTCTTTTTCTTTCTTACTTCACTTAGTATGCTGATCTCTGGGTTTATCCATGTTGCTGCAAATGGCATTATTTCATTTTTTATGGCTGAGTAATATTCTATTACACACACCCACCCACACACCTTCTTTATCCATTTGTCTGTCAGTGGACACTTAGGAGGTTGCTTCCCATCTCAGCTTTTGTAGATAGTGCTGCTATGAACTTGGGGATACACACACCTTCTTTAACACACACACACGCCTTCTTACTTGGGGATACACACACCTTCTTTAACACACACACACCCCTTCTTACTTGGGGATACACACACCTTCTTTAACACACACACACCCCTTCTTACTTGGGGATACACACACCTTCTTTAACACACACACACCCCTTCTTACTTGGGGATACACACACCTTCTTTAACACACACACACCTCTTCTTACTTGGGGATACACACACCTTCTTTAACACACACACACCCCTTCTTTATCCGTTCCTCTGTCAGTGGACACTTAGGAGGTTGCTTCCATGTCTCGGCTGTTGTAGATCGTGCCTCTATGAACTTGAGGGTGCATGTCTTTTCAAATTATAGTTTTCTCTGGATATGCCCAAGAATGAACCCTGTTTTTCTTATTCATTTATTGACTACTTAATTGAGATACAATTCACTTTCCATGTAATTCAGCTATTTATTTAAAGTTGATATAACATTTTTATAGAAGAAATACATAACTAATTATAACATGATTTTCCATGTCTTCGTTTCACTTGACGGTGTATCTTGTGCATCATTCCATATACGTTCACATCCCCACCACCGCGTGCTGTTCCGTTAAATGGTTATACTAGTTTTAAAAAACTATTTTAAAGATTTTTAATTTTATTTTTCTCTTTCCAGCAAACACTTTCCCTTTTCTTTCTTTCCTCCTTTCTGCCTTTTTTTCTCTAATGAGGTACAGTTGATCAATTCAGCCACTTAAAGTATACAATTCAGTGGTTTCTTAATATGTTCTCAGGTATGTGCAAGCACTATTTTTTAAATGCTGATTTGGTATTGTAAGTTTTCATCTCATTTCCTGTTTATCATTGAGGATAAGTTATTTTTTAGATGTCAGATACCAAATTGAGAAGTCTGTTGGAAAGCATTATTTGTGTATAATAATTTAAAGGTACACGTGTGTTGATCCACACCATCCCCTTTCTGTTTGTAGAGGTATATAGAAAACCCCAGCCCCATGGCCTGTTACAATGAACTGCTCCAGCTGGAGTTTGGAGAGGTGCGCTCACAGCTGAAACTCAGGTAATTCTGCTGCTTCGGGAGAGCCCACCATACCGCCCAGGGTGTGGCTGCAACTGAGGTCTTGAGTGTGGGCAGCTGGCTCCATTGTGGCTGTTACTGACTTCCTGCTAAAATAGGATGGAGCGGTGGGAAAGCACCTCTCCTTGCATAAGACTTTCAGAGTCTGCCTGGATGTCTAACAGATAGGCATGTTAGTGATGTGAGACTTAACGTTTAAAAACGGGGCTCCAGTGGGGACTCCTGGTGATCCAGTGTTTGAATTTCAGTACTCTCACTGCCAGGACCCCAGGTTTGATCCCTGGTTGGGGAACTAAGATCCCACAAACTGCATGGCACAGCCAAAAAAAAACAGATGGGGCACCAAAATAATAGCAAATGAAAAAGCAGGATGTGAAAGTATATATATTGAATTACCTGTTTTGTTTTTTAATTAAAAATTCTTTTTGATATGTACATACATATTTCCAGTAGGTGACATGTTTTCTTTTCTACAATAAACATTTTGTAATTTGCTCTTGCTAAACAGTTTTTTTTTTTTTTTTTTACCTGAAAAGAATATAAACCTAGTTCTTTGTAGAGTGAGAAAAGCAGCAAAATTAGTAAAATTATCTGAGGTTGACAGAAGTGGAAAAAAAATGTCAGTAGCTCTTTCTCATCCTCAGTCTCTTCCTTGGGTTCTGTTTGACATTTCCTTTACCAGGATCCAAGAGAGAATGGAATCACTCTGTCTGTACATGCTCAGGGGGAGATAAGGGGGTTAGAATTTGGAGTATAAAGATTGGCGGGGACCAGCACAGGGTACCACATGCGGAGAAGAAAATACTTCATAGACGAAACGAAATGAAGCGTGAGGTAGCAGAGAAGTGCTGTGAGCAGAGATGTTTCAGGGCTGGTGAGGTCTACAAAAGAGCTCCTTTTTGTTGCTAAACTCTTCAGGGTAGCTTGAGATGGATGGCTGGCCTTGAGCCTGCCCCTTTCCTTACTCCTGGGTCTTCCACAGCTTGGCTGCCACAGTCCCGCTGTGAGCCATGGAGCTTATTGTTGGCAGAAACCGATACCCAGGGAGGTTAACTGCCTTTCGTCCCAGCTCTCACACGTGGCACAGGACAAAGGTCATCCTCTGGCTGTAACCCACAGCCTCAGAGCTGCACTCACCGTCTCTCCTCATGCTGTGTTTTGTCTCTGGTGTGCCAGCTGACAGCCAGAGGGAGAGGTCTGCTGTGCAGGGAGATAGGATGATAGGACAGGGAAGGGGCGGGTGTGGGGCTGAGAATTGAGGGCCATAGAGAGAGACTTCATCTGAGATACTAAAGCACACTAAAAAGCTATGTGTCACAAGCATCTCTGTGTTACTGCTAGATCAGTAACCTAGAAATGTAAAGTCTAGAAACGAGCATGAGTGTATTTAAGAACTGAGAACATAAGTATATATGTTCACCATGGCAGTTCAAATCCACACAGGAAAGGGTAAATTTTTCCAGTGAACAGAATTGTGACAATTTATTAACTATGTGGAAAGAAAATTAAGTTATATCCCAATCTCACACCCAGTTCCAAAATAAACTGCAGTGTGCATCATGTTAAAAAGTAGGGCCACAAAAGTACTAAAAGTGTAAGTGAACATATGTCGTTGGATAATGAAGCCTTGGTAAACCCAGTGTGGTGTTAAAAAGATTGCATAAAGGAAGAGAAGCAGATTAGGCAAGATAAAAATGTTAAGCTTGTCCCAGTGAAAACACCTTGTGTGTTAAGTTGCTTCTTTCGTGTCTGACGCTTTGTAACCCTATGGACTGTGGCCTGCCAGGCTTGTCTGTCCATGGGATTCTCCAGGCAAGAAACCTGGAGCAGGTTGCCATTTCCTCCTCCATGGGATCTTTACAACTCAGGGATCAAATGATCCAGTGATTGAACCCACATCTCTTGTGTCTCCTGCATTAGCAGGTAGATTCTTTACCACTACCTCCACCTGGGAAGCCCTGGTGGCTCAGATGGTAAAAATACCTTAACACCAGGCTCCTCTGTCCATGAGACTTCCCAGGCAAGAAACCTGGAGTAGGTTGCCATTTCCTCCTCCAGGGGATTTTCCTGACCCAGGGATTGAACCCACATCTCTTGCATCTCCTGCATTGGCAGCTGGGTTCTTTACCTCTGGCACCACCTGGGAAGCCCACATAATGTTAAAAATTTAGACAAATAGCAAACTAGGAAAAATACATTCATAACGTTCAGGACAGACAGATTAATATCCTAAATATGTAAAGAGCTTTGATGAATCAGTTTAAAGATAGAAACACCCAGTATAAAAAAATTACACATGTATACTTGTGGCGGATTCATTTCGATATTTGGCAAAACTAATACAATATTGTAAAGTTTAAAAATAAAATAAAATTTAAAAAATAGTAATAAAAATAATAAAATGGAAAAAAAATTACAAAGGACATGTCATAAACAAGCAGTTTATAAGAGTTATTAATGGCCAGTGAACATGAAAAAAATGTTCAGCTTCAGTAGTAACCAAAGAAATTAAAATGATTAACCATTTTTTATTTACCAGATCAGCAAAAATTTAAAAACGTGATAAAACCCAGTAGGGCTTCTCACAGATCCATCTCCTCCTAGCTTGCTATATCAGAGGTAGAAACTTCTTATTTTTCATTCTTGTTTTTTTAAATAATAGCTTTATTGGGCTAATTCACATATATGCCAAGAAAGAAGGACTAGTTTTTATTGGCTAAGCTGTTTTGTCTTATTTACCTAGATAGCTTAGTAATACCAGGAATAATGTAACAGCACTATATGAACAATTATGAATTTTATGAAGAAGTAGACAGTTGCATTCTTTTTTTCATCATCTGAGGCATATGCAAAAAAAAGAAAAAAAAGCTGAAAGCAACCTAAATGTGTAGTAATGGAAAATTTGTTTGAATGAATTATTATATAACTTTAGAATATTACATATGTTATTAAAAGTGATGATAAGGAACTAATTAATGATATGGAAACATATTAATATATTTTTTCAGTGGGACAAGATTATAAAACTGTAGGGTATGATTATATTTTTATAAATATATATATATGTTGCATGTATATTTATATAAGAAATTGCCTAGAACACCAATTGATTTGTGTAGGTGTTGGGATTTCAGATGATTTAATCTCATTTATTTTTAAACAGATTTATTGAGATATAAATCTGTATAAGGAGAAGGTAATGGCACCCCACTCCAGTACTCTTGCCTGGAAAATCCCATGGACGGAGGAGCCTGGTAGGCTGCAGTACACAGGGTCACTAAGAGTTGAACATAACTGAGCGATTTCACTTTCACTTTTCACTTTCGTGCATTGGAGAAGGAAATGGCAACCCACTCCAGTGTTCTTGCCTGGAGAATCCCAGGGACAGGGGAGCCTGGTGGGCTGCTATCTATGGGGTCGCACAGAGTCGGACATGACTGAAGCGACTTAGCAGCAGCATTAGCATTGAGATATAATTCACGTTCTATACAATTCACCCATTTGAAGTGCCCCGTTCAGTGGCTTTGAGTATATTCACAGAGTTGTGCAACCACCGCCACAGTTTTAGAACATTTCCATGACCTCCGGCCCTAGATAACCACTAATCTAATTTCTCCGTATATATAGATTTGCCTATTCTGGACATTTCATTAAAATAGAATCACGCAATATGTGGCCCTTTTGTGACTGGCTTCTTTTAACTTAGCATAATGTTTTTTAAGATTCATCCATATTATGGCACACGTGAGGACTGTGTTTCCTTTTATATCTGAATGGTATTCCATTGTGTGGACACATCACATTTTATTCATCCATTCATAAGTTGATGGACATTAGGGTTGTTTCCACTTATGGGCTGTAAGTTTTTCTGTGGATGTATGTTTTCTTTTCTGTAGGGTACCTACCTAGGAGTAAAATTGGTTACTCTGTGCTTAACAGCTTGTGGAACTGCCAGACTGTTTTCCAAAGCAGCTGTATCATTTTACATTCCTACCAGCAGTGTATGAGGGTTCCTTACCAACACTGTCTTTGATTATAGCCATCCTAGTGGGTATGATGTAGTATTTCATTTATTTTCATTTTCTAATTAAAAAAAAAACCGTTGTTACCTGTGTAACTCAAAAATGTTTTCAACCACCAAGGACAGGGAGAATGCTCACAATATAAGGCTAAGTAGAAGCAGGGAACAAAGCCAGTGATCCTGGTGATCTGTTTTGTGAAAAGAATTTGTTGAAGGTGGCAGCTGCAAACGATGGGCCGCCTCTTTTCTGCCAAAACTTGAGTCTGCTTTCTCTTTGAGTCCTCATGAGGACTCTGCACGTGGTGAGAAGGGAGACACCCAGGGAGGTTGAGTCACGTCCCACAGCCAGTGAAGGGCTGTGCTCTGACCCTTGTGTGGGCTCCCCCGGCCCACCTGTCCTTGGAATGGAGAGAAGAGCACCAGGTTGTGCAGAGTCGTGATCCCAAGTGGCGGGGTTGCAGGAGGCGTTTATTTCTTCCTTCTGCTTTTTAATCTTCCCCCCTTCTTTTTCTCAAGTTAGCATCAGTTACCTTTATAATCAAAGAACTCAAGTAAGTTAATGTAGTATCCTAAGACTATAATTCATTTTATAATATTTATATTAATCAGTCCTTTTTCTTTTCTACCCATAAAGGGCTTGTAATTCAATGTTCGCTGCATTAGAGAAAAGTCAAGAAGCAATTGAAATTACAAGTGAAGACCACATTATCCAGGTTTGTTATTTTGGAAGTTTGTCCTGCATTTCTGGTTTGTGTGCATTTTTAGGGTTGAACCCCTTTGGTATTTTTTTTTTTTTTTTTTTCTTTCTCTCTTTGAAGTTCAAGGGACCGGTTTTTCCTTAGAGGTTTATCAGAACAAAATCTGTAAAATACAAAGTCTAAGATAAATTCCCTCTGGGGTAAGAAAAGTTTCTTTCTAATAATTACTTAATGTGCTGGAAAGTATTCTGTAGACATATGGCACTGGCGTTTACTTTTTCTCTCCTTTTTGCTTGTTTATTACGTGAGGAGGGGCTTTTATCCAGGACTTTGGAGCTGGGTGGGGAGAGACTGTTGCAACAAGGAGAGGCCCTGCCCATAAGGGCTGTGTGCGCTTTCCTTTCTTAACTGTTTATGATGGTAGTTTACTATAGAAACTATAGAAATTTACTGGACACTACTCAAAATTTCAAAAATAATCTAGTAGCTACTTAACAAATTATTAGCAAAGTGGCTTCATATAAGTGACTTAAGATAATATAGCTTTCATTTAAAAATGGTCCACAGTAAAAGGAAATAACCTTTAAAAAAATAGATAAGCAACAGGACCTATAGTACAGCACCGGGAACTCTACTCAGTGTTTTGTAATGACCTATATGGGAAAAGAATCTGAAAAGGAATAGATATATGTGTATGTATAACTGAGTCCCTTTGTTGTACAGTGAAAGCAATATTGTAAATCAACTAGGCTTCAATAAAATTAAAAAGTAAAAGAGGGTCACATGGCTTTCAGATAACAGCAAACAGATAACACGTGTTCTAGATGACAGCAAAAGAGGGAGTTGTGCCAGGGGAATGTTCCTTGTGTCTGAGAGTGACCCCCACCTTGATTTTAGTAATGAGCACTGCAGTTCTTCACTGTAACTGTGACTTTCTTGGTAAAGAGTCTGATGATGTCCACATTCAGGAGTCAGGGCCCTGAGACATGACACTGGCCGGTGGTTGAGAGCACAGGCTTGGTGTCAGTCAGGCCTGCGTTCCATTATTCTCGGCCTCTCCCGAGCTGAGCATCCTCGGGCAGGTTACTCAATCTGTCTGAATCTGCTCTCTCGTCTGTACAAATGGGAATAATATTAATGCTGACAACCACCTGCCTTTCGTAAGGATGTTCTGAGGACTGAAATGAGTTAATGTGTATAACTTGCTTGCTGTGGTGCCTAGCAAGGAAAACAGACCTTAAACAGCATGGCTGTTGTTTATCATCATCATTATTTGTTATTTTTATTAGCACACACACAGCTTTCACAGGCATTTTCTTGTACTCTTACAGTCCTATTTGAAACTTAACCGTAAAGCCTTATATTTGTAAACACTTCCTCTGTCACAGCCTGCTTTCCAAACTCATTTTTCATTTGCATCATGTGAAAGAGGCTAAATAAATGTTTCATCCCCATTAAACAGGTGTGCAGACTGAAACCTGGGAGGAGCTAAGTGACTTTTGGAAGTAGGGGCTGGGTGGGTCAGACTCCCAGACAGTGCTTTCTTTCAGTATCGAAATCCCAACAGCCTTTGTGCAGCAGCCCCAGCTGTCTCCATGTGCCTTTCCTCCAAGGGCATTTAAGTGGGAGCGAGCCGACCGCCCTCCCTGGGCCTCAGGAGGACGGGGCAGCAAGCCCAGCCCAGCATCACTAGAGCAGAGGCTTCTCCAGACTCCAGGCTTTTCCTGGGCTTGTGCTCTTGTAGCTTGAGAACCGTCATAGTGAGCGCCAGGCTCCTGGCTTTCTGGGGGGAAAGTATGATGGTTTAGGTTGAACACCTTTGATTGTCCTCTTTACAACATTTCTTTTAATTCACTTGATTTTTTCTTTTGTCTCCCCACCCTCCCAGTATGCAAATCCAGCGTTCGAAACGACAATGGGCTATCAGTCAGGTGAATTAATAGGGAAGGAGATAGCAGAAGTGCCTATAAACGAAAAAAAGGCTGATTTGCTTGATACTATAAATTCATGCAAGGTGAGTAAGAGAGTGGCACCCTGGTCCCTTCCACAAACAGAGAGGGGTGGAAGGAGGTTGAGCACTCACTGAGTACTGCCAAAGCTGGGGGACCTCAGGCCTGGGGAACTGTAGGTGGTGTTATCCCTATTGTGCCCACTTTGCAGATGAGGAAACTGAGGCTAGGAAAGTACATACAACCTGCCCAGCCAGGAAGAGTAACTTTGACACATAAAGTCATTGTTTTCATTTTTGTAATAAGTAAGTTGATCTTTCTAATAATTAATCTTGTCAGTGATGGATATTTCCAGCGGTCAGGGTAAAGGATGGCCAGTGAATCCACACGTTCTCAGAACACAGCTGAGCCCATCAGTTCTCTGGGCCTTGTTCACTTGGTCAGCATTTTTTGAATGTCAGGCACTGTGCGGAATTCCCGTATAGAAAGACGAGCAAAGAAAAACTGCTCAGAGAATACATTCCAGGACACAGAACAGACAGATAAACTGTGACAGGAGAAGTCGCAGTTCCACGGTACTGAGGACAGACAGAGAGGCGGGCTCCAGCTGGAGGTTGTTTCTCTCTCTGAACCATGGCTTCTGTCAGCGCCTCACTGGTATTAGCTTTTAAAACATGCCAGGAAGGAAAAGGCCACTGCTTTCCATAGTCATTCTCAGGCTTTTCTGCTGGGCTCTTTTTAACTTTTAGGAGTTGGGACAGTGAATATGATTTTTTAAAACATTTGAGAAATTTGTGAGCTGCTGTCCTGCCGGCCATTGGAGACCCATGGAAGCCCTGTCCCTGGGGCACGTGGCCCCATGCCTGTCTGGTCACCCACGAGGGCAGGCTACCAGCAGGGGCAGAAGGGCTGTGCAGAGCTCATAGCCCCACTTGGCTTGGGCCTGCCAAGGACCCTGTGAGTGGGTGGGTGTCCTGTGCGCTCAGGGGTGGCTTTGCAGTGAGAACAGGGAAGGGACTGGCCAGCTGCAGGGCCAGGTGGTGCACCGTCGGGGAGTAGCTGATGTGGGCGCTGCACGCATCCTGATTTCCTTCAGCTCTTCCTTCTGTCAAGGATGAAGATTTTCTTACCCGAATGAGTGGCAGGTTCTCTGGAAAGAGAAAGAGGCGGTAATAAACAAAGAGAACGTAGGAACGCAGGCCCACTGGTGTTTCTTTGCTGGGCTGAGGGGGCCGTCCTCCAAAGGCAGCCACAGAAGAGCAGCCATGCAGACCCATGGTGGCCTCCCCAGTCCTGGTGCCCAGGTCCAGGGCAGCCACGGGGTCAGCCTGCGGTTCTGTCGCAAGGCTCTGTGGGGTGTCACACAGATACAGGGGCTCTCGCACCCCTCCATCTGGCAGCAGCAGGGTCAGTGAGGCACTCCTCTCCCTCTCAGGAGAGCAAGTGGAGATGGGGTGGGATGGGGGAATCCAGCAGATTAGCTGCAGGCCCAGGGATCCCCCCAGACCCCTGTGGGCAGCGTCTCACCTCCTGAGTCATGCCATGGGGCACTAGGTATGAAGGGCCTCAAACGCCAACAGTAGGACACGTGTTCTCTAACATCTGTGTTTGCTGTGAGCAGAGAATATGACATACTATCCTATTATCAAGCTCTATACTTAACTGCTTTATTTCAGAACGGAGCCAGGGCATTGGTTCTGCATGGTCTTGAGTTCCTGGGGAGAGTGTGAGAGCTGCCACGTGTCCGTCGTTGGTCATTCCTAGTTGGCTGGCCCTGAAGCAGGACAGACCACTTAGCTGGGCAGTTATTTTTTTTTTTTTTTTTTTTTGAGGAGAAAGATACATGGCCTTTCTAATGGAGTCTTCCCAGGGAGAAGAAGGGGTTGTTGAGAAGGGGCCAGCCTGGACAAACAGTGGGCTGTGGTCCGTGGAGAGGGTTCAGACCTGTGCTGGGGACTGGGCTGGAGCCTTCACAGGTCAGATGATGGGTGGGGACTTTGGAGTGTCAGGTTCTAGGTGTCCAACCAGCCAGATATTCTTGGGGGCACAGGAGAAATTCCAGTGATGTTCAAATGGAAAATATTGCAAACAGGGAGCCCTTCAGCTTTTTATAATTTTTTTTCTTTTGGCTGCGCTGTGCAGATTGTACCCTGAGCAGTGGAAGTGCAGAGTCCTAACCACTGGGCAACCATGGAGTCCCGGCTTTTCACCCCTTGTGCCCTCTGCAGCCCCCGGGAGTCTCCCACTCACCGCTCCAGCTCCCCTCTCCCATCCTTTCCTCCCAGATTTACAGGGCGCTTTGTCCCCTGCTGGTCCCTCAAAAGCTCTTGTGTCGTTGCGCATCCTTCCTCCTCTGCATACATGGCTCCCATTCCCCAGTTTTCACCCGAAGGTCTTTTCCAAGGTTTGTCTCAACACCTGCTGTCATCTTGGAACCAACATGTAGAGCGATGATTCTCTCTCATCCCCCACTGACAGAAAACCCAGTGTCTCTGGGTCCTCATCTGTCTTTGCTTGTTGACTGTCTTCACACCTGCTTGGACTTTGAATCCTGGAGTGGTTTTGGATTCTCCCTCGCCCTTCGTCCCCTCTTTATCAAATCCATCAGCAGGGCTGGGTCCACGGCCTGGTGCTGAGCACGCTCAGGGCCTCCTCCCCACACTCCGAGACAGCAGTGGCTGAGCGCAGTGAGGCCTCCCGACCCGGGACCCACTCCCAGGCAGTCCCACGGCTGCTGGAGACGGTCTCACCAGGTCGTCGCGCCGATGACGTCACCCCCTCGTGGAGCGCTCAGGTCCCTCAGCCTGGCCGCCAGGATTCCATGGTCTGACCTTGGTCTAGCTTTTCTGGTCAGTAAACGAAGGCCCCAAGTGGTCCTTGACCGTTTACCATGTGCCAGCTCTGTGCTCACCCTCGGGTAGGACAGCTGGATGGCGATGATGGAATTGTTCAGGCCGTGGACCCCACCACGCAGGGCCTGTCCCAGTAGTCAGAGACGTCCCGCTTGCTGCCGAGCTGGCCCTGGAGTAGAGGGAGGTGCAGGCCTCGTGTCATTCTGAGAGGAGCGCAGACAGACAGACACGTGCCAAACCAAACAGGCCACTTACTGGCCGTCTGTGTGTCAGCACTTGGTGAGGAGTTTGTGAGTGTTACAGATTTTCTCTTCATGATAGCTTTCTAGGTAGGACTTCGTTATTTTCAGGATCTGAAACTTTGACTTCTGTTGTATTTTTGCTAAGAAATAGGATCTGTGTTGAGTAAATACTTTTTGTTTCCATTTGACTGGAAAACTTACAGGCAACTCTGCTATCTAAGCAGAGTCACTGGCTGAATTGTCCTCCTGAGCTGGATCTTGTTCTCCTAATTGCTCTAGTGGCCACTGGGAGTGAACAGGAGCCTGGGGTGGAGGATGTTCTTAGGTTCATGTTTGGAACACAGTGTATAATGATGCTCACATTCCATTTATAGGAATGGCAAGGAATTTACTCTGTCAGGAAGAAAAATGGAGATAACGTACAACAAAATGTGAAGATAATACCTGTCATTGGACAGGGAGGGTAAGTAGAAAAAACAAGTACTTCAGTCAGTATACCATGTTTGGCTTATTGCAGCATATGCTTTAAATACTTAAGTAAGCTAAGAACTGCACATGGAAACTTCTAAGAAGGACTGGTAACCAGGTCAGTTACCACCAAAGTGTGACCTTCCAGGGTGGCTTCCCCATGGTCACAGCCCGACCCTCCTGCTGGCAGCCCAGAGCCACCAGACTCCAACAGTCCTGCTTAAGCTGTGTGAGCACATACATAAAAGATGAAAGCATTTAAATCCGATGCCACCTCACTGAGTTTTGTGCCAAGAACACTCACTGGGACTCTATATTTAAAAGTTTTCTGTCTGGCTTAGCAGGTAAAGAATCTGCCTGCAGTGTAGGAGGCTCAGATTCGATCCCTAGGTTGGGAAGATCCCTTGGAGGAGGAAATGGCAACCCACTCCAGTATTCTTGCCTGGAAAATCCCATGCACAGAGGAGCCTGGCAAACTACACAGTTCATGGGGTCTCAAAAGAGTCATACATGACTGAGCACATGCACACATCTGGTTTTGGTAGCCTCTGTATCATTTCTGCACAGAACTATCAAATTAGATAAAGTATTTCCAATACTGTCATTTATAGAAACTCATATGAAACAGGTGTGACCACAGGTTGGAAAAGGCAGTATATATCAGGAGCCTAAAAGTGTCATAGTTTGTCTCGGAATCTATGTTAAATAATACAAACAGTGGAAAATTGAGTGTGAATTGCAGAACACTCAACAATAAAATATACCACAATTAGGAATGATGATCATAGAGAATTAAATCACAGGAGAAAATGTTTATGATAAATACAAAAGTCAAAATGTAAAATCATACCTAGTGTATGTTCTTGGTCATGAAGACAAGGAGGAGGTGTGGAGACAGTGTTGTAACCACGCTGCTGTCTGGGAGCCCTTCCCTCCCTGGGCAGGTGCTCAGGGCCTGCTGGGCGTCCCTTCTCCTCCTCCTCACCACGGCCCTGCAGTGGTGGCACTGTGACCGTCTCTGGTTGACAGATGAGGAAGCTGAGGCTGAGAGAGGTGGGCTCAGCCCGGGGCCTGGTTACAGCGCTTGGTGGAGCCGTGCTACAGACCCCCACACTGCCCATGAGGCTCACGTGTTGGTCAGCAGACCTGGTTGCCAGCTGGCGACTGCCTCAGGGAAATGGCTCTGTGTGCGCTCTCTGTTCTGACTCTGCCTTTTTATGTCCTTCCCTCGTTGGGTGGGGGCTAACTGTGTAGGGATTGGATTATCAAGGGGAAAAGCTGAAAAATGGAAAGAACAGTAAATAAGTGAGGAGAGTCAGCAACTCGCAAGAGAACCTCAGCTGCCTGGTTCTAGATGCGCACATTCGACCCCAGAGGGGCCTGTGACTGTTTCCACGAGTGTTGAGAGCAGACGCTGCTGAAACTCGAAGACGAGCATCAGAGTAAAGGCTTGTAAACATGAAAACATGTGACAGAACTAAAGGCTTTTGGTTGGCTAACGTGGATATATTTTTGAAACCTGAGTATTTTTTTTATTGTATGTTGTGATGACTTGGAAGGATTTTGTTATTTTTACTGAAGAGTCAGCCTCTCTTCTCCAGAAACACCAGGGAATGCATGTGGACTCTTGTTTGTTTATTGGCAGCCTTGAACACAAGCAATAGAACTGCTCTCTCCAAGCCTTGTGTGTGTTGTGAAAGAGAGATGCTTTTAGAAAAACTAGCTAGCTCTCCACCAGAATTGTGGGCCAGGAGGAATATAATGCATTGTTTTCTACTTGCAGAAAAATTAGACACTATGTGTCCATTATCAGAGTGTGCAATGGCAACAATAAGGTATGTAGGAGGGGCCCTGGGGGCCCTAGGGGCCCAGCAAGATTTCCCTTACTGCGTCACCAGGCACTCAGAACTAATGGCTTCTGATATTCATTTCTAGGCGGAGACGATAGCTGAATGTGTTCAGACGGACAGTTACGCAGGTACGGTGCCCTGTATTCATCCTTAGGGTTCATTGAGCTTTGGAAAAACTGAAAACAGGCCCTACCTCCGATGAGCTCACCTGGTGCGTAGGTGGGACTGTGTTTTCCTAGCGCTGTAGCAGCATCTCTCTCCCCGACTCCTGGGTCCTGAGCACAGGTGGGCATTCTGACAGGTGTCCTGGGCAGGTCTTACCTCCAGTGCGTGCACGTCCGTGCAGTGCGTTGAGCGGAGTGTGGTCTGTCAGCCTGATGCTTGAAGAGGCAGTGGTGTTGGTGTCGGACCACATGTCTTCAGCAGGGACACCCCATCAGACCTGCCTCACCTCAGGGCTGTCTCCGGAGGACTTAAGTGCGGGAGACACCTTACAGACCAGGTTCCCTTTTTACAGACAAGGAGATGAAAAGCCCCATGATTTGCTCCCGGACATCTAGCTACGAAGCGGTCAGCTGGCACTCAAGCCCAGATGGCCAGCTCTAGCAGTCTGAGGCACGTGCTGGGACAGTTCCCCGGGGCGCCCCGGGAGTGATCAGGCTTTAACCTGAAAAGAAGAGGGCCATGTGGACAGAGGGGCACACAGCACGTGGTCGAAAATGACCGTTACTGGGGAGGAGGGCAGGGGAACGAGGCAGGTTCCAGACAGGGAGAGGTGGACTGGAGGGGAGGGGACGGGTGCAGAGGAAAAGTGGTCTAGACGGAAGAGGGAGAGTGCAGAGTGTGTTCTAGAAAGAGCGGGGTGACGTTCCGACCAGTACAAAAGGTGGGAAGGAGGTGGGATCGTGGAGGGTCCTTCGGTATTGGGGGGAAATTAGGATCTCCATCTGGAGGCAGCAGCCTCAGTCGTCTTCACATCCCCATGCCTGCCGTAGAGCCTGACCTGCCCCAGGTGCTCAGCGAATGTTTGCTGAGTGGCAGAAAGGGAGAAGAAGGGAACTGCAGGAGGTCACAGCGCAGCTTCTTGCCTGCTGTTTGGACATGGATCTCCTCTGAGCTCAGAGCAAGGAGACACCACAGTCTGAGTGGTTGAGAGTAGGTGTGGCTGGACGGGGTAATGAGCATTTGGGTGGGCACCGTGTCCCTGGTTGGAGGTGGAAGAGCGGAGTCAAGGCTCTTCCTGAGACAGGAGAGCTGTGCCCATGCAGCTCACATGTGGTCAAGACTGCGAGAGATCAACGGCTGGCTGCAGCCAGCACACTGCTCCTGTCCTTGACTGCCAGGGAGTTCCTCTTTACCTCCAAGGTGCTGAGGGTGTTGAGCAGGTGAGCCATGGACTCGGAGTGGTTTGTTAGTGGTGCTCTGGTTTGTGTGTATGCATATGTGTGGAGAAGCAGACGCGTGTCTGTTGAGCATCTGCAACGTGCTGGCAGTGCTGGTCACCCAGGAAGGGGCGGGGAACGTCATTTCTGCCTTCACGTCGTTCACAATTAGTGAGCTGCAGAGTAAAGCCAGTGGTTCCTGGCGGGGTGGGGTCGGGCTGGGGCTGAGGCATTAGGGGTAGGCTCCCCAGAGGGCAGGATACCTGAACTGCATCTCCAAGAGGACGGAGTGTTAACCAGGTGGAGAAGGCAGAGAGGGAGGAGAAGGCAGCCGGGGAGGGGCGCCCTCCTAAGTGGGGGTGAGCAGTTAGTGCCACGGCAGAGAGGTCTGGGAGGTGGCCTAGCACATCCTAGGTAACTCATGGTAGCTGGAGAGACGAGGTTCAGACACAAGGGACCCTGGGTCCACACTGGGGAATTTACATCTGACCCTAAAAACAGTGAAGCACCATTAAAATGTTCTAATCAGAAGAGTGAGCACTGTCTGGAGAGAATGGGTCGGAGAGGGCAAGGTTGGGCCTGGTAGGACCGGTGAGGCAGGCTGTCCCTGTAACCCAGAGGACGATGACAGGTGTCCGAGCCTGGACAGTGAAGGAGCGGGGAGAGATGTTTAGGAGGTAGAATCTAGACAGTTACCACACCTGCGCACTTGAGGGAGAGCGGCAGGGAGGCGTCACGGACGATTGGCCTCCAGCTGAGTGGACAGGTAGATGCTGCCCAGTGACTGGGATGAGGAGTGGCCTGGAGAAGACGGCTAGCTCTTCTGAAGCTCTGAGGGCCGTCCGCATGGAAGTGACGAGTGACTGGGGAGGATGGAAGTCTGGGGCTCGGGAGAAAGGCCCAGAATACAGTAGCAGCACGGGACTGAGTAAAGGCTGTAGGGAAGAATGAGGAGACTGTGCTGTCTGAGAAGAGAAGGGGGTGCAGAGGATGAGCCTATGGGAACAACAGGGTGCTGAGGAACAGGAGACTTGGTGATGGAGACCAGGAAGGAACAGCAGGAGGCACAGAGAAAGCCAGGGTGGACGTGTGTGGACCAGAGTTTCCAGAAAGCGAGCTCAGTCTAGCACTGACTGGTGTCTAGTACACAAGTCAGACGAGTCAGGTTACGACTGACTCGAGTCCTTCAGAGGTAGCAACAGGGAGGTCATCAGCGACCTTGGCAAGGTCATTACCAGTGCCCACAGAGAGGAGAACATACCAGCGAGCAAGTGGAGAAGGTTCTGGATGGTGGAGAGGAGTACCAAGGGCCGGATCCTGTATGCAAGCAAGAGTCCAGGGAGGAAGCCAGGAGAAGGCAGAGACGAGCTCATCTCACGGGGCTCCCAATGTCCTCATCTGTGAAATGAGGACAGGGTGGAGAGGCCTGGCACCACGGGTGACACCGAGGAGGGCTCAGGAAGGAAGGTTACCTTGGCCTTGTCATTGATTGGCGAGGGGTTGCGGGGAGAGAGGAGTCGGACCCCTCCTGTTTGGGCTGGAGGGTCAGTGGTGCCATCCACAGGAAGTGGGCGCAGAGAAGTAGACCCCAGACCAGCGCTCCCTGTCCTGCCTCCAGAAGAGAGGCACAGTCTCCCCCGGGACATTTTAGGGCTTGTATTGTAGAAAAAACACAGAAAAGATTTTTTCACTTTGGGACAAGGGTGGACGGGGATCAAAATTTTCCCACCACTTGCCCAACTATGTAGAAGTAGGTGAAATTCTCCTGAGTTCATTTCTGACAGTTTTTGTGGCCTGAGACCCTCGTTTATGGTGAGTGGAAAATTTTTTGAGAAAGTTGGTCTCCCTTAAACCCAGTTGTTCAGAGAGTTCATCTTGGTGTACTGTGTTGATTTTTGCAGCATCCTAAATGGCATTCTAAATCTTAAATTTTGTCTTTTAAAGCTTTCATATTGGTAATTTTACTAATATGTTGTTAAAATCTCTTCATGGAGGTAATTTACCATTTATTTCCACAGATAATCAGTCAGGCAAACATAAAGACAGGAGAAAAAGCTCCCTCGATGTCAAAACTGTTGCCTCTCGAACAAATGAAGGTAGGTGACAAAGATGAGGAGAAAAACGTGCTCCTCTGAGTGGTGGGCACGTGGAAACATGAGGCTCCCTTCCTCATCTTGTCTGGGTCACTGCCCCACCCTCAAGCTCAGCAGGCAGGGGGCCCCTATAGAAGTCTGCGTGCGTTTCTCCCTCGCCCCTGACTCCTTTGCCAGTAGGTTCATCTGACCCTTCTGATGGAGTCAGGGAATAAAGAATAGATGCCCCCCTCTGCTGCAGGGGCAGGGGGCAGAGGTGGTACAGGGAAGTGTGTGGGTGCAGGCCTCAGCTTGACCTTGGTTCAGGTCCCAGCTTCATCTACTTTCTGTGCAGCCTTGGGGGTGGACTTGAGTTCTTCCATTTCCACGTCATCAGATGGGGATAATTCTGCGGTCCACAGGGGACAACGTAAGGATTAACTGAGTGTGTGTGGTGCCTGGCAGGGGTCATGGCAGCTGCTGGCACCATCTTCACCATGGTCCTCCCTGTCACGGCCCTTGAGCAGAGCAGAGGTCACTCGGGTGCCCCAGACCATCTTCGCTGCCACACTGTGACTCCTCTTCATCCTTTGCATTCCTTCGTCCCTTTCTCTGTTTTGAAGAGTTAAACATTTTTCTTTTAATGTTTTTGGGTTTTAACCTTTGTTCTTTTTGATTGCCTTGAAATTTACATATAATTCATATTAAGTGTTGAGTTCAATAAGTTTTGACAGTTCTGTACCGTTGACCTGTATAGACTGTTACCACCCACCCCAAAATAGATTCAGAAAATACACACCTGCAGGCCTGCACTCGCGCACAGGTCCCACCACACAGAGGCATCCACTCATTTCTTGCACGAGTTAATCTGGCCTCTTCTTGTGCCTCACAGAAATGGAGTCGCACAGCATGCACATAGCATGGCTCCTTTCACTCGTCTTCGCGTCTGGAGGTCCATCCACGTTGCTGGGGGTGGTTAGCAGTTGGTTCTTCCCTATTGCTTGGTAGTACTTCATTGTATGTGCCACGATCTGTTATCCATTCTCTTAGGAATGGTCCTTTTGTGTTGACCTTTCCATTTGAGGGCTGTTAAGGGTAAGGCTGCTGTGCATGCTTCTGTGCAGGTCTTTCTTTGTGGACATGTGGGTCCATCGCCTAGCACTGGCACCTTGGGCCTCTGGGCACCTGTGCACAGTTCTCCCGGCAGGGGCTGTGCCTCATGCCATCCCTCATCTTCGAGCGTTCCAGTTGCTCCTCATTCTCTCACACTGGGTTACACTAGGCTCTAAACTATAGTTACTCTACCAGATGTGATTTTAATTTTAATTTTCCATGTGACACCCCTTTCATATGCCTACTGGCCATTTGGATATCCTCTTCTGTGAAGTGATATACATAAATTTTGCCCACTTTTTTCATTGGGTTATCTCTTGCTTGTTGGTTGTAGGAATTCTTTTCATATTCTAGATGTGGATATAAGTATTCCAGACACACTGATCTTAGTTTGTGGATTGCATTTTCACTCTTAATAGTCTTTTAATGAACAGAGGTTCTTAATGAATCTTAAAGTTCATTTAATCAGTGTTTTCTATTACACATAGTGCTTTTTTGTGTCGTGTTTAAGAACTCTTTCTCTATCCCAAGGTCATGAAGACTTTTCCCACATTTTCTTCTATAAGCCTTATTGTTTTATCTTTCACTTTGGCTCTATGATTCATTCCAAATCAATTTTTATATTGAGTGAGGGTAGGGATCAAGGATGAATTTTCTCCCTACAGGGAAACCCAAACCGGCCCATCACTATATGGAAAATCCATCTTTTGCTATAGTATCATTCTTGTAACCAGTTGACTGTAAATACATGGTCTGTTTCTGGACTCATGGGTTCTGTTTCATTGTTCCGTTAGTCCTTGCTTGCACCAATACCATGATCAGTTACTACAGTTATATGGTAAGTCTTGATATCTGGTAAAGTTCTTCAAGATTATCCTGATTATTCTAGGTTCTTTGCATTTCCATATAGCATTTAGAATCAGCTACTTAGTGTACACACACACACACACACACAACCTCCTGGGATTTTATTTGGGAGTGTCTTAAATCTATAGATCAAGTTGGAGAAACTTGAAATCTTGATAATACTGAGTCTTTCAAAACATGAACATGCTCTTTGTATTTAGGTTGTCTTTTTTTCTCAGCAGTGTTTCGCATTTTCAGTATAGAAGTCCTACACTTAGATATCCGTTAGATTTATTCCTGAATACTGATTTTTTTGATGCTGTCATAATGGTTTTTTAGTTTCCAGTTGTTTGTTGCTAATATGTAGAAATATAATTGACTTTTTGTGTATTGACCTTCCACCCAGTAATCTTGATAAACTTAGTGATTGTAAGTGTAGCATTTGTAGAGTCTTTCAGATTTTCTGCAAACATAGTCACAACAATCTTTATTCTTTTTCACCTTATTGTATTTACTGTATTGTTTGGTTTTTATATGTCACCTTCACTATATTTTTTAATGAGAATAAGTCCTGTTATGACATAGTGATAGAATAGTGGTTTCTGTTTTTGGTTTAATGACCTTGTTGGGTAAAATGGAAAGACAGCATCCATGTGCTGGTCACCAACATTAGATTTAGGTAGTTTTTGTTGGTCTCTGCAATTTGAAGCATGTGAGAGCCCCTGAGTAGGTTAGTCCTGGTGGTTTCTCCTCAGGCCCTTGTTTGGTAAAATAAGGCCGACATCTCAGGCGGGTAGAGCAGTGTGTGGTCCTCTCTGGCCCTTGGTAAACAGCATGTGGCTGGACAGTGGGGCTTTCAGGGAGAGACAGAACACCACGTGAGTGTCTTCCTGCCTGTTCACCGCCCGGGCTTCTCCCCACCCCAGAGGAACTGAGTCTTGACAGGAGCAACAAAAAATTAACAAACATTAGAGCATAATACTGCCACCTACCTCAGCTAATCTAGACGGATTAGGTAACTATCTCAAGCAGAACAGTGAAAAGCACCCAAGGATGCCTTGAAAAACTGAGCCAGAAATACAGATTTCAGTTAATTGAGTTGTATGTATTGTTCCTGCCATCTATGAAACAAAGGGCCTGTGTGGCATTGTCTTTCAGAACGTTTCTCTCCTGGGTAGCAGCAAGCTGAATTATAAAACGTTATTGTTACAGACACAGAGAGGCCAATGTGTGGCCTCGACTTGCTAGATTGCTTCCTCTGTTCTCTCGATGGCCTGTGACCTCAGAGGTTCAGTCTAGGGGGTCACATGCCTCCCAGTGCCTTGAACTGAAGGAGGCAGAGTTGGTCTGCCAGAATCCTGGGCTTGGTAGGATGGGGAGGGAGCTGAGCCACCTGGTAGCTCTGGTCCTGCCCCTTCACTCGGGCCTGGAAGAGGGTGGGAGGCAGTGAGTGAGGCCACGCTCACCCTGATCCCTGTACCACCTGGTCTCTCCACAGTTTCCAGCCAGAGACGACACTCTTCCATGGCCCGGATCCATTCCATGACGATCGAGGCGCCCATCACCAAGGTGACACAGTGACCCGCAGCAGTGATGAGGTTCTCCTAGGTGTATGGAGCTGCTGCCTCTGCGGAGGGAGGAGGGTGGCAGGAGCACTTTGGCTTTCTTAAGCTAACAATGAGTCCTGCTGCCAGCCTGACTCTTTGGGTTGCTCTCACATTGCCTTTAAGGTGATGAAAGTCAGGACTTTTCTTTCCGTATTATTATAGGTCATCAATATCATCAATGCTGCCCAGGAAAGCAGTCCCATGCCTGTGACAGAAGCTTTAGACCGTGTGTTGGAAATTCTAAGAACCACTGAATTATATTCACCACAGTTCGGTGCTAAGGACGATGATCCTCACGCCAATGACCTCGTCGGGGGCCTGGTGTCTGTGAGTGTCCTGACAGGCCGCTGGCTCCATCCCGCTGCTCTCATTCGTTTTCTCAGAGGTCACTTGTTGACAAGCTGTCCTACACAGTGCTCTGTGTGTGGGGTCAGCCATGGCATAGATCATGCATTGCCCAGGCTCAGCTGCCCTCCTGCTGAGCCGTCACCCACTTGCTGCCTATCCAGGGGGGTGGTGGGTACGGGGGACCTCAGCTTGGAACAGAAGGAGGAGAGTGTTCAGGACAGCCAGCTTGTCTGCTGCGTTGGGTCTCCATTTTTACTTAAGGGCTCTACAAGTAGTTGATTTAAATAAAACTTGAAGATTTTGAAAACTGGGGCAGAAAAAAATACGAAGTGTTTGATACCGTGTTACAGAACAGGACGACTGGCTCCCTCCAGAGTGTCCTGTACAGACTAGGTGACATCGTGGGAGGAGGCTGGGGGATCATTTTGTTAGCTGGAGGCTTTGGACCACGGGCTCTAGGTGCCGCCTCCAGCTGTCTAGGATAGAGGCCTCCAGCTCTATGGAAAACAGACCATTCCATTACCATCTGTCACCTTCTGTCTTGGTGACAAAGTTCAGAAATAAAAATTCACCTCCCTGCCTAATTGGTGCTTGCTAAAGCCACTAGATTTCATACCAGTAAGGCTGTCAGCAGTCATCAGACGGGTGATCACAGGGGAGCTTCGGTGTGCGCGTGTGGATGGAGACAGCCGCCCGCAGCTGTCCTCTGTGACCGGCTGTCCTGGGTTTTCAAGGAGTAAGGAATACTTTTGATTTCCCTGTTTATTTCCTTGATTTTTATCAGGATGGTTTGCGAAGATTATCCGGAAATGAGTATGTTCTTTCAACAAAAAGTAAGTTTTTCCTTTTTAATGTATTGGATTGCTATTAGTATTTTAGCTAATACTATTGGGGTTTCCCTGGTGCCTCAGACAATAAATAATCTGGTTGCAATGCAGGAGACCTGGGTTCGATCCCTGGGTTGGGAAGATCCCCTGGAGAAGGGAAAGGTTACCTACTCCAGTGTTCTTGCCTAGAGAATCCATGGACAGAGGAGCCTGGCAGGCTATAGTCCATGGGGTTGCAGAGTCGGACACGACTGAGTGACTAATACTTTCATTAGTATTATAGCCATACTTAAGTAATGAAGATAAAGTTTCAGATAAAAATTTTGAGATTTTTTTTTATCAGTAAGAAGTTTTTGGTTTATCATAAACCCTAAGAAACAAAGCATCCGCCCCCAAAGCTCTGCTGCTCCCCCTGAGGGACAGCAAACGCCATCAAGCCTGTTGATCCCGTTCTGTTTACCCTGCAGACCTTCAGCAGGCTCCCAGCAGCAGCATTGTCCCCATCTCCCTTCATGATGTTCCATCACAGATAACTCGGGCCATGGAAAAGGAGGAGTACTGGGACTTCAGTATTTTTGAACTGGAGGCTGCCACTCATAAAAGGTGAGCCCACGGAAGCTCAGCAGACAGGGAGTTTGATTCCAAGGGCCAGTGTGGAGAAAGCCTCTCCGGGAGTGTAGGCTCTGCCCAGAGCCGGTCCCTGGTCAGGGAGGAGGCCCCAGGGAAAGAGCAGCAGATACCTTGAGTCTCCAGGGCCTCAGCGTCAGCAAGGGATCAGGGAGAAGCCAAGGGGAATTCGCCTGGCCATGACTGCCACAGAGAGAGAAAGTGACTTACTTGGAGTCTCCAAGTAGCAGAGGTTTTCTTTTTGTAAGATACGGTTATTAATTTCTCCTGTAGGTATTAAGTAGTGATATGTTGACACTGCAGCAAAGAGTCTCATTTCAGAGCTCAGAACCATTGGCAGTCCAGTGGTTAAGACTCCACACTTCCAATGCAGGGATCTCAGGTTTGATCCCTGGTCAGGGAACTAAGATCCCACATGCTACTCAGCACAACCAAAAAAATAATACATGGATGTACATGCTGATAAGAGCTGTCCCCAGATCTTGGTTGCTGTGTTGGTGACAGGCATGGGGACACCCCACACTCCAGCATCCTGACCTGAGTGTGGTCCCCTAGAGCAGGGAAGGGTTGGGTTTCCCCTCCCATTTTATACCTCACTGGAGAACACTCAGCCAGAGGAGTGTGGTTGGCTTGGCACACGGGAAGGGCATTCAGACCTGATGCCAGCCAGCGCTGCCCTTCAGGAGGGTGAGGCATCAACCCCAGCAGACAGGCAGAGAGGGGCCGTTACAGGAGACTCGTCAGGTCTCATCCCATGTGGGTGGTGGTCCCCATGACAGCCCCTGCCCTTTGCTCACACTCAGAGCAAGTCAAGCTTCTAAGACATTCTGCATCTGTGTGCCCCACAGGGCCAGTGACAGCGGCAAACAAAGCTGTGGGCACTGGTTTACATCCTAATGTGAGCTGGGACAGGGCAAGTCTGCCCAAGTCCTGGGAGCCCAGCCAGTTTGGCCACTGCCTCAACAGAGCCAAAAGCAAAGGCCAGAGGCTGGATGACGGTGACTCTCAAGGACAGGCCTCATTTGGCACCAGCTGGTCACCTGTCTGGGGAAACCCCCACCTCCAGAGTGTTGAGACCATCACATGATGTGTGCCAGCGTCTGGCTTGTGTGCTGCCGTGGGGAACTGGTATCTTCTTCCAACAAGACGTCTGGCCAGTGACACACATCCAGCAAGGCCACAGGGGAGGACGCAGTTAGCCTGGCAGCACGTTGACCTAGAGACCCTCTTGGTGCTGGGAGGACTCTGCAGCAGTTAGGGCAGTAGGAGCACCAGGCAGGTGCCCCCAGAATTGCAGCTGGGCTCTGCCCAGGGCTGGTGCTGGCCACCAGGAGAGAGGGCGACAGGGTGCCCCCTGCAGGCCACCCTCACAGGCTCCACTTTCTGTCCCGCTTACTCCCGGAAGTCTGGCTCAGGTTTGCCTGTTGGATCTGAACAGATCAGACACTCTACCTGTTTCTCTACTTTGATTTAATGCTGTGTATGTTTTTCTCTATAGGCCTTTGATTTACCTTGGTCTCAAAGTGTTTGCTCGCTTCGGAGTCTGTGAATTCTTAAAATGCCCCGAGGCAACGCTGAGATCCTGGTTACAGGTGATCGAAGCCAATTATCACGCTTCCAACCCCTACCACAACTCCACACACTCTGCTGATGTGCTGCATGCCACTGCCTACTTTCTCTGCAAAGAGAGGATCAAGGTGAGCTGTGTTGGTGCCCTGTGCTTCACAGCAGGGGTGAGGGTGCAGGGTATAGGGTGCAGTCTGGCCCGGGAAGGGTGCGGCCTCCTGAGGAGCAGGACCACACCCTGGCTCTGGGGAGTGGATAATTAATTCCAAATGTGGCCCTGGGCATTCCGCCTTCAAATAGGAGCCACTTTAGCTCCAGCTTTGAGGGCTCAGGAGCAAAGGGAATGTGAGTGTGTCACAGTAAGAGTGTCAGAGAAGAAAGTGCCATCCAAGGCACTCTGCTCACTGCCCACTTCCAAACCAAGCTTCCTAAGAAAGCTTTTCACATTGTAAATTGTTTCATTAGGGAAATGTTCGAAGCAGCAACTAGACCTGCACTGCTTTGCCAGAGTATTTGTGTTATTAGTATTTCCATCAGCATCCGCCATAAACTGGCACAGAAGACCAGGGAGCGCTGGTGCACGGCCGTTTCACTTTCAGAAGCACCTGAAAGCGGAAGAATCAGTGAGAATCGGGGCCTCGTGAGGAATGAGACAGGTCAGCCTCCCGGCACGAGTGCAGGGCAGGCAAGTCCAGCCTCCCTCTAGCTGTGTTCTTTGGTGGTTTTTTGTTGTTGTTTTACTAAAGGTCACGACTAAGACTGTAGGTAGAACAAGAGTCCAGGGAGAGGTCTGTTCTCATGAAGTATGAACACAGAGGGCAGAGGAGAGACATCTGCGTCAATGTGGTTCAGCATAAAGGGAACCTAATTTTTGCTGTAATTTAATGCTTTTGAAACTCCTTGATAGATAACATACAAATATACATTCAGAAAGCTATTAATAAGTTAATTTTTAACATAATTTACTGATGTAATTCACATCATAAAATTCACCCATTTAAAGTTAAAACTCCCTGGGGGCTTCCCTGGTGGTCCAGTGGTTGAACTCCATGCCTCCAGTGCAGCTGCTGCAGGTCCAGCCCCTGGCTGGAAACTAAGACCCCACATGCCATGCAGCACGGCCAAAAAACCTTTTTTTTAAGTTAAAACTATTGAATTTCAATTTAAATAAATTTACAAGCCTGGTTAATTAGATATACACCTTTTCTTCAAGTGTTCGTAGGATATTTCCAAAAATGATCTTGATACTAAGACACAGTTTTGATATACTTCAAAAAACTTTAAAAATGTCAGCCACTACAAATGAGAAAATATTTCGAACAAATTGGGGTTAAACAAAGAAATCAAAAATAACAGAAAACAACAAAATGAGAAACCTATGTATCAAAACCTATAGAATGAGAAGAGCAATGTGATCATCTGGGATTGTTCTTTGAAACAACCAAGAGAATTCACTGCAAGTCAGACTAATCAAAATACAGAAAACAGGAATATACACATTAGAAATGGAGACTACTAGAAGAAAGTACCCTGCACTTCTGTACTTAAAGTTTTAAATGAGAACTTTTGGCCATGCTGTATGGCATGTGGGATCTTACTTTCCCAATTGATAATTTTAAATCAATGTTCCAAGTAGAAAGTCAATACCTCAGACTAAGGACCTTTTTATGTGATGGGTCTAAAGACAGACTGGCTGAGGAGGTGACTCCGGTCTGGTAAGGACACCCTGTGTCTTGGTAAATCCCTAACTTGTGCGAGACTGAGAATCAGATAATGTTTCCTCTGAAACATGCAAAAATGAAACTATTTCTGAGTAGAGTTAGGAAAACTGGATTTGCTCAACACTATGCTTTTCTCAGAAGTTTGAAATATTCTTACCTTAAAGTCAGAAGGGCAGAAAGAGAACTACACAGAAGGCTACCTTGCTTTCAGTGCCATGCCGCAATTTTTAAAAGAACTCTTGTTTTCAGCAAACTTTAGACCCACTTGATGAGGTTGCTGCCCTCATCGCAGCCACTATCCACGATGTGGACCACCCCGGGAGGACTAACTCCTTCCTGTGCAATGCCGGGAGCGAGCTGGCCATTCTCTACAACGACATGGCTGTGCTGGAGCACCACCACGCGGCCTTGGCCTTCCAGCTGACCACCGGCGATGACAAATGCAACATCTTTAAAAACATGGAGCGGTAAGAACAGTGAGCTGGAAAGTATGTTTACTTTTGCTCTTTAAAAAACAATTTGTTAAGATATAATTAGGTACTATACAGTTCACCCATTTAAAGCGTGTGGGGTTTTTGGTATATTCCAAGTTGTGCAGTCTTCTGTATAGTCGACATTTACATTTCCATCACCCCCAAAGGAACCTCGAACTCACGAGCAGTCACTGTCCTGCCCCCCCGGTAGGCAGTCGCAGATCTACCTTCCGCCTCCGTAGCTTTGTGAGTTCTGGGCATTTCAGACGATTGGAAGCACCCCAGGATGTGGTCTTCTGTGTCTGGCTTCTTTCACAAGCATGATGTTTTCAAGGTTCAGTTCTGTTCTGTCCTGAACATTTCAAGACAACAGTGTAAGGCTAACACCTTGACAGATTCAGAAGCTGTCATCTTACATCTCTGCCTGGCAGACTCCCAACATACTCTGCCCAGCAAACGTCTCATGTCTGATTGGTGACGCTGTGAGATTAGTGTCTTCTCTTCTTGATGGTGCCCTCACTGTCTAGGGTGGGGCTGTTAGAAGTGATCTGTCATGAGGAATACTTACTAATTGGGATTTTAAGGAAAGTTATTAAACCTAAGGGATTAAAAAAAAAACCTTTTTTTCTATGTTTTAGAATTTCATATGTGGACTTAAAGGTTTTTCCATAGTTGCTTACATATACATCAGTTATCGCTGGAAAATGCACAAGACCCTGACAGCTATGCCTGTCTCCAGGGAAAAGAACAGCATAGCTGCATAGAGTTCAGTTTATACTCTTTGTACCTTTTATGTTTTTAATTAAATGGTTTCCATCCTCAAAACATAAATTTTTAAAATAAATATAAAGGGCTAGAGGAAGAGGCATCAGGTACGCACCATTGATTCTCTCAGCTTTCAGATGGTTCACCCTCTGTTTCTGGGCTCCAAGATTGTTGGGTCTCAAGGTTCCTCTGTGTGGGATATATTCTTAATAACCCCAGCTGGCTATGTTCTAGCTTTTCTTTAATCTTAAGAACTACATGCCTTTTGCTTATGAGAACACTATGAACACTGTATCTATAGTCTTACGCATGTGCTGTGCTTAGTCACTCTGTCATGTCCGACTTTTTGCAGCCCCATGGACTGTAACCCGCCAGGCAAGAATACTGGAGTGAGTTGTCATGTGCTTCCCCAGGGGATCTTGGGATAGAACCCAGGTCTCCCGCATTGCAGGCAGATTCTTTACAGTTTGAGTCACCAGGGAATCCCAAGAATATTGGAGTGGGTAGCCTATCCCTCTTCCAGGGGATCTTCCCAACCCAGGAATAGAACTGGGGTCTCCTGTATTGCAGGCAGATTCTTTACCAGCTGAGCTACCAAGGAACCCCATAGTTTTGCCCAAAGATTCTCATTTTAACTTCTGTTCAGGTTCTCCTTACTAATAGCAGTCTAGGCAGCAACCTTTAACCTTCACATTCTTTAAAGCATGGCCTGCCACTGCTGCCCAGTTCATTAGAATTTCAGCCGCAGTGGACACAGGGCCTAGATCACAGCTGGTTTCCAGGAGCACCTGTCTGGTCTGGATCAGTAATCAGCAGCAGCCTCTCCTTTTTTGTCTGAAACAGGAACGACTACCAGACGCTGCGCCAGGGTATCATTGACATGGTCTTAGCCACAGAAATGACAAAGCACTTTGAGCACGTCAACAAATTTGTCAACATCATCAACAAGCCCTTGGTAGCATTAGAAGAAGAAGAGGTAAGTGAGCTGACTGCAAATGGAGTCTGTGTTTAGGGCTCTTCCTCCTGTGTGTTGTGGGGAAACCTGGGCTTAAGAGATCATGAGTATTATCATCCCTGCACTGGGCTCACTGCATATAAATACTTTTTTAACCAATGGAAATTAAAGTACAAAGACCTGGCAAGACATACAAGAAAAAGCATGACAATTCTGAAGGGACTTGACGATAGAGAGGTGGGCCATTCCTGCGCCCTTGTTCAACAGTTGCCCTGTCCCCTGCCTCTGAGCACTTTGGGGCCAGTTGGAGACCACGAGGTCTCTCGCCAGCCACTGCCCATTGTGCAGCCGACCTGTCCTCTGCTGATTTGTGTCACAGGAGGGTGGGGGTTGGGGAGGCTCCTGGACTTGGACCACAGGGTGCTGGTGGTGTTGGATTTGAGGCATGGAGTCCAGAACTTTCTGGCAAGAGAAGAACATTAACTGCTTCCCCAGACAGGAGCCCACAGCTGAGAAAGCAGGCATTCTGAGTTCTCAGCTCTTTTTCACCACTTGCTTGTCTCGAGTGGGCACGGTAGCCCTCGAGGCGCAGCGCTGAGGACACGGCACAAGGTGTGCTCTGGATAAACAGCACCCGCTACGCTAGGTCAGTGTGAGCGCAGCACCCGCCTGAGGCCCACAGCTGCCCGACCACCACCCCCAGGCTCCTCCCCACTCCTGTCGCCCCCTGCCAGTCTTCACCGAGCACAGAGACGACTCATCCTAAGAAGATAGCCCTTGAACTCCAGCTCTACTGCTGCAGCTCAGTTGTTTGGCCGGGGCTTCTGTCTGTCCCTGGCTTTCTAGCTTATCACCCTTCAGACTTGTCCCTGTCTCACCTGATCTGAAACCTGCTGAGAACTCTGCTCTCCTCACCCTCTCCAGTCTGTCAGACTTTACGCCCTTTCCAAGGACTCAGTCATTCTCCCATGCACAGATACCCCAGCTGACCCCACCCCACAGAAAGAAACCACGTACCTCGCAGACTTGGCTTCCTCCATTCATTCTGGGAAGTTTCCAGACTCAGCAGAGTTTTCATTCTCCTTGACAGTCATGTTCCTCCTCTCTGCTGTCACTACTTAGATTTTTACTGAGAGACTGGAAACCAGGATCCAGTGGGTCATAGCAGGTGGAAGAAAATAGTCACCCAGCGGGCAGTACAGAACAGTAGTCACACACCTGCACAGAGAGAAGGGTCAGCACAAAGCTGGTGGGCAGTGGGAGATGAGAATCACTGAGGTCACGGTGTCTGTCACTTTTGAGGAGACCAGGCAGCCTGGGCTCAGGGTCCCCCCCACCCATCTTGTCCCCACCGAGAGGGGATGACTGTGACTGCTTACAGAAACCACGTGGCTGACTCCTCTGGAAGCTGCTTGGTGGCTCAGAATCAGAGGAGATGCTTGCTCATGTCTTTGACCCAGTACTCACTCTTCCAACCTGAATTTGTTTCAGAGGCCCCTCACCCCAGGGGCTGAGGCTCCATATCCAGAGGGGCTCCCTGTGAGTCAGACACAGGCACTACTGTGGAGAGACAAGAGTCCAGACTAGAGGCAGGGCTCACGCATTGATCCTGGGCCAGCTCAGTACCTCTGGCTGAGTCTCTTCACCTCTCAGAGTCCTGTCATCCTCATCTGTAAAATATAATGGTAAATTATACTGATTTTCATGCCTACCACAAGATATCTTTGTGAGTGCAGATCACAAGACCATGACTAAGTCCTCTGTCCACCATAAAATGTGAGGGCAGAGTTTAGGAACATCAGTGTATCCGACACGCTGTGCACACCGGTGGCAGACTCCCAGGATCATGCCTCTCCCAGGGCTGGGTGGGGAGCAGCAGAGCCCCTGGCGGACCACAGGACCGTCAGTGGCAAGGGCAGAGAAAGGTTTCACTTTCCAGTTCAGTGTTTTTTAATGAATGTAAATAATACAAGATAGAGCCAGTCTTTTGAGTACTTAGTGAGTGATAGAACAGAAAGAAAAGGCAACTGTGAGAAACAGAGAAAGAGTCAAGATGGGGAAAGGTAGATATGCCAGCCTCTAGTGCTACGCTGTACTTCTGGGTTCTGCTGGAATCTCACTGGACCTTGGTTTTCCCCACTGCAGAGTGAGGGCCAACCTCAGAGCATCCCCGGCACTATTTTGAGAGACCCTAACCGTAGATCCCAGACAGAGCCCCACCGTGGTTACGGTGGGGCCACAACAGTAAAACAGGGCTTGGTACCTGGGGTCCCGTTTTGATTGCTTTGAATTCCACTCATGCTTTAGGAAACTGATAAAGATCAAGAAGCCATAAATACCATGCTCAGGGCTCCAGAGAACCGGACTCTGATCAAAAGGATGCTGATCAAGTGTGCTGACGTGTCCAACCCCTGCCGGCCCCTGGAGCAGTGCATTGAGTGGGCTGCGCGCATCTCAGAAGAGTATTTCTCTCAGGTAAGATGCAGCTTCTGAAGTTCCCTCAAGTAAAAGAGAGAAACACCATGAGGACCATAGGAAGTAATGGACTTAAAACTAGAAGTGGAGTTCTAAATGAAATTCTGTCCTTGAAGAACATTGCTTATATTACAGGCTTACTGGCAGTGAATTCTGTTAGTTTTCCCTTATTTGAAAATGTGTTTTATTTTGCCTTTGCTTTCATTCTTTCAGGATATTTTCAACAGATATTTGACGTTTTCTCCTAATAGCACTTTAAAGATGTTATTACACTGTTGGCTGCCCCTCCCAGTTTCTCTAGGTAGAAAAAAATTCTCGTGGGGGAAAAATATATATATATAAAATGGCTAAAATTTTTCCAAATTTAGTGAAAGATAAATCTGTGTGCATATGAGAAACTCAACAAATCTAACCCATGCCCAGGTATGTCATACTCAAGCAGCTACTAGCCAAAGATACAGAAACAAAATTGAAATCACTCAGAGAAATGACATATTACTTACACTAACTTCATGTCAGAAACTATGGAGGCCAGAAGACCTCAGAACATCATCTTTAAAAAGTTGTTAGGAGAAAACTGTCACCCTAAAATTCTGTAACCAGTGAAAATATCCTTCAAGAATGGAGGCAAAATAGACACTGTCAAACTGTGGAGAACAGTGTGGAGGTTTCTTAAACTCTCACTAGGAGTAAAAGCACCCTGTGACCCAGCAACTCCACTGCTGGGCATCTACCCTGAGAGAACCGGCACTCAAAATGCATGCACCCCAGCATTCACTGCAGCACTGTTTATGATAGCCAGAACATGGAAGCAACCCAGATGTCCACTGACAGATGAGTGGATAAAAGAAGTTGTGGTGTGTGTGTGCTCAGTCGCTTCAGTAATATTCCATTGTATGTAAAAGGAAAGAACTCGTCAGTTCTAATGAGGTGGATAAACCTAGAGACTGGCATACAGGGTGAAGAAAGAAAGAAAAATATCGTATATAGTGCATATATGTGGAATCTAGAAGAACGGTGCTATCTGCAGGGCAGAAATAGAGATGCGGATGTAGAGAACAGACTTGTAGACACAGCGGGAAGGAGAGGGTGGGACAGATTGAGAGAGTAGCGCTGAAAATGGTGAATCACAAAACCACAATGAGATAGCACGTCACATCTGTTAGAATGGCTGTTATCAAAAAGATAGGAAGTATTGTCAAGGATGTGGAGAAAAGAGAGCCCTTGTGCACTGTTGGTGGGAATGTAAATTGGTGCAGCCACTATGGAGCTGCCTCCAAAAATTAAAAACAGAACTACCATGTGATCCAGTAATTCTACTTCTGGGTATTTATCCAAAGAAAACAAAAGCACTAATCACCCCAAAAGATACACACACTCCCACATTCACCGCAGGATGACTTACAGTAGCCAAGTTGGAAGCAACCTAAGCACCCATTGATAGGTCAGTGAGTAAGGTGATGTGGGTATGTGTGTGCACATATAATGGGATATTATGTAGCCATTAAAAAGAATGAACTCTTGCCATTTGGTTTATGCTAAGTGAAATAGAAAAAGACAACTATTATATCATCTAACTTATATGTGGAATCTTACAGAGAACAAATTTGTGGTTGCTAGCTGAGTGGATGCAAGATGGTTAAAGGGAGTCAAAAGGTACAAACTCCCAGCTATAAAATAAAGAAGTCATGGGGTTGTAATGTACAGCATGGGAACTGTAGTTAGCAACTTTCAAATATGCAGTACTGTATTACTAAGAGAGTAGATGTTCAAAGTTGTAATTATAGGAAAAATTCTGTAATTATATATGGTGACAGATGTTAAGTAGATTTATTATGGTAATCATCTTGCAATATATGAAAATTTTGAATTATGTTGTACATCTGAAACTAATATAATGCTATTTATCAAATTCCTCAGTAAAAATAAGATAAAAACACTTTAAAAAATGATAAATAGCTGGGTAACTAACTATAAAAGTTTTTTTCCTTGGAATTTCTCTAAATACATAGGACTATTTTAAGTACAAGTTATAACACTGAATTGTAAAGGATATAATATATGTAACCATAAGCTATATGGCAACTATAGCATAAAGGATGGCAGAAAGTAAAATGGATCTACCTGAATCCAGGGTTTCTACATGTTACATTAAGTGTTATAGTATTAGCTCAGTAGACTGAGAAGTGAAAGATATATTTAGTAATCCCAAAATGTACTTAGTAATCCCTAGAGCAATCAGTGTACCTTAAAAGCTAATAGATATATTACTATAATGGAATTCTAAAATTTATTAAATTATACAAAAGCAGCAGGAGAACAGTCAAATGGGAGCTCCAGCTCTAATCATCAGTACTTACTTCAGTGGACTAAACCCTCCAATACAGATCATCAGGATGGATCTTGAAAAAATAATCCCAACTACATGCAGTCTACAAAAGACACACTTAAAATATAAAGAACAGAGAGGTGTAAAGTGAATGGATGGAAAGAGATATACCATGGAGACTGTAAATATAAAGATTAGAACGGCTATATTAATCTCAGACAAAACAGACATCAAGACAAAGAATAGTACCAGAGATAGTGAGAGACGTCATAGTGATAAAAAGTCTTATAGGAAGACATAAGCATAAGTGTGTGTGTATCTAATAACAGAGCTTCAAAATAAATGAGACAAGTACAACATGGTTGGAGATTTTAGTACCCCCTTTCAGCAATTGATAGAACAATCAGTAAAAACACATAATCCCAACAACACTGTTAACCACCTTACCTTACTTAATGTTTATAAAACACGTATCACATGTCTACAGAATATTTATTAAGGACACTGATATGTTCACCAATATGCATCATGCTGGGTCACAGACAAGATTCAGTAAATTTAAAATAATTGAAATCATACAGAATCTATTCTCCAGGCACAGTGGAATTAAATCAGAAATTAGTAAGAATAAGGTACCTAGGTAAACACCAAATATTCAGAAACTGACATTTCTAAATAGTCTAAGGTTCAGATAAAGGAAATTAATCAAAGTATATTAAAATTGTGGGATGCAAGCAAAACAGTTATCAGAGGGACATTTATAATTAGTGGAAAAGCCCTAAAGTTAACATCTTAGGTTTCAGTTTAAGAAACTAGAAAGAGACAAAGTAAACCCAAAGTAAGTAGGAAAGAAGTAACATAAGAGCAAAAAAAATGAGCAAACAGTAAAGAAACACTAGAAAAAATTGAAGGGCAAATGGTGGAGTAGAAGGACTTGAGCTCATCTCCTCATGAAAACCCCAAAATCACAACTGCTGGACAACCTCATCAAAGAAGGATTGGCACCTACCTAGAAAGATGCTCTACACCCAAAGACCAAGAACCACAAGACAGGAGGACGAGCACTTTCACGATGTAATCAAATCCCACACCTGCTCAGGTTCTCCCACCGGAATGAGGTCTGAGCCCACGTTAGGCTCCCAGCCTGGGGGTCTGGCATCGGGGGGAGGAGCCCCCAGAGCGTTTGGCTTGAGTGCAGGAGCTCCACAGGACTGGGAGAGACAGACTCCATTCTTGAGGGCACACACAAGGTTTCATGAGCACTGGTGCCCAGGCCAGAGCAGTGACTCCGTTAGAGCCTGAACCAGACCTACCTGCAGGTTTTGGAGGGTCTCCTGGAGGTGGGGGTCGGCTGTGGCCCACTGCAGGGGCAGGAACACCAGTGGGGGAGGCCCTGTGGTAAATTCCTCAGCTGAGCTCTCCTAGAGGTCACCACTTTGGCACTGAGACCTGTCCCCACCCAGCAGCCTGCAGGCTCCATTTCTGGGATGCCTCTGGCCTTCTTGGATTGGAAGAATCAGTATTATCAAAATGACTCTACTGCCCAAGGCAATCAAATTCAGTTCAATCTCTCCCAAATCACCAATGGCATTTTTCACAGAACTAGAACAAATTTTTTAATTTGTATGAAAACACAAAAGACCCCAAATAGCCAAAACAATCCCAAGAAGGAAAACCAGAGCTGGAGGAATCAGTCTCCCTGACATCAGGCTATATTGCGAACCTATAGTCATCAAAACAGTGTGGTATTGGCACAAAAACAGAAATACTGATCAATGGAACAAGATAGAAAGCCCAGAAATAAACCCATACACCTGTGGTCCTTAATCTATGACAAAGGAGGTCAGAAGATACAATGGAGAAAAGACGGTCTCTTCAATAAGTGGTGCTGGGAAAACTCTCAGCTACATGTAAAAAATGAAATTAAAACATTCTCTAACACCATACACAAAAACAAAACTCAGTGGATTAAAGACCTAAATGTAAGACCAGATACTACTATAAAAGTCTTAAAGGAAAGCATAGGCAGAACACTCTAACATAAATCACAGCAGTTATCTTTTTGGATCCACTTCTAGATTAATGAAAAAATAAATGGGACCTAATTAAAAGCTTTTTGCACAGCAAAGGAAATCATAAACAAAATGAAGACAACCCACAGAATGGGAGAAAATATTTGCACATGAAGTGATTGATAGGGATTCATCTCCAAAATATATAAATAGCTAATGTAGCACAATATCAAAAAACCCAAATAACCCAATAGAAAGATAGTGAAAGTGAAGTCGCTCAGTCGTGTCCGACTCTTTGCGATCCCATGGACTGTAGCCCACCAGGCTCCTCCATCCGAGGTATTCTCCAGGCAAGAATACTGGAGTGGGTTGCCATTTCCTTCTCCAGGGGATCTTCCCGACCCAGGGACCGAACCCAGGTCTCCCGCATTGCAGGCAGACGCTTTAACCTCTGAGCCACCAGGGAGCCCTAATAAAAAGATGGCCAGATCTAAATAGACATTTCTTCAAAGAAGACATACATGTTCATCATCACTAATTATTAGAGAAATACAAATCAAAACTCTAATGATTTACCACTCACAGTGGTCAGGAATGTTCATCAAAGTCTTCAAACAATACATTCTGGAGAGGGTTTGGAGAAAGGGATCCCTCCTACACTGTTAGTGGAATGTAAATTGGTACAGCCATTATGGAGGTATAGAGGTTCCTTAAAAAGCTAAAAACAGCTACTATATAATCCAGCAATCCCATTCCTAGGCATATATCCTAAGAAAATCATTAAGTATACATGCACCCCCGTGTTCACTGCATCACTATAATAGCCAGGACATGGATGTAATCTAAATGTCTATCGACAGAGGAATGGAAAAGAAAATGGAATATTATTTAGCCATAAAAAATAAAACAATGCCATTTACAGCAACATGGATGGACCTAGAGATTATCATACTAAGCGAAGTAAATCTGAGAGACAGATATTAATATCACATCAGCTTTTATGTGACATCTCAAAAAATGATACAAAGGAACTTATTTACAAAACATAAACAGACTCACAGACTTCAAGAGAAAGGGATAAATTAGGAGTTTGGGATTAACAGATACACACTACTGTATATAAAAGAGATAATCAACAAGCTCCTACGGTATAACACAGGGACCACCACTCAATATTCTCTAATAACCTATGTGGGAAAAGAAGCTAAAAAGGAGTGGATATATATATATATATAAAACTGATCCATTTTGCTATACACCTGAAACTAATACATTGAAAATGAACCATACTCCAGTAAATTTTTTTAAAAAGATACATGTATAACTGAATCACTCTGCTGTATACCTGAGACTGACACAACATTGTAAATCAATTGTACTCCAGTATAAAATAAAAAGTAAGGAATATTTAAAAGAATAATAAACATTTTCAAAGCCAAAAGTTGGATTTTTTTTTGGCAAAATTAACAAAATTGGTAAATACACAGCTAAAATAATCAAGAAGGATGCAGATCACCAATATCAGGAATGTCACAATAAATGTGACCACTTAGATGAAATGGATGAATACCTTAAAAACTGTCAATACAATTTACCCTAACTGACAGGATTAATAATCCATAGTAAAGAAAGTCCATAGTAAAGAAAGTCCATAGTAAAGAAATTTTTTGTCAAAATGTTTTCATGATTTTTTTAAATGAAACTCTAAATCATTTCATTGAGGAATTCTGTCAAACATTTAAGGAATAAATAATGCTAGTCTTACAAATTAAACCAGAAAACAGAGGTGAGACATTTCCCAACTCATTTTCTGAAGCTGTTATTATCCTGGTACGTAAAGCTGACAAAGGCATCCCAGGAAAGAGTTACAGCTCATTACCCTCAGGAACACGTGCAGAGATTCTTAACTGAACAGCTGACCAGGGAAGGCGTGTCAGGAGAGCACCCACCCCAGGGCCCTGCTCTCTGAGCAGTCAGGCCGGTGGGCTGTGCATCTGAGGCTGTTATGCACCCTCCACCCGTTGCCACACATGGACCAGGGCAGAGATTCGCACGGAGCTGACCCTGCTGAGCCAGCACTGGCCTGACAGCAGAGGCTCCACCACAGCAGAAGCCCAGACTTGGCAGTATTCCCCACTCATCCTCTGCCCAGAGCCCCCAACCCTGCCTCCCACACCTCCTGGGGTGTGCTCCTAGCCCAACAGCTGGTGTAGATGGTCCCTGCCCTGCCTCCCAGGAAAGCCTGGCCTGAGCAGTCACAGCCAAGCTTGTGTGCCTCGGCCCCCAGGCCTGGAACAGCAGCAGCCCCTCCTGCTGGCTCCTGCCCTGGCCCGGAGTCTGGCACCGCCCACCTGCACAGGGAGCCCAGGCCTCTTCCTTGGCACTGTCCCCAGCACTGTCCGCAGCTCCTCGCACAAGTGTGTCTCTGCAGCATGGTGCTACGTGCAGAACGGCCCTTCCCGGGAAAACCCCCAGAGGTTGCCTGTTGTCCTCCAGTGGAGATTTCACGTTGAGAGCTGTAGCGAATCACTGTCACTTCCAAGGAAAGTCACCTGCCTTCAGCTGTGGAGCCAGTTCTTCCAGTGTCTCGGGCCTCGGACCCATCGATGTGCAGGGCGAGGTGGCCGTAACTTCTCACCAGTCCCTGCCACCCTGCTTGTGGTTGCCAGGCCTCGGAAAAGACAGAAGCAGAACGGAACCAGGGAGGCAGCTCCTGGCCAGCTGTCCAGAACAGCCCTGGGCTGGGGGGACAAGGAGGACTGGCCCGGTTTGCCCTGTGGGAACAGGTCCAGGTATAAGCGTTGGAGGGACAGGCTTCCAGCCCCAAGTGTAGGTCTTCTTTTGCTCCCGTGGAACACCTGAATTCTGGTCCCCGTATTAGACGCTTAACAGAGGTCCTTCACTTTCCCACAGCCCCACATGGCCCACAGAGCTCATTCACAGAGCCAGGTTCTGGCTGATGGCTGAATGCACTGCATACCTCCCATCCTCAGCCCTTGCTCTCACTGACCACTGTCCAGAGAAGCCAGGATTGGTCAGCAGGTCCACTCGTCCCAGGATCTCCACCCTCCCTGCTGGGTGCCCCTAGAGAACCAATTCCTGCACCCAGACCAGGCTTCCTAAGTGTTAACTCCCAGCCTGTCTTCCATGTTGAGCTGCCCCTTCCATCACTTTCTCACTAGCTGCCCACAGGGGCAGCCTGCCCAGACCAACAGAACAAATACCCTGGACCCCTGAGGATAGCTGTGCCTCCAGAGCCAGGAGATGGTTCCAGTCCTCTTGCCTGGCTCACCCCAGCCGTACTTGGTCCTGCACTCAAGACCCCTCATCCTGCCCCTTGGGTAGCCATCTATTTAACTCTCATCCTTGGCTGCCTGGCTCCCCAGGGATCTCTCAGTGATTCCCATGGCGCCGTCAAACCCTCCAAGTTCATACCTCACTCCAGGAAGGACCCCCTGCTTCATCATCACCCTTTGGGCATCACTTCATCCTTTCTCCTGGATCCTTTGATGAAAGCAACATGAGGAAAACAAAAAACAAGAAATTCCCTTATATCTTTTAAGATAAACTTGCGTCCTACTTCCCACTAGGATCTTCATTATATTTCCAGTTTTGTACACACACTATTGGAATACTGAAGATGTTTCTAAGGGTCTATCAGAGTACATAAAATCTTCATCCTAGAGCTTTTTTGCCTCAAGGGTGTTTAGACCTTTTTTAAATGAAACAATCTGGCCTGAGGTAAGAAGCAGACACTCGTCCCTTCTCTGTGAGGGGGGCTGTTTCTCCGCACTGTGGCCCTGGGTCAGGCCCCTGACATGCCCACAGGTGGGAGACGGCTGGGCAGACTGCTGTGCTCCTGCAGTGCAGGAACTCCACACAGCACCTGCAGGAGCTTCGGCAGGAGCCTTCAGGTGCTGAAGATGTGGGTTGGGTGGTCCCATCGGGGACAACATGACATGTCATGGAGGGTCCGGGTGCTTCGCTGGCGCTGTGACCGGCTTCTCCCATGAGCTCCCTGGGCTGCCCGGAAAGGCTCTGGTGGAGGGAATGCTTCTGGTGGGCATGGAGCCTGGTCCTGGGGTCTCCTAATTCTGGCATTTTCTGCCTTGCAGACAGACGAAGAGAAGCAACGGGACTTGCCTGTGGTGATGCCGGTTTTTGACAGAAATACCTGCAGCATCCCCAAATCCCAGATCTCTTTCATCGACTACTTCATCACAGACATGTTTGATGCCTGGGATGGTAAGAATGCACCGAGTGTATCTCCCTCAGTAATGGGGAGCCCACGTTAAGGACCGCATAGTGCTGTTCTGACTGTAGAGTATGTTCAGCGGCTCAGAGTGTGCAGAGGCCGAGAAGCCAGGCGCTGTCAAGGAGGTCCCGGCAGATGGGGCGCTCTCTGCTTTCTCCTCAGCTGCCCCCGGCTCCGGGGCTACCTGTTGTCCCAGTCGCAAAGATGAGAGCATTGAACACGGGGCTGAAGGGGCTGCTGGTCAAAAGCCCGGGATTCAACATTCTGAGGGAGCTCTTCTGCTGTCCCCTCACCCAGCTTCTCCACCTTCTCCAGTAGCCGACCTGCGGGCAGGCTGGTCTCTGACGGGGGCACGGCCCTCCTTGTAGCCCTCAGCGCGGGCGGAGCCCCCTGGCAGGTAGAGGGCTTTTAGGCAAGGGGCCCCTGCCGGGAGGCAGACCCATGTCCAGTCTGGATCCCGTCAGCAGGAGACGAGCCCATGCTGAGAGGCGGGGGACGGAGGACTGAGGTGGCGGAAGGCGCTGGGGCCTCGGGCCAGATTGCAGGCTCTGCTCACTGCTTCTGGGCCCAGACCAGATGTGGCCACTCCTGGCCCAAGTTTTCTTCACTAGCTTGCTGCTCGTGCCACGAGCTGCAGGTAGAAGGGGATAGGCTCAAGGAAGGGGGATGGGACGCCCCAGAGAGCTGGTCAGGGCTGGAATCAGGCAGCCCAGGCCCCAGGGTGCTGATTAATGGTGATAAAACGGGCGAGCCCCCTCCACTCTGTCCACTGGTGGCAGAGGCGCGGCGGGCACTGGGTGCAGATGGGGTTTCAGCCTATCGTGGGCCGTTCCATGTCTGCCGAGCACGGAGCACTGTCCCCTCCTGTCTGTCCCTCTCCTTAGAAAGCCTCCATGTGCATCCCGGGAAGGTGCAGTCTTATCACACTCCTGTCTTTCTTGCAGCCTTTGTAGACCTGCCTGAGTTAATGCAGCATCTCGACAACAACTTTAAATACTGGAAAGGACTGGACGACATGAAGCTGCGGAGCCTGCGCCCGCCTCCCGAATAGTGCGGTACCCCTGTGGTCACCGGGAAGGGCGGCCCGAGTTCCTTTCAGTATTAGCCAATCAGCCCCCCGACGCACAGAGCCTACGAGCGCACCCAGGGACGCGGTCACCTTCCCTAACCACCACCTGATGCCATTGCCGTAGAGCGAGGCTTCGTCCACTCACTGCGCCAGCCTGCTGCTGGGGCTCCGCGGAGAGTCTCAGAGAACACGGCTTGCATCAGCGTCCGTCTGTCCACACCTGAGCTCGGGAGGCCCAGCCAAGGACGCTGACAGAGTTTCTGATGATGACAGAGAATTTCTTGTTGCAGTTTCTCTCAATTATATTCAGCGCTTAAGAAGAGCTAATGGCAATAGGATCTTTTCCACATCATAGAAGGTGCAATCATTCACTTTGGAACACTACTGAAAGTGACTTCTCTTTTAAAATTAAACGGCATATGAAAAAGACAAAGAAATTCTGAAGTTGATTATTAATATCAATTATTAAAATGTTTTATTTATTTTATTAGAAGTTCACTATTTTCTATGAATTTAAAAATACTTCAAAGCCAAAGCCAACTTTAGATGCCATGACCAAATTTACATGATTCATAGTCATTAAAAATACGTATCACTTGGTGTATAGACTTATTTTCATAATGCAAATTTAAAATAAATGATACATTTTTACTGCACTATAGAAATATCTGTGTATGTTACATGTACCCCAATGTTCATCGCAGCACTGTTTATAATAGCCAGGACATGGAAGCAACCTAGATGTCCATCAGCAGATGAATGGATAAGAAAGCTGTGGTACATATACACAATGGAGTATTACTCAGCCATTAAAAAGAATACATTTGAATCAGTTCTAATGAGGTGGATGAAACTGGAGCCTATTATACAGAGTGAAGTAAGCCAGAAAGAAAAACATCAATACAATATACTAACACATATATATGGAATTTAGAAATATGGTAACAATAACCCTACATGTGAGACAGCAAAAGAGACACAGATGTATAGAACAGTCTTTTGGACTCTGTGGTAGAGGGCGAGGGTGGGATGATCTGAGAGAATAGCATTGAAACATGTATATTATCATATATGAAACAGATCGCCAGTCCAGGTTTGATGGATGAGACAGGGTGCTCCGGGCTGGTGCACTGGGATGACCCTGAGGGATGGGATGGGGGTGGTTCAGAATGGGGGACACATGTAAACCCATGGCTGATTCATGTCAAAGTATGGCAAAAACCACTACAATATTGTAATTAGCCTCCAACTAAAATAAATTTTAAAAAATAAGTAAATTTTTAAGTGAAAAAAAAAAAATTTGTGTATGTTAGGCTTTTCTGATTGATGTTAATTGGGAAAACTTTTGAAATCCAAGAAGGCACAATGGTTGTCTGAGGAGGCCTTATAAATAGTTGAGAAAAGAAGCGAAGCGAAAAGCAAAGGAGGAAGGAAAAGATATACCCATCTGAATGCAGAGTTCCAAAGAGTAGCAAGGAGAGATAAGAAAGGCTTCCTAAGTGAACAATGCAAAGAAATAGAGAAAAACAGTAAAATGGGAAAGACTAGAAATCTTTTCAAGAAAATTAGAGATAACAAGGGAACATTTCATGCAAAGATGGGCATAATAAAGGACAGACATGGAATGGACCTAACATAAAAAGATTAAGATATCTAAACCGAAGATATGAAGAGGTGGCAAGTATATACAAAAGAACTATACAAGAAAGATCTTAATAACCCAGATAACCATGATGGTGTGATCACTCACCTAGAGCCAGACTTCCTGGAATGCAAAATCAAGTGGGCCTTAGGAAGCATCACTACAAACAAAGCTAGTAGAGGTGATGGAATTCCAGTTGAGCTATTTCAAATCCTAAAAGATGATGCTGTGAAAGTGCTACACTCAATAAGCCAGCAAATTTGGAAAGCTCAGCAGTGGCCACAGAACTGGAAAAGGTATATTATTATTGCAATCCCAAAGAAAGGCAATGCCAAAGAATGTTCAAACTACTGCACAATTGTACTCATTTCACATGGTAGCAAAGTAATGCTCAAAATTCTCCAAGCTAGGCTTCAACAGTACGTGAACAAAGAACTTTCAGATGTTCAAGCTGAATTTAGAAAAGGCAGAGGAAGCAGAGATCAAATTGCCAACATTTGTTGGCTCACAGAAAAAGCAAGAGAATTCCAGAAAAACACCTGCTTTGTTGACTACACTAAAGCCTTTGACTGTGCAGATCACAACAAACTGTGGAAAATTCTTAAAGAGATGGGAATATCAGACCACCTTACCTGCCTCCTGAAAAACCTGTATGCAGGTCAAGAAGCAATAGGTAGAACCAGACATGGAACAACAGACTGTTTCAAAATTGGAAAAGGAATATGTTAAGGGCTGTATATTGTCACCCTACTTATTTAACTTATATGCAGAGTACATCTTGTGAAATGCCAGTCTGGATGAAGCACAAGCTGGAATCAAGTCTGCTGGGAGAAATATGAATAACCTCAAATGTGCAGATGATTTGCCCCTTATGTCAGAAAGTGAAGAGGAACTAAAAAGCCTCTTGATGGAAGTGGAAGGGGAGAGTGCAAAAGCTGGCTCAAAACTTAACATTCAAAACACAAAGATCATGGCATCCAGTCCCATCACTTCATGGCAAAGTGATGGGGAAACATGGAAAAAATGACAGACTTTATTTTCTTGGGCTCCAGAATCAGTGCAGATGGTGATGGCAGCCATGAAATTAGAAGACGCTTGCTCCTTGGAAGAAAAGCTATGACAAACCTATACACTGTATTAAAAAGCAGAGACATTACTTTGCCAACAAAGGTCTGTATAGTCAAAGCCATGGTTTTTCAGTAGTCATGTATGGATGTGAGAATTGGACCAGAAAGAAAGCTGAGTGCTGAAGAACTGATGCTTTTGAACTGTGGTGTTGGAGAAGAGTCTTGAGAGTCCCTTGGACTGCAAGGAGATCAAACCAGTCAACCCTAAAGGAAATCAGTCCTGAATAGTCATTGGAAGGACTGATGCTAAAACTGAAGCTCCCATACTTTGGCCACCTAATGCGAAGAGCAGACTCATTAGAAAAGACCCTGATGCTGGGAAAGATTGAAGGCAGGAGGAGAAGGGGACGACAGAGGCTGAGATGGCTGGATGGCATTGCCGACCTGATGGACACGAGTCTGAGCAGCTCCAGGAGATAGTGAAGGACAGGGAAGCCTGGCGTGTGGCAGTCCATAGGGTCGCAGAGAGTCAGACACGGCTGAGTGACTGAACAACCACTAATGGCCCCAGAAGCGCTCCAAAGGGCTCTTCTGTGCAGCAGCCAGAGCCCCAGCACCAGCTCTGCAGGCGACTCCCCAAAGTGAAAGAAATCGGACTTCACACTTATTTTTCCTAAAACTCTTATACTTGAATTTCTGAAAGTCTGCCTTATTTTGTATACAGTGTTTCTATAGAATATTCCTGATAAAAAACAGAGAAAATGGAATATTTCGTGAATTGACATTTTATAACTAATCTGTTTTCATCTGTATTTGGAGTCTTTGATTCCAGAAATTTATAACAGTTCTGTATCTTCACATTTTGAACAAGTTATAGTACCGTTTAAAAAAAAAGACAACAGTGACATGTCAAAGATCTTGCTGTTTCCTTTAAACTTGTATGCTTTTTTTCCAGATAAAAATGAAATTAAAGTATTTGTTTTAAAGAAAACATGTGTCACCTTTTCTTTGAAGTCTTATAGTTAAAATACTCTATCTTTTTCTCCGTATAAATAAAGAAGATACTTTTTTTTTTTTTTTTGACAGAAGAAATAAATAGTTAAATGACTTTTTGGGGTCACTAAGGGCCAGAATATGTTGAAGAATTCTCAGCGATACCTTTAATTCACCACTAGGTGCCCATTCAGAGAGACCATGTGCCCCGGAGGGCTGGCACAGGGGCTCCCAGGGATGGTCCTGGCTTCCTGATGCCCATTCACTCTGGAGGTCTGACAAGGCCAGCCCCTCAGGGTCTCTCTAAGGAAACAAACCCCCCCTTTTCCTGTGTGGAGACAGGTGACCCAAGTTGGTAACTGTTGACTGACGTGGGAAGAAAGTCCTCTCCCCTCCAGGAAAGAAGAGAGTGATCCCACGAGGAACTCAACCATCATGAGGCAGAGATAGAATAATCAGCAAGAGACTTTAGGATGAAAGCACTTAACATGTTTGAAGCAATGAAAACCATAAGGTAAACCAAGGTAGTTTTGGAAAAAAAAAATCTGAAAAAGAACCAGAGAGACATTCTAGGCATGAAGAACATAGTCATTAAAACAAATGGAAAACTTCTGTGTAGGTTTACCAGAAAACCAGACATAACTAAAGAGAGAAGTAGCCAATTGGAAGATTTAAGGAAATGACTCAATGTGTAGCACAGAGATTAAAAATGGAAAATGTGAAACCAATGTTAAAATATGGAGGGTAGAATGAGATGCTCCGAACTGTGTCTAAATTAGGTGATCTGGCGGGGAGGAGAAGTGGGGAGAAGCGCTGTCCAGAGAGCGCCTGGGAGTCCCTCCAGACCTGACAACCAACTCCTCATGTTACAGGGCACGTCAGATCTCAGACAGGACGACACAACACCGTGAAAATGCAGAGTGTTCGGCTTCAAGAGAAAAACCTGAAAGCCGTGAGAAAAGACAGATCGCTTACAAAGGAACGAGCGTTAGACTGCCATCAGAATTCTTATTTGCAACAACAAGACAAATAGTATTTCAAAATACTAAAGGAAATTGTCAGCCTAGAATTACATACCAAACTGGTTCAAGAGCGAAGGTAAATAAAGATTATTCCAGACATGCACATATGTTAATCATGAACAGAACACTATGGGGAAAAAAAACTGCTGAAAGATGTACTTCTTTAACGAGTTCAGAAAGAGGGGGTGGGGTATCTATAGAAAGCAATGGTAAGCACAGATTGGTAAACATCCAGACAAAATTAAGTAGGTATAGTTGGGGGAGCAGGGAATAATAGCAAGAAACAGGCACATTCTGAGGTTTCAGGGTATTTGAATTTGGGGGGAGATTATTCAACCTGCTCGGCTTCCCAGGAGGCTCAGTGGTAAAGAATCTGCCTGCCAAGCAGGAGATGTGGGTTCATTCCCTGAGTTGGGAAGATCTCCTGGAGGAGGAAATAGCAACCCAATCCAGTATTCTTGCCCGGGAAGTCCCATGGACAAAGCCTGGTGGGCATTAGTTCATGGGGTTGCAAAAGAGCTGGACACAACTGGGTGACTAAACCACAATTCATTACAGACGGTAACACCCACCCTGCACTCTCTCTTGTTCTTATCTGCTTGCTCTGATGAGGCAAGCTGCCATGCTGTGAGCTGCCCTGTGGAGAGGCCTACATTGTAAAGAAGCCAGCCTTCAGCCCACGGCCACCATGGAGTCATGCCGCCAACAATCATGCGAGTGTGCTGGAAGCAGATTCTGCCACAGCTGGGTCTTTGGATGAGACCACAGCTGCAGCAGACACCTGAGACCCTGGGCCAGAGGACCCACCTCAGCCACCCCCAGGTTCCTACCCACAGAAACGGGGAGATGGTAAACACTGTTCCTTGCCAGTAAATTTTAGGATAGTTACACAATAACAACTAATACACAGACAATACACAGCAGTTAAAAAGAATGAGGTAGAGCTGCAGATGTCAACAGGGAAAGGCTTAAGAATACTGAAAGAAAAGGCTAAGTTGCAGTATGATACCATTTGCGTCAATGTTTTGAATATCCGAAACAATACTCTATTGCTCATGGAAAAATTAATAGTAGGAGCATTAAAACGTTCAGGAAGTTTACCAAAGCTGTGAACTGGCTTTTGTGATACCAAGCTCCTGGTGTAGAGGAGCTAGAAAAGCTAGAAAAGCAAGTGCTCTTCCCTCCATACTCCCTTAGGTTCCCCTGTAAGATGCAAGGGCTTTCCAGTAAAGAACCCACTTGCCAACGCAGGAGATGTAAGAGACGAGTGTTGGATCCCTGGGTCGGGAAGAGCCCCTGGAGGAGGGGATGGCAAACCACTCCAGTATTCTTGCCTCGAGAATCCCACAGACAGAGGAGCCTGGTGGGCAGCTGTCCATAGGGTTGCAAAGAGTTGGACACGAGTGAAGCGACGTAGCACATACATGGGCAGAGATGCAAGTGTACAAGGCTCTATGTAGAAATGTTGCACAGGGACTTCCCTGGCGCTCCAGGGGTTAGGACTCTGTGCTTCCACTGCAAGGGGTGCAGGTTCGATCCCTGATCAGGGAACTAATGCCGTGCTGCGCAACCAAAATTAATCACGTCATAAACGGAGAACACGTGAAGAGCTGTTGACTTTGCATTCTCCCCACTGGCAGCGCTGACTGCAGTGGAAGCAAGGGGCTCTGGGGCACAGCAGCTGACTCAGCCCAAGCCCTGATCTGTATTTTAGGGAGACTTTCCAGGAAACTCATTCAAGAGTTCTGATAAATCCCTTCCAGTGCAGCTAGCCTGAGGGGGTTCTTCAGTCTCAAAGTCAAGGCCCCCGACCATGACCAGGAGGGCACACTGCAACTTCACAAAGGCAGTGATCTCAGGGGCAGGGGAGGCACTGTCACTGGAGAGACGTTCAAAGGGACGAATCTAAAGCAGACACGGCAAAACGTTACCATTAGTTCTGGTGATGGGTATGTGCTGCATGCTAAGTTGCTTCAGTTGTGTCCGACTCTTGTGACCCATGGACTGTAGCCCACCAGGCTCCTCTGTCCATGGGATTCTTCAGGCAAGAATACTGGAGGGGGTTGCCATGCCCTCCTCCAGATCTTCCCAAGCCAGGGTCTCTTACATCTCCTGCATTGGCAGGAGGGTTCTTTACCACTAGCACCACTTGGGAAGCCCTGGTGATGGGTATATCTGTCTTTTAAAAATGTATCACTGTACTCTTCTAAATGTTGAAATAGTTCATCATTTTTTTTTTTAATGTGGTCACCATGCCTGGTGATTAGATGGCTAGGAGAATATGTTAAGTAGAGAAAGCCTAAGTGCTATATATACAACACAGGGAAGCCATATGAAAAAACAGCAATGAACTCAATATAAAAATATTCTAGATACCAACCACAATAAATCAAAAGAAACGAAATGTTTCTCATTCATTTTACAAAAAGTGTACTTCCCAAAATACCGATTTTTGTGAACTCAATAACCAGTAGGAAAACATAGGAAAATGATATGAACAGAAAGTTCAAAGCATAAAATGATTCCAGTTTATGCTAAGTCTCACTGATAGTGATTGAAATGCAAAGTAGAACCAATTTGAGATATTTCTCACTTTTAAGGTTAGTAAACAAAAGAGACAGTGTTGGTAGAGTGTGGACACAGGCACTCTTACATGTGGCGGCGAGTGTAAACGGTATAACCTCTGGAGGGCAGCACTGCTGAGGGTGCCCGGATCACAACTGTAGGTGCATCATGGCCGAGCAGTTCCACTTCCAGAAACACCTTCCTAAAGCCATGTTCAGTCATGTCCAACTCTGTGACCCCACGCACGGTAGCCCGCCAGGCTCCTCTGTCCATGGGATTCTTTCTCCAGGCACGAATACTGGAGTGGGTAGTCATTCCCTTCTCCAGGGGATCTTTCTGACCCAGGATTCGAACCCAGATCTCCCACACTGCAGGCAGATTCTTTACCATCTGAGCCACGAGGGAAACCCCAAAGATATGCTCAATATGTGGAAAAAGATACATACACAGAATTGTTTATGACAGCCCTGCTCGTACTAGTAAAAGATTGAAAACACCTTAAATGTCTATGATTTAAGAAGGGTGAGTAAATAAATGATGGTTTGTCCCTGCAATAGAATCCTATGCTTTTTTTAGGTATAAAAAGGAATGAGAAGGTTCCTCACGTGCTAATATGGAGAGATTGCCAAGATATAACACAGAATAATGCACATACATGCTAGCATTTGTCTAAATACTACATAAACAAAATCTCTGGTTATGCACACACGGAACAGGTGACATGGATTACCTGTGGGGACCAGGGGTCACTCTGTGTCCATATGTGAATTTTGAACGGTGCTCCTGAGGAATGTAAAAGATCTGAATAAATGAAAAGGCAAACCCTACTTTCAGGATAAGTTAATTTTGTAAAACTGTCAATTTCTCCCTAACTTATTCTATGAATTCAAAGTCGTTTTAATGGAGTTGTCATTCTCATGTTAATCTATCATATGAAGGAAAATCAGGAACATTCTGAAAATGATGAGTGAAGAGAAAGGACTAGCCTAAGACATGAAAACATAAAAAGCTGCCATGATTAAAACACCGAGACACTGACCCCTATTTACATGAATACATAAAACTGAATAGAGCCAGGAGTATATCAGAACAGACACAGGGGCTCAGTAGGACAGTACAGCTGCTGCTCCACACCACTGGAGGGAAGATGGACTTACTCCATACATGTTGTGAGGAGGACTGCGTAGCTATCTGAGAAAGTGATTCCTAGTGTGCCAGCGCTTTAGAACTGAAAATGAGATGGTTGGATTGGCATCACCGACTCAACGGACACGAGTTTGAGCAAGTTCCAGGAGATGTGAAGAAAGCCTGGCATGCTGCAGTCCATGAAGTCGCAGAGAGTCAGAAAGACTTACCAACCAAACCACAACTGGTGGCCCTGAGGCTAAGACTCCACGCGCCCAATGCAGGGGGGGCCCACGTTTAACCCCCGGTCTGGGAACGAGATCCCACATGCCACAACTACAAGTTCGCAGGCCACAGCTAAAGATCAAAGATCCTGCATGCCACAACTAAGACCCCGTGCAGCCAAAATTTTTTTAAAATTATAGAAGTGAAAATTAAACATACAAGCATTAGAAAAAAAATGAAGAAAATATCCTTATCACCTCACAGTGGAAAAGGCATGATATAAAATACAGAGTTTATTTCACAACAGAACAACAAAACCCTGCTAATTTCACCCAAGTTTAAGAGACAAGACAATCTGCCCCTGGGCCAAAGCGAGGAGGGGCTGGAGAGGGATGGGGAAGCTGGAACACAGCACTAACTCAAGCAACAACCAGCGAGATGGGGACCACAGGGAAACCTCAAGGGTGTGCACCACAGCTGTTTATAAGTTAGAAACTGGGAACAATCAAAATGCCCAGCAAAGGGGACTGTTGAGAAGAAAAGTTTGGTGTGATTCCAAAACAGAGTTGCTTGCAGTCACTAAAAATAATGATTTAGTAAATCAGGGAAACGGGACAACCTCAAGGCTGTGTTATTAAATGAAAACTCATTGAAGAATATGGAATGACCCATTTTGGAAGGAGAGGAGAAGATTCATGTGATTAGGAAAAAAAAACTGGAAGGAAGGAAATGCACTGGCATTTTATGGGGGCTGTCTGTGGAGGCGGGGGCTGTCTGTGGAGGCAGGGGTCACTGGGGCTTCACTGCCAGCCTTGTGCTTTTCTGGGTTTCTCTAAATGTAATACCTGTGGTTATTTCTATAACTCCAAGGTTTGAAATCTGAATGACGGATGAGGTGGTGTGAGTCCATAACCAGGATTCGAGAGGGGAACCACCAGTCCAGACGGGGATGTGACCGCTGAGGGCCTGTGGACACCAGAGGAGGGAGGCAGCTGGAGGTGGACTCTGGACTCTGCAGTGAAGCCTACCTCATGTTTAATTCTGTGGACACAACACAAGCTTGAGGCAGTCAGGGGCAAGGCGGGGAGGGGGCAGACGAAGGGCGCAGCTCTAGTCCCTGCTGCTGGGGTCCCTGGGGCGGCCGCGGGCAAGGCCTGAGCCCCCAGGCACTCCGAGGCGGGGGAGAAGCAGAGCAATAATCGTGTTCCACACCTTCCACCTCCTGCCTGAGCCTCACAGAGGACTCGGCAGGAACGGACAGTGGTGAGTGGGTGCTGCCCGTGTCTCCTCGGGAGCAGAGAGAAAGGTCTGTCTGCCCACCTTGTTTGAGCTGAACCTTTCCAGCAAGGGGAGAAAAAGGTCAAAGGAAAGTAGGAAGCAGTCTTGCTCCCCCATCTTCTTCAAAGAAATAACTGGATGTGGAAGAACGGGCTTCTGAGTCACAAGGAAACCTTGTCCCCAAGGATCGGGATCAGAAACAATGGGGAAAGGAGTTATTAAAACCATGGGCTCACAACAAGCTCAGGAAGAAGCTGAATAAACTTTGAACAGTTTGTCTCATCCTGCTATAAAAAGAGGAAATTTCAGAAAGTCAGGGACCATCACGTGCGTACAGTTAGAAGCCCTTTCACTCCACCGACACGGTCACGGCTCGCGTCACGAGAGAAAAGCGCATCTTTGCTCCTCCCACAAGGCCTGTGCACCAGAAAACGAAACCTCTCAGTGCACCGGCAGTGTGGGCACTGCCAGCAGCTGGCTGGACACGTCGCCTCCTGGCCCTCTGACCTGCTGCCCAGAGCCTGCCCTTCAGCAGTCTGGGCCCAGCACGCTGATTTTGAAAAGGTTTAACAGACACTCTCTTTGTAGAATGAAGGGCCCTGCAACATGGTGTTCTCACAAGCCACCCTTCCCATTTCCTGTCACCCCCACCTCACCAACCCCTCAGACCCCAGCTGAAAGGCCCCATTCTTGTCTCGTGGAAAAGATCCTATTTAAAACCGAGAAAAGGAGGAAACACACTCAGCCGTCAGGAAGCAATAGCATTAACTCAGGGGCCAAAAACAACACTGCAGGCCGAGAACAATGCAGGAGGCGGCGTGGGGAGGACTGAGGCTTCGCCGGGCGCTTCTGTCCCGGAGACTGAGAGGGGGCCCGAGCGCGAGTCGCTCACGGAGTGTGGAGTAGGCAGTGTTTCTAATAATAGAAGAAATAAGAATTTATCTGAGCATTTTCATATATTAAAAATATGTTTCCTTCTGGACAGAGATTGGCTTCACATGAGGCACTGGTCTCTCACTCCACTGTTCAGCTTAAAATATCCCCAGGTACCTAGTGATGTGGCCACAGACCTGCAGGTGTGGTGGAACTCTCAAAAAGAAAATGATTTCGGAAGAGAAAAAAAAATTTACCTTCCAAATGATTTTACAAAAAGTAAAGACTCAAGTTTCCCTTAAGATTAACTTTCAAAAACTGAAAATTAAAAATACTATTTTCAATAAGCTCCACTCCAAGAATGTAGTTTCCAGAAATTTCACACAGAATTAAAAAATGAAGATAAAAAAGCTAATGGGAGGATAAAACATGCCAGGATGTCCCATAATTGCTCCAAGTAGCAGCAAGTTTAGCTTAGAGTTTCCTGGCAGTCAAAGGGAAAACAGAACAAAATTGATGTCAATTCTTAAAGAGATGGGAACACCAGAACACCTTACCTGCCTCCTGAGAAACCTGTATGCAGATCAAGAAGCAACAGGTAGAACCAGACATGGAACAATGGACTGGTTCCAAATTGGGAAAGGAGTACGTCAAGGCTGTATATCGTCACCCTGCTTATTTAACTTATATGCAGAGCACATCATGCGAAATGCCAGGCTGGGTGAAGCACAAGCTGGAACCCAGATTGCTGGGAGAAATATCAGTAACTTCAGATAGGCAGATGACACCACCCTTATGGCAGAAAGCAAAGAGGAACAAAAGAGTCTCTTGAAAGTGAAAGAGGAAAGTGAAAAAGCTGGCTTAAAACTCAACATTCAAAAAACAAAGATCATGGCATCCAGTCCCATCACTTCATGGCCAATAGATGGGGGAACAAGGGAAACAGTGACAGACTTTATTTTCTTGGGCTCCAAAATCACTGTGGATGGTGACAGCAGCCATGAAATTAAAAGATGCTTGTTCCTTGGAAAGAAAGCCATGACAAACCTAGACAACGTATTAAAAAAAGCAGAGACATTACTCTGCCAACAAAGGTCCATATAGTCAAGAAAGAAAGAAAAGAAAGAAAGTGAAGTCACTCAGTCGTGTCTTACGCTTTGCGATCCCATGGATTATAGCCTACCAGGCTCCTCCATCCATGGGATTTTCCAGGCAAGACTACTGGAGTGGCTTGCCACTGAGTCTAAGCTATGGTTTTTCCTGTGGTCATATACGGATGTGAGAGTTGGATCATAAAGAAGGCTGAGCACCAAAGAATTGATGCTTTTGAACTGTGGTGTTGGAGAAGACTCTTGAGAGTCCCTTGGACTCAAGGAGATCAAATCAGTCCATCCTAAAGGAAATCAGTCCTGAATATTCATTAGAAGGACTGATGCTGAAGCTGAAGTTCCAATACTCTGGCCACTTGATGAGAAGGGCCGACTTATTGGAAAAGACCCTGATGCTGAGAAAGATTGAGGGCAGAAGGGGACGACAGAAGATGAGACAGTTGGATGGCATCACTGACTCAATGGACATGAGTCTGAGCAAGCTCCAGGAATCGTGAAGGACAGGGAAGCCTGGCGGGCTGCAGTCCACGGGGTCACAAAGAGGTGGGCACGACTGAGTGAGTGAACAACAACAACGTGACATAAAGACCTTAGAACAAAGCTCCAAGTTCAGGTTTAATGCTAACTCTCACTGCCTGCAGGAAGGCCACCATCTCTGCTTCACTGATGCTGGGGTTGCCTCCCGCACCGAATGCTTACCCTGTAGCTATCAGTGACGGTTTCAGCAATGGACAGGTGACCCTATCCTGCCCAGTAAGCCTTAAGGAGAAATCTGCAAGAATGATTGTGAATCAAGTTCTCACTCCCCCCAGAGAGCCACAGAAAGAGTCTCTCTCTCTCTCCCCTCTCTCTAGGTGGGTTGGGTCTGGATGTGATACCCAGCACTGTTGCAGCCATATTGTTCCTAGTTCAAGGATGAAGCCACCTCCAACAGAGAGAATGGTGAAGGATGGAAGAAACCTGGGTTTTCAGTGTTATCAACCAGCCCTGGAACCCTCAAAACTCTAGACTTCCTGTTCAGTGAGATAACTGCCTGTCCTGTGGGAGAATACTAGATTCATTCAGGTTTTTTGTTTCTATGGAAACAAAATGTAAAAGCTCAGGTTTTAGAGGGCAAACACAAAACTAGAAATGGGAATTTTCTACACATAACAGAAATCTTGAAGAAATAAGACTATTCATCCCAGCATTATGCTTTTTTCTTCAAATCCATCACAGGAATGGAGGAACACCCCTCAGCAGACATTTTCCTCAAGCCAGACAGGTCTATGTCAGCCTGTCTGTAAGGACATCAACTTATGACATAGCCTGCCACATGTGGGAGCCCGTCTCTGGTGCAGGAAAGGCTAGAGAGAGACCTCTTTGTCATCAAGCCTCTGCCAGCTCCTATATAACATATGTGGCAGAGCCAGGCCCATTTGAAAACTTAACACATGTGCCAGAAAGAAAACTACCACAATCCAGAATTATTTAAAAGAGCAGAAGACTGGACACAGTCTTAATATACATCATTGAGTGAGTAGAGGCAGATATGCATCATAAGTTACTCGTCAAATGTATGCACAGTATCTGAGAGAGCCATAAAAAAGAAAGGGGGAGACTTCCCTGGTGGTCCAGTGGTTAAGAATCCACCTTGCAATGCAGGAGTCACTGGTTTGATCCCTAGTCGGGGAGCTAAGATGCCACATGCCACAGGGCAGCTGAGTCATCACGCCGTAACCAACGAAGCACACGCGCCACAAGTAGAGTCCGTGTGCCACGGCAGAAGATCCTGCATGATGCAACTCAGACTTGATGCAGCCAAACATTAAAGAAATAAGAAAGAAACCACTATTCACTAAGTAAAAAACTTGTAGAACACGGTGTAGAGCGCTCTTGCCTGGAGAATCCCATGGACGGAGGAGCCTGGTGGGCTGTAGTCCACGGGGTCGCGAAGAGTCGGACACAGCTGAGCGACTTCCCTTTCACTTTTCACTTTCATGCACTGGAGGAGGCAATGGCACCCCACTCCAGTACTCTTACCTGGAAAATCCCATGGACGGAGGGGCCTGGTGGTTTATAGTCCATGGGGTTGCCAAGAGTCAGACACAACTGAAGCGACTTAGCAGCAGCAAGAGGAGAGAAATATATGTATTTCCTTACAAATGGTATCATGACCTAAAAAATTACTCAAACACTTAGCAACTTAAAAGAACAGACATTTATTATCTCGGTGTCTGTGGGTCAAGAATTTGGGGGTGCCTTTGTAGGATGGTTCTGGTTTAGTCTCTCTCTCAGAGTTACAGTCAAGATGTTACCCAGGCAGTGGTATCAGTAAAAGTGGAGTAAGGACCTTCAAAAATTCTAACCAACCTCCAGAAAGGCAGTAAGAAAACTGACAAAAGTGGTCAGAACCAGCTTTTCAGAATCTGGAAATTAACCAGAAGATTTCAGCAATCTGGGAAGTTTCAATCAAGAAAAGTGACCAAAACTCAGTAACGACAGTGAGCTTTGGGGCAATTTAACTTGTCTTATTTCCACCCCCCTCTCTCCGGCTCCATGATAGCCTTGAAAATCAACAACCACAATCACAGTGGAAAACAGCAGCCTGGCAGACAGCAGGAGAGGCAAGCTGGGGTCGGCGCTTCTTGAAAGCCTCATTCCCACAGAACTGCCATCATGTGACCTGTCTGGTAGCTCCCGGAAGCCTCAATTGCAAGGCTGCCCTAATTGATTAGACTTGGAGCTTGTCCAGTGAGGAAAGTCTTTTCCCTGAGGGTGTTGGTAAAAACATTTCAAGGTAATTTTTTTTGATGCTATGGCTACTGCACGCTATTGAGGCAAACAACAGGCTACCTCAAAAAGTTTAAAAGTAAAATCTAGGGCAGGAGATGTCCATAAGGGCTTTGAAAATCTGAAATGTTCCCCAGAATCCAGAAGGCTGAGGCACAGGTAGTAGGATTGTGTAAATGCTCAGAAAGGAACTGATAAGGCCCTCTCACCACAAGCTGACACCGAGGCTCTTTACAAGCAGAAAGTGAAGTGCAAGGCAGAGATATTACTAAGTCTCTGGCCGAGTGTTGAAGGCATACCACGACAAGCATACAGAACCCCTTGGCAATGACCAGGTGATTTATTGTTCCAGGCATTAAAGGAAATCTTTGACCAACTGTTAGCACTAATCTAACTAAGCAGAGACGTCAGTGGACACACACCAAAAAGCATACAGACCTTACAAAAATAGTTCAGAGAAGTTACCCAACAAGTAACTTCAGCAACTACAGAAACCTCTGAGGATGAGGGAAGAACCTGATTTCCAAAGCCACCACATTATATTAATTTAAGTGGCTAATTTTCATGAAAATATCACAAGACATGCGAAGAAACAAAAAAAAATGTGATCCAGATACTGGGCGGGGCAGGGGGCAAAACCTTATCAATAAGAAATAGTTTCAAAGACCAGACTAGAGACTTTAAATCAGCTACTTAAAATATATTCAAAGAACTAAAGGAAATACTATTTGAACTAAAGGAAAGTATGAACACAATGTATTACCAAAGAGAGTATCAATAGAGAGAGAGAAATTATAAATAAAGAGTCTAGAGTTATAAAGTACAATGACTGAAATGATAAATTCACTATAGCTATTCAACAGCAGAGTTCAGCAGATGCAAGAAGGAATTGGTAATCTTGAAGACAGGTAAATCGGGTTTACCAGTCTTGAAAAGCAGAAAGAAAAATAACACTGAACAAAGCTTCAGAGACTAGGGCAGCATCAAGTGCACCAGCAGAGCATAAGGAGAACTCCAGAAGGAGAGGAACAGGGCAAAAGGGGTGTTTGAAAAATAATGGCAGAAAATTGCCCAAATCTGATGAAAAACATTTGCCTACAGACCCAAGAAGCTCAATGAACTCCAAATGTGATAAACTCAAAGACAACCATACCAAGACACATCATAATCAAACTATTGAAAGTCAGAGAAAGAGAATCTCAAAAGCCAGAAGAGAGAAGTGACTTAGTACATATTATGTGTAAGACATCCTCAATAAGAGCAGCAGCCGATTTCTCATCATAAAACTATGGAGGTCAGAAGGCAGTGACATGCCATGGCACTGGGATGTGGGTGGGCATCTGATATATAAAGATTTAATGTGGATAATAATAACACAAAGCAAGGGAGAAATAGAAATGCGTATGAGCAAAATTTTACATGTTATTGAAATAAAGTTGGTATTAATCTGAACTCAATGATCAGATTATTAGAAATGAAGATATCCAGAACAACCACTAAGAAAATAATTCAAAAGACACAAAAGAAATGACAAGGTAATTTAAATGGTGCACTAGGGAATATCTGTTTAACAGAAAGAAGGCAGTTGTGGAAAAATAGAGCAACAGAAAAGATGTGAGACACAGGGAAAACAAATAGCCAAAAGGAAGGCGTAAATCCCACCTTGTCAGAAAGGACACTCAAGTGGACCAAACACTGCAACTAAGGTGGAGACTGTCATAAGGGACTTTTTTTTGAGGGGGGGGCGGTTATAACAATCAAACTACATGCTATCCAATCAATACAAGAGACACACCTTAGATTCAGAGACAAAACATGTTGAAACTAAAAGGATACAAATGATCTATCCCTCAGCAACTGAAAGAGAACTGCAGTGGCTATACTGATATCAGACAAAATACACTTTAAAACAACAAACAATTGTTAACAGGGACAGAGAAGGACATTTTATCATGCTAAAAGAAGCACTCTATCAAGAAGATTTAACAATTATAAACATATACCTAATAAGAGAGCACTAAAATGCATGAAGCAAAGACCGAAAGAACTGAACGGAGAATTAGACCATTTAACAATAATCATCGGCTGCTGCTGCTGCTAAGTCGCTTCAGTCGTGTCCGACTCTGTGCGACCCCATAGACGGCAGCCCACCAGGCTCCCCCGTCCCTGGGATTCTCCAGGCAAGAACACTGGAGTGGGTTGCCATTTCCTTCTGCAATGCATGAAAGTGAAAAGTGAAAGTGAAGTCGCTCAGTCGTGTCCGACTCCTAATCATCGGAGGAGTCCTCAATACCCCACTTTCAATGATGGGTAGACAGAGGATCAACAAGGAGATAGATTTGAACAACACTATAAAGCAACTAGGCTTCAAAGATGGCAATAGTGGCAAAGAACCCGCCTGCCAATGCAGGAGACACGAGACACAGGATCAGTCCCTGGGTCAGGAAGATCCCCTGGAGGAGGGGTGGCAACCCACTGCAGTATTCTTGCCTGGAGAATATGACAGGCCATGATACAAGGCTCGATAAGTTTAAAAGGACTGAACTCATACAAAGTATATTCTTTACTCAAAATGGAATAAAACTAGAAATAAATAACAGGAAAATTTGAATATTCACAAATACGTGGAAGTTGAACAACATAATCCTTAATCACTAAAAGATCAATGAATAACAAGAGAAATTAGAAAATACTTTGAGATGAATGAAAATGAAAATATAAGGGGCTAAAATTTACGGAATGTAGCGAAAGCAGTGCTTGCAGAAAAATTTACAGCTGTAAATTATACATTAAAAAGATGACAACTCAAATCAACAGCCTTCTACCTTAATAAGTTAGTAAAAGAAATGCAAACTAAATCAAAGCAAACCTTAGGAAAGAATAATAAAGATTATAGCAGAAGTAATTGCAACAAAGACAGGAAAACAATAGAGAAATATCAACAAGACCAGAAGTTGATACTTTGAAAGATGAACAAATTGAAAAGCTTTGGGCTAGATAGAAAATAAAAGAGAGAAAATCATGAATGAAAGATGGGGTCACAACACTACCAGCCTTACAGAAATAAAAAGGATTATAAAAGAATACTATGAATAACTATATAACAACACTTGAGATAACTAGGTGAAATGTACAAATTCCTAGAAAGACACAAAATAATGAAACTGACTCAGTAAGAAATTGAAAAGCTGAATAGATCTATAATAAGCAGAGGTAGAAGTAGTGATCAAAAAATTTCCCACAAAGAAAACCTCAAGACCAGATGGCTTCACCACTGTATTCTACCAACATCTAAAAAAGGATTAACACCAATTCCGTTCAAATTCCTCCTAGAAACAGAAGAGGAAGGAACACTTCCCAGATCATTTTGTGAGGTCAGTATTACCCTTCTGGCACCAAAACTAGACAAATATATATCAAGAAAACTATCAATCAGTGTCATTTATAAATACAGATGCAAAAATCCTCTACAAAACGCTAGCAAACTGAATGCAGCTACACATAAAAACGTGAGATTTATCTCAGGAATGCAAGATTGGTCCAATGTTGGAAAGTCACTGTAACACATTTTACTCAAAGAATAAAACTACATGATTATCTCAAGAAGCATTTGATAAAATTCAACACTCTTTCATGATAAAAAAAATACCAATAAACTAGACATAGAAAAACCCACAGCTGACTTCTTGCTTAGTGGTGCAAGACTGGAAACTTTCTGCCCAAGATCAGGAATGAAACAAAGATACCTGCTCTCAATACTACTCAACATTGTACTGAGGCAAAGTACCAGGAAAACTGGGGGGTAAAAAGAAAGAAAAGTCTCCAGATCAGAAAGGAAAAATTAAAATTATGTCTATTTGCAGACAATATGATCTTATATATAGAAAACCCCAAGGAATACACACACACACAAACCCATTAGACCTAATGTTGGGGATCAGAGGGGTTTCCCTGGTGGCTCAGATGGTAAAGAATCTGCCTGCATTGCAGGAGACTTGGGTTTGATCCCTGGCTTGGGACGATCCCCTGGAGAAGGGAACGGCTACCCACTCCAGTATTCTGGCCTGGAGAATTCCATGGACTGTATAGTCCATGGGGTCACAAAGTGTCAGACACGACTGAGCAATGTTCACTTTCATTTTCACTTGTGATCAGAGCAGGCCACTCCAAGATATGCCACCATGGCATACTGATGATCTTGAGTTGAAGTTCTTTGAGAAATAGAGGACAAAATGATATAAAAAATACTCTGACCTCCCTGTTTCCCCCTTAAAGAGGGAAGACAATCTCCTCCCTATACCAGGAGAACAGAAAGCATCCTTATCACCAGAGTTAGGGAATTCAAGGCTAAGAAAGCTGTATAAACAAGTTTTACAACTTTAAGCACAAGCCCCTTCATTAAATTTTCACAAATAATTGTTTCTTTGTTCAAAATTGATATATAAAATATCCTGCTTTGGTCACTTTGGGAGTCTCATTTGTATGAGACCTCCATGTGTACAAAATAGTTCCTTTCCCTCCCATTAATCTGTTTTGTGTCTATTCGATTATTACACCAGCCAAAAGAACTCAAAAGGGGTAGGGGGAAATGTCCTCCTTCCAAAAGCAGCAAGGTTGCAGGATACAATTTCAATATATAAAAATCAAGCCTATCACTTCACTGCATGTACAGCACAAACTAACACAACATTGTAAAGCAATTATATTTCAATAAAAAATCATCTACTTCTACACACTATGAATGACTAAGAATGAAATTAAGGAAATATAGGTAATATCTAATAATCTATAATGGAAAAAGATCAACTATATATACTGTTTGAATCAATAATAAATACTGAATAAAGAATCAATGATATATACTGTTGTGGTTGTTCAGTCACTAAGTTGTGTCCAACTCTTTACGACCCCGTGGACTGCAGCATGCCAGGCTTCCCTGTCCTTCACTCTTCCCTGGAGTTTGCTCAAATGCATGTCCACTGAGTCAGTGATGCCATCCAAACATCTCATCCTCTGTCGCCCCCCTGCTCCTCCTGGTATATTAAATATACCCTTCCAATAGCCACATGTTCAAATCTCAACCCCATGCCTCAGAAGTGACTTTATTTGTAATAGGGTCACTTGTAGATGTAATTAGTTAAGACGAGGTCACACTGGGATAGGGTGGGCCCCTAAATCAATATGACTGGTGTCCTTATAAAAAGGTGCCACGTGTGATGCACCTACACGCCAATGAACACCAAAGGTTGCTGGGAAACCACCATAAGCTAGGAAGAGACAAGGATGGATCTGCCTATAGGATTGAGGAGGCATGGCCCTGAAGATACCTTGATTTCAGACTTCTAATCTTCAGAACTAAGAGAAAGCTGATCCCTGTTGTTTTAAGACACCCAGTTTGTAGTCCTTTACTATGGCAGCCCTAGGAAGCTAATACAATCCACAGATTGATCTATGGATTCAACACCACCCCTTTTAAAGGCCCAATTGCCTTTTTTTTTGTCAAGCTGATCCTAAAAATTCATATGGAAATACCTAAGACCTGGATAGCCAAAACAATCTTGAAAGAGAACAAAGTTGGAAGATGCACATTTCATCACTTTAAAACTTTCTATATGTGCTAAGTTGCTTCAGTTGTGTCTGACTCTTTGTGATCCTATGGACTGTAAGCCCACCAGGCTTCTGTCCATGGGGACTCTCCAAGCAAGAGTACTAGAGTGGGTTGCCATACCCTCTTCCAGGGGATCTTCCTGATCCAGAGACTGAATCTGCATCTCTTATGTCTCCTGCATCAGCAGGAAGGTTCTTCATCACTAGCACCACCTGGGAAGCCCAAAACCGTCTATAAAGCTTCAGTAATGAAGACTGTGTAATATCTGCATAAGGACAGGTGTACAGGTTAATGGGGTAGAATTGAGAGTCCAGAAATAAACCCTTACATTTATGATTAGCTGATTTCCTACAAGCGTGCCAAGATCTTCCAATGGGGAAAAGAACAGTCTTTTCAACAAATGGGGCTGAGATAGCTGGATATCTCCATGCAAAAGAATAAAGTTGGACCCGTACATCACACCACATAAAAAAATTAACACAAAGCAGATCAAGGGCCTAAACATGAGAGCTAAAACTACAAAACTTTTAGATGAAGAAGTTTCCCTGGTGGTTCTTATTTCCTGGGCTTCCCTGGTGGCTCAGCAAAGAATCTGCCTGCAATGTAGGAGACCTGGGTGCAATTCCTGGATTGGAAAGATCCCCTGGAGAAGGGAACAGCTACCCACTCCAGTATTTTTCCCTGGAGAATTCCATGGACTGTATAGTATTTAGATGAAAACACAGGCATGAATCACAGTGACCTTGGGTTAGGCAATGATTTTTTAAAGCACAAGCAACCAAAGGAAAAAACAGATAAATCAGATTTCAACAAAACCTAGAATTCTGTGCTTCAAAGGACACTATTAGGAATGTGAAAAAAAACAACGCATAGAATGAGAGAAAGTATTTGCAAATCATATATCTGATAAGGTCCCAGTAAACAGAATATATAAAGAATTCTTATAACTCAACAATAAAAAGATAAATAATCCAGTTCTTAAATGAGCAAAGGATTTGAATAGACATTTCTTCAAAGAATATACACATATGGTCAATAAGCACATGAACAGATGCTCAACATCCTTAACCATCAGGGAAATGCACAACAAAAGTACAATAAGACACCATTTCACACACTCTAGTATGACATCACCAAAAAAGGACAGGTAATAAGTTTTGCTGAAAATGTGGAAGAACTGGAAACCCCATACATTGCTTGCTGGAATGTAAAATGGTGCAGTTACTTTGGAAAACAGTTTGGCAACTTTTCAAAAGAGTCAAACATCAAGTTACCGTGGGACATCAACAAGTACACTCCTAGATACACACCCAAGTGAAATGAAAACTTAGATTCATACAAAAATTTTACATGTTCATAGCAGCACTATTCACAATAACTAAAAAGCTGAAACAACCAAAATGTTCATAGACTGATAAATATATAAACAAAATGTGGTATCATCCATACATTGGAATATTATCAGGCCATTTAAAGGAGTGAAATACTGATATACTGAAACATGGTTGAATGCTGAAAACATGATGCTAAGTGAGGGAAGCCAGGTACAAAAGACCATAATATTATACAATTCTGTTTATATGAAATTTCCAGGCAAATCCATAGAAATTAAAAGCAGGTTAGTGGAGACATCCCTGCTGGCTCAGTGGTTAAGAATCCACCTGCCAGCGTAGGGGACATGGTTCCATCCCTGGTCGGAGAAGACTTCACATGCCTCGGAGCAACGAAGCCCACGCACCGCAACTACTGAAGCCTGTGTGCTCCAGGGGCCATGAGCTGCAGCTGCTGAGCCCGTGTGTGCCACGACTACCGAAGCCCACGCACCCTCGAGCCCGTGAGCCGCAAGCTCCAAGCCCATGTGCTGCCACTACTAAAGCTTGTGAGCCCAGAGCCTGTGCTCTGCAATGAAGAACAGCCCTGCTTGCCACAGCTAGAAAAAGCCCGAGCACAGCAATGAAGACCCAGCAGCCCAAAACCAATGAGTACTGTTTTACTTATTTATGTATTTTTAGGTAAGAGCTGGGGGTAGACAAATGGGGAGGGGATTGGTACGAGGCTTCCTTTGGGGATGATGTGCATGTTCTGAAATTAGATAGCGGTGACGGTTGCACAATCTTGGGACTATACTAAAAACCACTATGTTTATACTTCAAAAGGGCAAACCTTATAATATGTGAATTATGTCTCTATTAAAAAATAAGATGTTATCTGGGGTGCAGTCACTGGGGCTGGAGGTTTGGCCCACATCCAAGGTGACTTTCTCCCATTGTGGTTGTGCGTTCAGTCCCTCACCAGGTGGACCTCTCAAAAGGCTGCCAAAGTGCCTTTCCAACAAGGCAGCTGGCTTCGCACAGAGCAGTTAATCCAAGGAAGTCACAAAGTATTCGGATGACCTAGTCTTGGATGTTACAGACTGCCACTTCTGGCATGTTCTGTTAAGTGAGTCACTAAGTCCAGCCCATAACCAAGGAGAGGGATGAAACCTACACCTCTTGAAGGGAGGGAGTCTTAATAATGCGTGGACACACGTCATGGATCACTGCCTTGTCGTGGTAAAGGGCCTTGCATAACTCAATGAACCCATGAGCCATGCTGTGCAGGACCACCCAAGACATCACACTGGAGAGTTCTGACAAAATGTGATCCACTGGAGGAGGGAATGGAGCAAAAACCTCGGTATACTTGCTGTGAGCGCTCCATGAACTGTATAAAAAGGTAAAAAGATATGACACCAAAAGATAAGCCTCCCAGGCTGGAAGGTGTCCAGTATGCTACTGGGGAAGAGTGGAGAAAGAAAGAAGAGGCTGGGTGAAAGCAGAAATGATGCCCAATTGAGGATGTGTCTAGTGATGAAAGTAAAATCTGATGCCATAAAGAACAGTATTGCACAGGAATCTGGAATGTTAGGTCCATGGATCAAGGTAAATTGGAAGTGGTCAAGCAGGAGATGGCAAGAGTGAACACTGACATTTCAGGAATCAGTGAACTAAAATGGATCAGAATGGGCGAATTTAATTCAGATGACCATTATATCTACTACTGTGGGCAAGAATCCCTTAGAAGAAATGGAGCAGCCCTCATAGTCAGCAAGAGTTTGACATGCAGTCCTTGCATGCAATCTCAAAAACGACAATGATCTCGGTTCATTTTCAAGGCAAACCATTCAACACCACAATAATCCAAGTCTATGCCCCAACCACTGATGCTGAAGAAGCTGAAGTTGAATGATTCTATGAAGACCTACAAGACCTCCTAGAACTAACACCCAAAAAAGATGTCGTATTCATCACAGGGGATTGAAATGCAAAGGTAGGAAGTCAAGAGATACCTGGAGTAACAGGCAAGTTTGGCCTTGGAGTACAAACTGAAGCAGGGCAAAGGCTAACTGAATTCTGCCAGGAGAACGCACTGGTCATAGCAAACACCCTCTTTCAACAACACAAGAGATGACTCTTCACATGGATATCATCAAATGGTCAATACTGAAATCAGATTGATTATATTCTTTGTAGCCAAAGATGGAGAAGCTCTATATAGTTAGCAAAAACAAAACTGGGAGCTGACTGTGGCTGAGATCATAAGCTCCTTATAGCAAAATTCAGGCTTAAACTAAAGAAAGTGGGGAAAACCACTAGGCCAGTCAGGTCCGACTTAAATCAAATCCCCTATGAATACACAGTGGAGCTGATGAATAGAGTCAAGGGATTAGATCTAGTAGATAGAGTGCCTGAAGAACTATGGACAGAGGTTCATAATATTGTATAGGCGATAGTGAACAAACCCATCCCAAAGAAAAAGAAATGCAAGAAGGCAAAGTCATTGATCTGAGGAGGCGTTACAAACAGCTGAGGAAAGCAGAGAAGCAAAAAGCAATGATGAAAGGGAAAGGTACACTCAACTAAATGCAGAGTTCCAGAGAACAGCAAGGAGGGACAAGAAGTCCTTCTTCAACGAACAGTGCAGAGAAATAGAGGAAAACAACAGAAGAGGAAGGACTAGAGAGCTCTTCAAGACCACTGGAAATATCAAAGGCACATTTCACCCAAAGATGGGCACAATAAAGACCTAATAGGAGCAGACGAGATCAAGAAAAGATGGCAAGAATACACAGAAGAACTGTACAAAAAAGCTCTTAATGACCTGGACAGCCCCAATGGTGCAGTCCCTCACTCAGAGCCAGACATCCTGGAGTGTGAAGGCAAGTGGGCCTTAGGAAGCACTGCTGCCAGTAAAATTGGTGGAGGGGATGGAATTCCAGCAGAGCTATTTCAAATCCTAAAAGATGATGCTATTAAAGTGCTACACTCAATATGTCAGCAAATTTGGAAAACCCAGCAGTGGCCACAGGACTGGAAAAGGTCAATCTTCATTGTGAGCAACTTCACTTTCTTTCACTTTAGCAAGGCAAAGCAACCAGAGATCAAATTGCCAACATTTGCTGGGTCCAAGAGAAAGCAAGGGAGTTCCAGAAAAACATCTACCTCTGTGTTTCATTGACTACGCCAAAGTCTTTGACTGTGTGGATCACAACAAACCATGGAAAACCCTTTAAGAGATGGGAATACCACACCATCTTACCTGGCTCCTGATCAACCTGTATTCAGGTCAAAAGGCAACAATTAGAACCTTATTCAGAACAACTGACTGGTTCAAAACTGAGAAAGGAGTAGAACAAGCCTGGTTACTGTCACCATGTTTATTTAACATATATGTAAAGCACATCATGTAAAATGTCAGGCTGGATGAATTTGCAAGCTGGAATCAAGATTTCCGGGAGAAATATCAACCAACTCAGGTATGCAGATGATACCACGCTAATGGCAGAGAGCAAAGAGGAACTAAAGAGCATCTTGATGAGGGTCAAAGAGGAGGTGAAAAAGCTGGCTTAAAATTCAATATTCAAAAAACTAAGATCATGGCATCTGGTACTATCACTTCATAGCAAATAGAAGGGAGAAAGGTGGAAGCAGTATCAGATTTTCTCTTCTTGGGCTCTAAAATCACTGCAGATGGTGACTGCAGCCATGAAACCAGAAGACGACTGCTTCTTGGCAAGCAAGCTATGACAAACCTAGACAGTGTATAGAAAGCAAAGACATCACTTTGCCAACAAAAGTCCGTCTAGTCAAGGCTGTGGTCTTTCCAGTAGTCAAGTATGGATGTGAGAGCTGGACCATAAAGAAGGCTGAGCAATGAAGAACTGACTAAAGAATTTATGGTTTCAAACTGTGGTTCTGGAGAAAACTCTTGAGAGTCCCTTGGAAAGCAAGGAGATAAAACCAGACAGTCTTAAAGGAAATCAAACCTCATTGGAAGGACTGGTACTGAAGCTCCAATACTTTGGCCACCTGATGTGAAGAGCTGACTCGCTGGAAAAGACCCTGATGCTGGGAAAGGCTGAAGGCAGAAGAGGAGGGAGACAGAGCATGAGATGGTTGGATGGCATCACTGATCCAACGGACATGAACTTGGGCAAACTCCAGGAGATGGTGAGGGACAGAGAAGCCTGGTGTGCTGCAGTCCATGGGGTCACAAAAAGTCATGACTTAGCGACTGAACAACACTTTAAAACCTGCCACATGTATGTTTAACATATCTAGGACATATTAGAAGCTGACAACAGGGCTCCATGTGCAAAGGGGGAGCCAGCAGGGTGAAGGAAATGAGCTGGATGGAAACTGCTCACTGTAAACTCATTTGTAACTTTTGAACTGTGAACCACGTACATGCTGCCTGTTCAAATAATTTAAAAAAAATTTTTAATTAAAAATATTCATTTTCTTTTAAGAAGGAAAATAGTCTTAACCTGTAACTTGCTTTGCTAGCTGAATTTGTTAAGTCCTAAATCAAATTGCACTTTTATAAACACAAATTTATTTTTATACATTTATATTTACCTCTCCATACATGGACACTTTCTCACACCCTAGCTCTTAACAGCCAAGGTTTAACAAAAGAAAGAACTGGAATCCTTTGGGCTCTAAAATTGGGTAATCTGGATGAAACTGACAAATTCCTCGAAATACACAAACTACCTAAATTGACTGAAGAAGTAGAAAATCTCACTAGACCTATAACAAGTAAAAACATTGATTCAGTAATCAGTAACTTCTGAACAAAGAAAAGTCTAGGGCCACATGGATTCACTGGTGAATTCTATCAAAAGTTTAAAGAAAAACTGACACCAGTTCTCAAACTCTTCAAAGAAATAAAGTAGGAGAGAACAGTTTCTATCACATTCTATGGGATCAGCATTTCCCTGATACCAAAGTGATATCAAGATAACCACAAAAAAGAAAATTAGAAATCACTACTGCTTATGAAAAGCAATGCAAAGATCCTCAACAAAATACTAGCAAATCAAACTGAGTGTGTTAAAAGGATTATATACCATGATAAAGTGTAATTTATAATAGAAATGCAAGGATTCAACATAAGAAAAAAATGAATGTAATATATCACAGTAGTAGAAGGAAGAGAAAAAATACTGTCATCTTAGTTAATACAGAAAAGGCATTTACAAAAGCCAACACTCTTTCATGATAAAAATGCTCAGAAGCTATGAGTAGAGGGACGATTCCTCAACATGATAGAGGGCATTTACGAAAAAAACACAGCTAACATTATGCTCCACAAAGAAAAGATTGCAAACTTTACTTGTAACTTCATGAATGAGACAAGAATGCCTGCTTTTACCACTGCTATTTAACACTGTCCTAGAAATTCTAGCACAGCAATTAGACAAGAAATAAAAGGCATCCATATTGGAAATGAAGTAAAGCTATGTGTATTTGCAGGTGACATGATCCTACACACAGAAAATCCCAAGGAATGTACCATAAAGTTATTGAAGCTAATCAACAAATTCTCAAAATTGAAAAAAATCAATTGTTCCTATATACCAGTAATGGCTAGAAAAGAAAACTGAGAAATCAATTCTATTTACAGTAATATCTGTGTGTGGGTTTTCCACACCAAGCAATTCTCAGATTCTCTGTCGACAACATCTGATGTCCTACAATTTCATTCAGTTCTGACACTCACTACCCAGAGTTAGCACAAAATCCCCCCCTGGTTTAAAATCTCAATCCACCTACTTCAGCCATGAGCCCCCAGGTTATCCACACTTCTGTCTGACTTGGTTACAAATTGGGGGCTCCCTTGACCCCATCTGAGGTTCAGTAATTTGCTGTAACAGCTCACAGAACTCAGGGGAAAACATTATTATTACGGGTTTATTATAGAGGACACAGGTGAACAGCCCACTGAGGAGTTACACATGGTGGGTTCTGGAAGGAGCCTGAGCACAGGATCTTTGGTCTCCAAGGAGTATGGAATGTACCCTCCCAGCACTCATTCACTAACCCCTATCACTTAACAGTTTTTATGGAGGCTCAATTATATAGATGTGATGGATTAAATCATTGGCTACTGGTGATTAACTCAATTTCTAGCCTCTCAGCACTCTGCATGAATGGATGTGAAAGCTGGACCATAAAGAAGGCTGAGCACTGAAGAACTGACAAGAATTTATGCTTTCAAACTGTGGTTCTGGAGAAGACTCTTGAGAGTCCTCTGGACTGCAAGGAGATCAAACCTATCAATCCTAAAGGAAATCAACCCTGAATATTCATTGGAAGGATTGCTGCTGAAACTGAAGCTCCAATACTTTGGCCACCTGATGCAAGGAGCTGACTCATTGGAAAAGACCCTGATGCTGGGAAAGATTCAAGGCAGAAGAGGATGAAGAGGATGAGATGGCTGGATAGCATCACCGACTCAATAGACATGAGTTTGGGCAAACTCCGGGAGATGGTGAAGAACAGGGAAGCCTGGCGTGCCCAAGTCCATGGGGTTGCAAAGAGTCGGACATGACTTAGCGACTGAACTGAATAGTTATATGGAGAAATAATCTCCCTCGTGAGTTATAGAGGAAATGCCATATAAACTCATTTTCTACTGAATTAATTACAAAAGAAACTTGGGCAGTGGAAAATGAGAGAGGTGAGGGTGTGAAGAAGCAAGGAGCTCAGCACACCTGGATGATGGTTTCTCTGCCTCAGTGGATTCTCTGAGATGCCACCTTTTAAAGAGCAGTTACAACCTTTCATCCTCTGATGCAACAATTCCAATTCTAGATCTCTTTAAGGAAACAGCCTCTCCCAGAACTTTATAGATACAAATGCATGTTGCAGCATCATTGGCCAAAAACTGAAAACAGTGAAAATATCAATGATTGTGTTACATAAATTACTCTACGTTTATTGATGAACTATTATATCACCATCAAAATATTGTTTAGAAAGGGTTTATGATAGTCTGGAAAGTCTTATAATGTTCATTGTTAAAGTGGATACCCAAATTATAAAACTTTTCCCCTTGCCATGATAAAGATTGCTACTTGCACTATTTTTCTGGGAAAGATTGAGGGCAAAAGGAGAAGGGAGTGGCAGAGGATGAGACAGTTGGATGGCATCACTGACTCAATGGACACAAGTTTGAGCAAACTCCAGGAGACAGTGAAGTACAGAGAAACCTGGTGTGCTGCAATTCATGGGGTCACAAATAGTTGGACATAACTGAATGACTAAACAACTCCCCTCCACAGAAATCAGGGGTGGGGCTTAAAGTTCCAATCCTCTAATCTCCTGGTTGGTTCCTCTAGCAACCAGCCCCCATCTGGAAGCTATACCCAATCAATATTCACTTGATTAGCATAAACTTAGGTATGGTTGAAAAGGGCTTATTATGAATTAACAAAAAAGGGTCCCTGAAAAAAGAAAGAAAAAAAAAAAGGGGGTCCCTGGTGGCTAAGACAGCAAAGCATCTGCCCAAATGCAATGCAATGTAGGAGACCTAGGTGTGATCCCTGGGTCAGGAAGATCTCCAGGAGAAGAGAATGACTACCCACTCCAGCATTCTTGCCTGGAGAATTCTTGCCTAGTGGGCTACACAGTCCATGGGGTGCAAAGAGTCGGACACAACTGAGGGATTAATATTTTTACTTTTCTTCTCTTCATAAATAATAAATCATGGGCTTCCATCTTTAATACTCAGGAAATCCCAAGGGTTTTAGAAGATTTTGTGCCAGGAACTGGAGAGAAAGACCAAATATCTATCTTTTTTTTAATATAAATTTATTACATCACAATGGGCTTCCCAGGTGGTGCTAGTGGCAAAGAACCTGCCTGCCAAGGTGGGAGACCGGTTCCATTCCTGGGTAGGGAAGATCCCCTCAACTAAGAAATGGCAACCCACTCCAGAATTCTTGCCTAGAGAATCCCACGGATAGAGGAGTCTGGCAGGCTATGGTCCATAGGGTCACAAAGAGTTGGACATGACTGAAATGACTTAGCACACATGCACTTACCACAATAGCACAATCTGAAAGAATAAAATGCCTGGGAATAAATTTAAGCAAGGAGTACAAGAAACTGTTCCCTGAAAATTACAAAGTATTCCTCTAAGAAATTAAAGGAGATGTAAATAAGTGGAAAGACATCACATGCTCATGGATTAGAACACTTAATATTGTCAAGATGTCAATACTACCCAAAGCCATCTACAAAATTCAGAGCAACTCTTATTAAAATTCCAGGGGGCTTCTTTTGCAAAAACAGAAAAGCTGATCCTCAAATGCATGGAGTCCATGTAAGAGGCTGAAGTGTATTCCCCAAAATTCACATGCAGGAGTCTTAACCCTCAATAGCTCAGAATGTGACTACATCTATAGACAGAGCCTTTAAAGAGGTAACTATGTCACAATGAGGCCCTCATCCACTCCTCCTGGTGTCCTTATACGATCAGGAAATTTGGACCCACAGTAAGACCAGGGCTGTGCATGCAAAGAGAAGACCACTTGAGGCCACAGCAAAAAGACTGCCAGCTACAAGGCAAGAAGAGAGAAATCAAAGTCGGGAGAAATCAAAGCTGCTCACATCTTGATGTGGGGCTTCCAGCCTCCAGAATGGTAAGAAAATCATCCAGTCTGTGGTGTTTTGCTATGGCAGCTCTAGCAAACTTACACAGCCCAGGGAAACAAACAAACAAAAAATCTTGGAAAGAACAAAGTGGGAGGACTTCTACTTCACAGCTCACTCAAAGCTACAGTAATCAAAACACTGTGGACTGACGGAAGGACAGACTTACAGACCAGTGGAACAGAACTGAGAGTTCAGAAACAAACCCATACATTCATGGCTAACTGATTTTTGATAAGAGTCTCAAGTTCAATCAAGGGGAAAGGAACAGTCTCTTTAACAGATGATGCTGGGGACAACTCGCCTTCCACATGCAATGAAAATGAAGCTGGACACCCTACCTCACTGCATATACAAAAATTAACACAGATGGATACATGTATATGAATGGAGGAGTCCTTTCACTGTTCACCTGAAACTACCACAACATTGTTAATTGGCTACACCCCAACACAAAATAAAGTTTAGAGGTTAAAAGAAACTATAATCACACCCCAAAATTATCACAAAATGTATCAAAGAATTAAATATAAGAGCTAAAACCATAAAATTCTTGAAAGAAAACATAGGGGTAATTCTTCATGAGGATTTGGTAAAGGATTCTTAGATATGACACCAAAAACATAGGCAATGAAAAAATAACTCATTGAACTACATCAAAATTTAAAACTTTTGTGCATCAAAGGACACTATCAACAGAGAAGGCAACCCACAGCATGGGAGAAAATACATGCAAACCACATCCAATAAAGAATTAATATCCAGAATATACAAAGAACTCCTACAACTCAGTAACAATAAAACCCAGCTTAAAAATGGACAAAGAACTTGAACAGATATTTCTCCAAAGAAGATATACAAATGGCCAATCAACACACTAAAAGATGCTCAACATCATTAATCATTAAGGCAATGCAAATCAAAACTACAATGAGATACCACTTCACACTCATGAGTATGGCTATTATGTGTGTATACATATATATATGTGTGTGTGTGTGTATGTGTGTGTATATATATATACATGTGTGTGTGTATATATATAGACCTAACAGGGGCATCCTTGGTGACCCAGTGGTAAAGAATCTGCCTGATAATGCAGAAGACACAGGTTCCATCCCTGATCTGGGCAGATCCTACATACTACAGAGTGACTAAGCCCATGTGCCATAACTACTGAGGCTGTGCTCTGCAGCTGGGGCGCTGCAACTCCTGAGCCCATGCAGCATCACTCCTGAGCCCGCGCGCCACAACTAGTAAAGTCTGCACACCTAGAGCCACGTGTTCCACAACAACAGAAGCCAAAACAATGAGAAGGCCACACACCACAACAAAGAGCAGTCCCACTTACTGCAACTAGAGAAAAGCCCACATAGCAACAAAGACCCAGTACACCCAAAAATAAAAATACTTTAAAAAAAAAATCAAAAAATAAACTCACAAAGTAAGAAGCTTTGGCAAGGATGTAGCGAAATTAGAAATCTTGTGCACGGCTAGTAGGAATGTAGAACAGTGCAGTTGCTGTGAAAATAGTACAACATTTCCTCAAAAAAATTAATCATAGATTTACCGTATGATCTAGCAACTCCACTTTTTGGTAGGTACTCAAAACAACTGAAAGCCGGGGTTTGAACTGCGATTTGTACACCTGTGTTCATAGTGGCATTATTCACAAGAACCAAAAAGCAGAAGCAACCAAAATGCCCACCATAAAATGAATGGATGAACAAAATATGATATGGGGGAATAAGGAGTTACTGTTTAATGAGTACAGAATTTTTGTTGGGAATGATGAAAGGCTTTAAATATAGCAATTGTGGTTACCATAACACTGTAACCATATTTAATGCCTCCAAACTGTACACTGTACTCCAAACTGGTTAAAATAATAAATATTGTATGTTTAAAAAAACTTTACCACAGTTAAATAACACTTGACCAAAATTCATGGAAATGATGATGATTAAGTCTATGAGTAAAATTCATTGTGAACAGTTACTGGTTCAGTAATTGACAGATTTATTTTCTGTAGAATATATATTAATAAGTAATGCAATGAACAGCACAGGTTTTAAACACTTTCCATTTCTGCAAGCTTTGAATTCTGTCCAAATAAGGTCCTTTCTGCTTTGCACATATTTCTACCAACATCAGCTATAACATTAGCTCAGCCAATTCCCACTTCAGGTCCTATTGAATCAGTAATTTATCATCTTTAAAAATATTCTCACCAGTAGCTGTTCCATGCAGATTACTCTACAGACTAATTCTTCAGACTCTTCAAAGTTGGCACAGACTGTTGCATAACTGAGCAGTATTGGTAACATTCTTTGACTTATCAAGAGTCAAGAAAAACCATTCAGAATTATCTACTTTTTTTTAAATTGACTATTCATATTGCTCCCAATGTTTTCAGCTCTTTAAACAACCACTCTCACCCAAAGACTAACAGTTTTAAATAAGCTAATTTATCTGGAAGAAACATGTGCAGAGAAAACAAACTCAGCACTGGTAACACTTCCCCTGCCCACCTACCGAATGAGCCACTCATACCTTAACATTGAAGGCCCACTTTTCTCTTTTTTTCAATGAAAGTGTGCACTAACAATTTGTAAAAAAAATAAAATGTTGACGACATGGTGACCAGTATGGCCCTCACAACACTGAAGCGTTATAAATGTGTAACTGCAATCTGTAGTGTGAAGTGATCACAGTGCCTCGTTACTGTCTCTGTGGCAACTATGAAATCCAGCCACTGAATCAGGAACACAGCCGTCTACAGTTTGTAAACAAAAGAATGTGGCTGCGTCCCAATGAAATTCTGTATGTAGACTGACTTCAATTTAACAGAATTTCCACAGCCCACAGGATTCTCCTCTTGCTGCTGCTGGGTTTTAAAGCAGTGGTCCCCAACCTTTCTGGCACCAGGGACCGGTTTCGTGGAATTTTTTCACGCTATTATTATGACATCAGCTCCACCTCAAAACATCAGGCATTAGATTCTGGAGGTTGGGGATCCCTGTTTTAAAGCATTTAGAAATGTGAAAATCGTTTTTAGTTCACGGCTTATTCACAAACGGGCAGCTGGGCACAGTTTGCTGACCCCTGCAGGTGAAAAAGAGAAAACGAGCTTTACTCACATTCCTCACAATTGAATCCGGCTGTTTGTTTCCTCCAGCGTCTAATGAGGAAAAGCGGCAACTTCAAGTAAAAAGAAAGTTAAAACTTCAGAAACTATCAATAAAATAATCAAACACCTGACACATTTAACTTAGAAACCAAATGTAACATTTAAAATGATTCACAGTAACAGGGAGTTTTCCTACTTATGAGAGAAAAACTGCAATTATATACTAATAAAACTGAAAATCTTAATGACATAGGCAATGCACAAAATATGAATTCACATATTCACGGAGATAGGATATACCTCCATGAATTTTGCCCTCAGGTAGAGGCGAAACTTGTGCTTCAATTGTTAAACACAATGACCGCCCCCCCCCCCACCCCCGGCCCCCCCTCAGGTGGGAGTCTTTCTTCCTTTTATCTTTTCAGAAACTTTTGGCAGTGGGAAGCTTCTCCTTAGGGGCATATTAAAATCAACCTCGTCACACACAAAGGTGGAAGTGGAGCTGCTCTGTTCAAAGACCGGGTAAAGGACCCTGACTGTTGCTCTATCTCCCCTCTGTCAGTCAGAGAGACTACTTCACAGCGTCCTGGGAACCCATAAAAGGTCTGAGAACCTTCAGTATAAAGACCACTGTCAGGGAGACCCAGATTCTCAGTTAGACATGGAGCTCAGGCCAAGTTGTCCCATGGTAGAAACCAGGAGGGCCAGAATGACCTAGGAGCTCAGACACTGTCTCAACAGCAGTGAGTCAGCCAAGTGGGGGAAGGACGTTGGCAGAGCTCCCATGCTTCAGCCAGAGGAGCTCCTCTTACCACTGTTTTCTTTTTTTTAACTTAAAAAAATTTTTTGTTGTTTTTTGATTTTTACAAGTGTTGCTATACAACAACGCCAATCAGGCTATAATTATATACACATCCCCTCCCTCCCCAGCCTCCCTCCCATCCCCAACCTGGGTTTTGATTCAGATTCTAAAGAAAGGCTCTGCATCTTTCTCTGTCTTAGAGCTATTTTACAACTCTCTAAGTTGTAGATGCCTGACAATGCAAATAATTCTTACCTATCAGATCAAATCAGTCGCTCATTCCTGTCCGACTCTATGCGACCCCATGAATCGCAGCACACCAGGCCTCCCTGTCCATCACCAACTCCCGGAGTTCACTCAGACTCACGTCCATCGAGTCAGTGATGCCATCCAGCCATCTCATCCTCTGTCGTCCCCTTCTCCTCCTGCCCCCAATCCCTCCCAGCATCAGAGTCTTTTCCAATGAGTCAACTCTTCGCATGAAGTGGCCAAAGTACTGGAGTTTCAGCTTTAGCATCATTCCTTCCAAAGAAATCCCAGGGCTGATCTCCACAGACAAATGTAAATAAATTCTGTTGGCTAGAGGTTTAGCTGACTTCCCTCTGGTGGAAGAAGTCGGTCTTGTGTCCATTTATAAATTCAACATTCCCTTCCTCCAAATTTGTCTCTGACTTCTCCTTTCAACTGACTGTAACACCGGTTTTTTTAAAAATTAGGGTTTTAAAAAATACTTACCAAGTTCATTTTATATCTGTGTGACAGTCATTTCACTTTGTTGAAAACTGTACTTTAACAAAACTAAGGACAATATGGGCTCCCTGGAGGCTCCGCGGTAAAGAATCAGCCTGCAATTCAGGGGCCGCAGGAGACATGGGTTCGATCTCTGGGTGGGTAAGATCTCCTGGAGAAGGGCATGGCAACCCACACCAGTATTCTTGGCTGGAGAATCCCCATGGACAGAGGAGCCTGGAGGGCTACAGTCCATGGGGTCACAGAGAGTCGGACACGACTGAGCGACTTAGCACAGCCCACAAGGACAATATAGGGGAAAAAAAGAAAATTACCTTCAAAACGTTCCTGGGACTCTTTGAAATCTTGAAGCAGCAGAGTAGGTGACACAAAAGGCAGAAGTCTATCATATTTCATGCCATATGCCAACAGACATTATCAGACGCAAACAACACCGGAGAGACGCTAGTCCGGCGGCGTCCAGCCCAGCGGGGATGCAACTGCCCGCGAGCACACTTAGCCCCACGGGCACCTCGAGCGGACACACCTGAGCCGCGACCCCGCCCCACCACGCCTGAAGCCGCGCAATCTCTGGCTGGGGGCAGCGCCTCACCGCCTGCTTTTAACAAGTTCCACGGGAGGTTCTAACGAGCCCAGGGCTGATTTTACAGATGCAAGAACTAAGGCCTAGGAGAAGCTCCTCAACGTTAATGGAGAATGAAACCGCTTCTCTGTGCCGCCCCTGCTCCTCCCCGACCCTTCCCATCCCTCGTCTCATTCACCTGGAGCACGGGGCCTTAGAGGCCGCCCAGCGTGCAGGTGTGGGTCAGCGATGGCACTGCCTCCTAGTGGGGGAGCGCGGCAAACACCACAGCACGCAGCCTTGTATTTTAATTTTCTTACCCACTAGTCATTTTAAACTAGCTCTAGTTTCTCTCCCATATAGAAACCAAAAGAGGGAAGGCTTCTTTACACATAGCCGTATTTAGAAGGCAAAGTTACTTGCTGAGAATGCCCGACTCCACACCAAGAAATGGAAAGAAATGTTCTTGGTGAAGAAGAGAAAGCTCCTTCCCTACTGTACAATACTAATAAATATAAGGTAATCATGGAGGTAAAATAACAATAGATGCTAAAACCAGTGAGTGAAAAGTTGAAGAACAGGGTATTTAACCACAAAATTCAAAACACCTTCTTACAACTTAACAGCGGAGAAACTTGAGAAATACACCTTAATCCAAGCGCTCAAAGTAAACATCACTAAAACTGTGACAGATATTGTGTCTCTCAGTATGATGCATCGAGTACACAGTATCACTTCTGTGATACAGATGTGCCTTGACTTAGGATGGGGTTATGTTGCAATAAACCCATAGTAAACTGAAAATACCCTAAGTCAAAAATATATTTAATTCACAACCTACTGAACATTATAAATCTTCTTGCCCATGCGGGAGAAGCAGGAGATGCCGGTTCAGTCTCTAGGTAGGGAAGATCTCCTGGAGAAGGGAATGGCAACCCACTCCATTATTCTTGCCTGGAAAATCCCATAGACAGAGGAGCCTGGCAAACTGTGGGGATGCAGAGTCAGACATGGCTGAATATCATAGCCTACCTGAGGCTGTTTTTAACATCCTAACACATTAACCTCAGTTGAGCCAAATCAACTAAGACAAAGTCCACTTTGTAATAAAGCACTGGGTATCTCTCATATGTGAAAGATCAAGCCAATCACTCCTGAAGGAAATCAACCATGAAGAGTCACTAGGATTGTTGCTGAAGCTCCAATGCTTTGACCACCCGATACAGAAAAGCCTACTCATTGGAAAAGACTCTGAGGCTAGGAAAGACTGAAGGCAAAAGGAGAGGGGGCGTCAGAGGATGAGACGATCAGAGGTAGAATAAGCAACTCAATAGACATGAATTTGCGCAAACTCTGGGAAGTAGTGGGGAACAGAGGAGCCTGGTGTGCTGCAGTCCATGGGCTTGCACTCAGACTCGAATTTGTGATTGAATGTCTCATGTACTGAACACTGTACTGAAATAGAATGTATAACTACAGAATAGTTAAATGTATTTGTTGCTTTGAGATCACATAAGCTGACTGGGAGCTGTGGCTCACTGCCACTGCCCAGTCATAAGTTACACCACTATCCTAACCTGTTAAAAGATAAAAACTCAGTTATCTGAAGTAGTTTCTACTGAATGCCTGTCACTTCCACACCATACTAGTCAAAAAATCTTAAATCAAACCACCCGTATTTCTAAAATTAAAAAAAAAAAAAAAACCTAAATTAAATCTAAGTGCAAGACAACATCAAACTGAAATTGAAGGACATTCTACAAGGAGTCAGCCAACACTTTTCAAAAATATCATGAAAGACATGGAAGGAAAAAAACATGAAAAGTAGATACAGTGATTCTGGGTTGGATCCTCAACCAGGAAAACTGGAAGAAATTACTGGGAATACCGCCAACATTTTACATTGGACTATGGATTAGAGAAGAAAACCTAAAGGCAAAGGAGAAAAGGAAAGAAATACCCATCTGAATGCAGAGTTCCAAAGAATAGCATGGTGAGATAAGAAAGCCTTCCTCGGTGATCAATGCAA